>NC_044552.1:126734231-127048647 GCF_007565055.1 Rhinopithecus roxellana
GCACAAATACTGATCTCTAAGAAGGCAACATGACGTCCCTATAAATCTTAGACATTAGATAAGGGGATATCATGAAAACTTCATACTGATATATTTGAAAATTTAGTTGAAATTAATGAATTCCTAGTAAATATAAACTAGCAAAACTGATATTAGAAAAAATAGAATGCTGGAGTCATCCTGTAACTATTAAATAAGTTGAGTTCATAATTAAAACCTTTACTTAGGTACACCTTTGGCCCAAATGCCTGCATTGATGAATTCTACAAAACACTAAAAAATGAATGTTTTTCAAACTCTTTGAAATAGTAGAAAAAGAACGAAAGCTCAGTATTTTTTAGGGAAACCAGAATAATCATGATATCAAACACTGAGAAGGTTATTACAAGAAATTGAGAATTCCTTACTTTTTTGGTAGAATTGCCACTTAAGCACATGTTACAATTTTACAGCTATGACAAATCACAAATTTTATGACTTAAAACAATATGAATGTATTATCTTACAATTCTATAAGTTAGAAATCCATGCAAGTCTCACTAGGCTAAAATCAGTGTGTCAGGAGGGCTACATGTTTTTCTGGAAGCTCTAGGAGAGAATTCTTGCCCTTTCTAGCTTCTGGAAGCTGCCTGCATTCATTAGCTGTGAAAACTCTTCCTCTATCTAAAAAGCCAACAGCAGCCTAGTCCTTATGATATTGCATCGTTCTGGCCTCCTCTGCTTCCTCCTTCTACTTTTCAAGACTCTTCTGATTACCTTAGGCCACTTGGCTAATCTAGGGCACTCCAGATTTCATGGTCAGCTAACTGTCAACCTTAACTTCCCTTTGTTGTAGAATATAATGTATTCACAGGTTCTAAGGATTAGGATCTGGACATTTTTTGAGGGGAGAGCATTATTCTTCGTATCACAGCATACATTCCTCTCATTTATGAAGCTAGATGCAAAAGTCACTAATAAAATACATTCCAACTCTGGCAACATATGAAAAAATAATATGTAACAACCAAATTGGGCTTAATCTAGAAATATAACATTGGTTTAACATTAAAAAAACATAACTTACCACATTAACAGAACAAATGAAAAAAAAAAAGCTTGATTGTCTAAATAGATGCATGTAGTGTTTGATAAAATTAACTCTATTTGTGATTTTAAGTTTTTCCACCCAACAGGTTGAAGCTGTATTAGTCAGGGTTCTCTAGAGAAGCAGAACTAATAGGATATAAATATATATATATATCTCCAAACAAGTTAACACTCAGTATTAACTATCGCATTGGCTAAAATTCAAGAGACTGACAATGCCAAGTGTTGACAATGGTATGGAACAGCAGGACCTCTCCTGTGCTGCTGAGATAATGTATAGGTGCAATCCCTTTGGAGAACTGTTTAGCATTATTTGCTAAAGTTACAGATACGCAGACCTTATGACATGGCAGTTCAACTCCTGGGTATATACTCAGTAGAAATGTGTTCACAAGTGAACCGAGAGACATACAAGAGTATTCATAGCACATTATTTGTGCAGATAAAAACTGCAGGGCCGGGCATGGTGGCTCACACCTGTAATCCCAGCACTTTGGGAGGTCAAGGTGGGTCGATCACCTGAGGTCAGGAGTTCGCGACCAGCCTGGCCAACTTGGTGAAACCCTGTCTCTACTAAAAATAGAAAAATTAGCTGGGTGTGGTAGCAGGCACCTGTAATCCCAGCTACTCAGGAGGCTGAGGCAAGAGAATCGCTTGAACCCAGGAGGCAGAGGTTGCAGTGAGCTGAGATCTCACCATTGCACTCCAGCCTGGGCAATAAGAGTGAAACTCCATCTCAAAACATAAAACAACAACAAACCACAAACAGCCCTAACTTCTGCAGTAGAGCAGATAAATTGTGTTCTATCCATAGAGCACTATGAAGCAATGAGAATGAATAAACTCCAATTATCTGAATAGTCTGAACAATATGAATGGATCTTATGAGCATAATTAGAAGCAAAAGAAAGCCAGGCAGTAAAGAATACATATTGTATCTTTACATTTACAGAAAACTTAAAGAACAGATAAAACATGAGCTTCAGTTTTAGGGGTGTGTGCTTAGGTGGCAACCGTACAAAAAAAAAAGGCAAAGAGTTGGTTACCATGTTAACTTCAGATAGTAGAGGTAGACATAGAAAAGGGAGTGGAGTGAGCATGCAAGGTTTCTGGGCCTGAGTATCTTATTTCTTAACTGGGGAGGTGTTTACTTGAGTTTGCATTGTGATAAATCACAGAGCTGTATTTCTGTTTTGTACATGTTTCTTGTATTATATTTGACTTGTCAAGGGCAAGAGTATTCAGGTGGGCATGGCCAATTCATCCTCTGTCAAGTAAGTTAGAAGCCATTTTATTGATACATTATCAGGGACCAGTGACACAGAAAGGTGAAATTCTTCTTCGTTTTTGAGATGGAGTCTTGCTCTGTCGCTCAGGCTGCAGTACAATGGTGTGATCTCGGATCACTGCAGTCTCCACTTCCCGGGCTCGAGCAATTCTCCTGCGTCAGCCTCCTGGGTAGCTGGGGTTGCAGGCGCCCACCACCATACCCAGCTAATTTTTGTATTTTTAGTAGAGACGGGGTTTTGCCATGTTGGCCAGGCTTGTCTTGAACTCCTGACCTCAGGTGATCTGTCCACCTCGGCCTCCCAAAGTGCTGGGATTATAGGCGTGAGTCACCACACCTGGCCTGAAATTCTTGTGTTTGGTTGATTTGCGTAGTACTATGTCTACTTTTGGGCAGAACAACATGTGAAGCCATGTTATGAGAAGAAAAAGTTTGTACGCAAAAACAAGGGATGCCAGATAGAATAGACTTGGGATATTTCTCTCAGTAACGAGGTCTGGTCAGTGTCCGTGTCAAGTTGGTAAGGTCCTTGGCCTCTCATTTGGAGAGATGCTGCCATTTCCCATGCATGTGTCTGCTTTTCCTGCCTTGGCTATGCTTCTCTCCTGATCCACATGATCTTTCCTTGGATATGTTAACCCAATGGGATTATAAACCATTCCTACTGGCATGGTCCTGCTGGCCTGATAGTTGATCTACTCTTCAGGTTACATTGGATCAGACACTGAGGACTGCTCATTGCTATCATTTCATAAAGTTCTTTTAGGGACACCTTTCTGTAATTTCCACAGGCTGGCAAGATGCACATTTAGAGTTGAGGTATTGAAGGGATGCCCAGCAGAGAGATCCAGCAGGTAGCTGGAAATGCAAGGCCTAGCATTAAATGGAGAGAAATCGAGAATAGAAATCCATACTGCAAATCATCCCCATAGAGGTAATAACTTAATTTTTAGAGTAGAATGGCTAGACAATATGGATTTTCTCTCAATATCTTAAATTTTATTTACCGTAGCCTTAGTTTGATAGAAAAATAATTAAATGTCATCTGAAACATTTATATTTGAGAATGAATTGTTCTGATAAATATGTCAACATGTTTTTTGGTGAATTATAAATATTTTAAAACACTTTTCATTAGCACTGCCAAATTACATTTTAACTGCCTCAAATTACTAAAATCATTTTAACATTTAAGATATTCAGAATTTAATTTTTTTGAAAGTCACTGCCTCAAAGATAGATACAAAAATAATTAGAAGGTGCACAGAATATAATTTTAGAATTTTATTTTGTAAAATTTGACTTCAGGGTAAAGTTTTGGTTCTACTATACCATTAGTAGGAAATACATGAAAATATCGCTAAAATGTAAATGTATTTAATGTTGAAAAAGTTTGGGACATATTTTTATTGATTCTCTTATTCTGTATGTTTCTCTCTTCCATTTTGTTCTATAGAAATGCCAGAAAAATCCATGTGTTACAGACAATCAGTTTCTGTATAAGTCCATTTCTTCTGATTCTGCCATCTAGAGCAACAAAATTCATTCATTCTCCATTCAATACATTTTCAAATATTTGGAGTTATAGAATCTAAGTAATAAAAATCTTTAATGATCATCCAAACTGCTGCTTTGTAGATGAGGGAACAATAATGCATTGAGATGATAATTTACCTAAAGTCATATTCCCAGGTGGTGGCAGCAGTGGTACCAGAACCTGTCTATCAACACGGTCTCTACAATACAGACTCGGCAATTGTTTCTTACATTGCCGCCACACAGCAGATTGAATGAGATGCTAGGCTTTTACATAAGGCAGACCTGCCAGTAGGTTTTACCTTCCCCATTTGTCAACTCATGATCTTGGGGGAGTAGTGAGTATTTCTCACCCTCAGTTCTTCATCTGTAAATTGCAATAATACTTACCTTCTGTGGTTGTTGTAAGGATTAAATGAGGTAATACATGTAAATTACATAGCACCATGTCTGGCATATAATACACATTCAGTAAATGTTTGCTACTATTATTTCCGAAGGTGTTTTCCTTCTCAAAGACAAGCATTCCTGTTTCCTTCCACTTTTTCTCATATATATTTTGAGAATTTCATACCATTCTGATCATCCTCTCTAGATACATATTTTTCTTGAAATGTTACACTAAAGCTTAAAACAAATTCAGTTTATTTAGCTCACGGGCAGAGCATGATATATGTATCTTCAAGCTATTGGCAATGATTATAAAGTATTTTAGAACAATGAATATTATAACTCTTGTAAAATTCTATGTGGAATCTTCTACATTTTCCATCATACTTTTTTCCTTTCTCTACTTGCATTTTTTCCCCTTCATCCGAAAGCTGTCATAAAGGAAAACACATACACATTATATGGTGGAAAAAAAATTTAAAAAGTAGAGTCCCATACGAGCGTTAGTGTCCTATGAAATCGAATACATGTAATCAAAGTGGAAACACTCATCAAATTCCTTTAGGTCTACTCACTGGTGATCATTAGTTTGTGATTTTTCTGTCTTTAATTCTGGACCGGTTAAATTCCTGATCTATCTCATTAAACACTGCCTTCAGTGTCAATATTTTGATTGGTGGTAAATGCTAGTTATAACTATATTCTCCAATTATAGTGGTCTTAGACAAAGTAGAAAATGATTGTTAAATGATAATTATTCCTCCTAAAACTTCCAGGTAAAATTTCATCTGAGGATATGATTTTGTGTGGGTGTTACTTTCATAGTGGCGTTTGGAGTGGATTGTAATTCTCTTCTCTTTCCAGTTGGCTCTAGAACATCAAGCTGACATTTGAATTTGCCCCAGAAGTTGATGATCATTCTAATTCGATAAACCATGTAAATGGAAGTTCACATGCTTCCTCCAAGTACAGGGGCTATCTGTGATGTCTAATTAATCACTTCCAACTAACAGAATTGTTTCTTCGTGCCAGGCCTCTCTGTGGAGTGGAGCTGGCCTCCAAGATAAAAGAGGGGTTCTCAGCCTGATGGGCTGGGTCTGGAGGTAACTCCCAACCTCCAGCAGCCTTGCTGGAATAAACACATTCCACCATCATTACTACTCCAAGTTCTGTTCCCAAGAACCTGACCCTGAACTTCCTTAGCGGGTGTGTATGTTCTTTCTGCTTGTTGTGTCATTATTCTTATTTTCAGAAGCAACATGATGGTAATAATAGATAACTGGACTGACAAATCGTTGGAGAATTAGTTCCACTTATGGCCCTGCTGGCTTCTTAACTGTACAACATATGATAAATCACTTGACCTTTCTGTTCCTAGTCTTCCTCTGCGAAACCAAGGCGATCACGATTCTCTGAGAGGCCACATAAACTATTTTTTAAAGACATAAATTGTGGAACAAAGTGCCTCAGTGCCTGGATTTGAACACTAGTTCCATCACTTAAGAGATCTGTGTGATCTCAGGCAAGTTGCTTACCCTCCCATCTATGGAAGAGAGATTAAAGACACCAGTTATCTCTTACCATTGTGTGAAGATTAAGTTAATATGTTAAAGTACTTAGAACAGTGTCTGGCACAAGGTTACCACTCAAACACTAGCCATTGTTTTTTTTTCAGTGGTAAAGACTCTCAAAGACAAAAGGAGATGGTAGATGAGAGTGAGAGAGGGGCCCTGAGTACCCCAGTACGAAAGCTTTCCTTTTTATTTGTGCCTGGCCAAAAAGATGTTGAGCTCTTAGTGGCCAGGCGGTAGGCCATGTGTGTGCTACATGGCACCAGTACCCCGGGACCCCCAGGAGACAGGTGAGCAGGTGAGTCTTTCCTAAATAAACCAAAGAAAAATACCCAACACCCCTTATTTTCTTTTGTTTGTTTGTTTTTGCTAAAGGACTGAAGGTTTGTAATTATTCAAGTCTTTTTTTTTTCTCATCCCCTTACGTTGCTTCTATTGATAACTTTCAGTCTTCTCGTTCTACTACCTTACTTTGACTAATTGTTGGTGGCTCTCCCTGCTAATGTTTTGAGGTATTTATCTGGCCTGTCTCTGCCTCCCTGTGAAATACCAGGAAGGCTTTGTGACTCTGCAGTGAATTATAGCTCTGCTTCTAAGCCTCAGCTCACCAATATTTTCTGGATAGCATGAGATTATTAGGGCATCTCATGGTAGGGTGGAATCATGGAATGAGGATATGTTGATGATGAAGAAAAGTTGTCTAGGTGAGACCTAGTTTTGGATTGTTGCTGCTTTTTGTTTGTGTGATGTGAAGCCAGTTGCTTGTTTTTTCTTCTTCAAAATGGTGGTATGTCACATGGTTTGGAGCTGATTAAATGTAATAATATAGTAATCTGAAGCCCCTAGCGTAGCACCTGACATACAATAGACACATCAAATATCAGTTCCCTTCCTTTTAGAAAACAACCTGGTAGAAGAGAGTGCTGGCTTTGCTAATGATATGAATTTCATTTGTTTGCATTTATCCTTCTGAGTTACTATGCAGTTTTCGCTACGGAAGGAAGGTTTTGTCTTTTAGCCAGCAGGTGGCAATCAAATTAAAGCTAAAAGTTCACCTCATTATAACAGGTGAAAACATTGCCTTTTTTCATATTAATACTTGATGGAAATGACAGGTGAATGACAGACATTTGGCACTGAAGTGGAGTCACCCCTGACGAAGGCATTTTTAACACGAGGCCCTAGACACAGAAGACTAGTTTTCCTAAAGCTGCTTTTGATTTCAGTACCTGCGTATCATTGTCATACACCTTCTTAGAGGCTTGTCAGAGGAATCCTCCAGATTTATGCAACACTGTGTTTAAAATAATGAATCTATTCACTTGATTTGGCAGTTTAAAAGAGCAGAGTAAAAAGTGAAGTCATCAGTTGATAAAATAGAATGGTTAGAATAATACTATTTTATATTTGGTCTGGTTTTACGTGAATTTTTTGCTGTTGTCTCACTGAATTTGTGTGTGATTTTTAAACAAAGAACACCTTTTGACTGAAAAGTATAAGTAGGGAAGAACTCTCTGTAAACTCTATTTTTGATTCTTCTTTTTTTGTTGTTGTTAGTTTGTTTTTGAGATGGAGTCTTGCTCTGTCGCCAGGCTGGAGTGCAGTGGCGCGATCTCGGCTCGCTGCAACCTCCACCTCCTGGGTTCAGGCGATTCTCCTGCCTCAACCTTTCAAGTAGCTGGGACTAGAAGCACGCGCCACCATGCCTAGCTAATTTTTGTATTTTTAGTAGAGACGGGGCTTCACCATGTTGATCAGGATGATCTCGATCAATCTCTTGACCTCGTGATCTGCCTGCCTCGGCCTCCCAAAGTGTTGGGATTACAGGTGTGAGCCACTGCACCTGGCCAGTTTTTAATCTATAAAGTGAGGATAATGTCATTTTCCTCTTTCTGTAAGGATTAAAATAGATGATAAATGAAAAACACTTAGTATGGTGCGTGGTACACAGTAAGCAATCATAATAAATGATACCATTTAGATAACTTATATTATTATCAAAGAATCACTAAAGATGGAAGGGAGCTGAGAGCTCATATGTCTAACCAGCCCTTTCATTGTTTGCTTAGGGTGTGGAGACAGAGAAAAGTTAACTTGTACAGAGCTAATTAGTATCCATAGCAGTTTTGGAAACCAAAATTCCTGAAGCCACTGGTCTTTTTCACACTGCTATCCCTGGATTAATAATTAGTTCTGGTTGGAGGTGGATGGTATGAAGGCAAGGTTATCAGGGACTAGAGTAACCCTCTTTTTATGGACGGTGGGCAAAGTAGTGGGAAGACCAGGTACTATGATGACTGCATTTGGATGAGGGGTCATGACTGACCCACTGTCACATGATATATGCTGCTGACATCCTTTGAAATAAAGTCAACTCTAAACAGTAAAGATAAACTCCTAATACTGGCTTCCTTTTCCAAAGCCAAGTCCCTACTAGGCTGCCTCTCTCTTAACAGGAAGATCATACAAATTAGCTGTTGTACTTAGTGATGTCCAGCATCATGTGATTATCAGGAATGACTAATCAGCACCACTGTGCAGGTTCCAGGGAAAAAAGAGTTACTAACCTTCACTTGCTAAAGCTGCTACCCTGTACTTTTCTTTCTTCTTTCTTTTTTTTTTTTTTTTTTTTTTTTTTTTTTTTTTTGGGATGGAGTCTTGCTTTGTCGCCCAGGCTGGAGTGCAGTGGCGCAATCTCGGCTCACTGCAAGGTCCGCCTCACGGGTTCATGCCATTCTCCTGCCTCAGCCTCCCGAGTAGCTGGGACTACAGGCACCCGCCACCATGCCCGGCTAGTTGTGTTTTTTTTTTTTTTTTTTTTTTTTTTTTTTTGTATTTTTAGTAGAGACAGGGTTTCACTGTGTTAGGCAGGATGGTCTCCATCTCCTGACCTCGTGATCTGCCCGCCTTGGCCTCCCAAAGTGCTGGGATTACAGGCGTGAGCCACTGTGCCTGGCCCCCTGTAGCTTTCTTAAGGATTTGCAATTTCCTATAGAAGGCCTTTCAAGGAGTAGGAGGCCAGGGGAGCAAACACTTTTCTCCCATTTGTTTCACTGCTCCCTACTCTTGACTGTCCAGTATCTCCAGAGGTCAGGAGTTTTGGGACACTGTTCTTTGAATCAGCTGGTGACTGTCACCATCATACCTATATGACCTGCCAATGTACAAAGTGAGGTCCATCACACTGCCAGTGAAATTTGCGCCATAGTTATATACCATGGACCTATCATGTGGGAGCTTAAAAGTGTGCAGGGGTCCCCAGGATCAGCACAGCCCCTCATTTTACAAATCAGAAAATTCAGCGCAATGTCACTGGCCATCACATCTTGAAAGACCACAATGGTTTTTGCCTTTCTTTTTTTATGCCAGTAGTTACACCTGGCAAAGATAATACTTCAGTTGTCCCAGTTCTAGTTGAAAATGTTCAACACCCAAGAGAAACATAATTGGTGGTAGTTCAAAGCTATAAGCAAAAGGCTTATGTTGTCCATGCACATGCGTATATGCTGTGGCAAATGTGTCCCTTCCTTTCTGGGATTTATTTTCCCATTTCAGGGATCTCCTTGACTCAGGTCTTTGTTACGTTGATAAGGGCTTGAATTTACCACAATTCCAGAGACCAGTACCTTGGGGGAGCAATTAAAATACAATCTGAGGCCCAAGGGGATATTTCGAGTATAAGGAGAAGAAAGATTTGGGTGGGTGGCCTATAATTGCCTTCTCAGAGATGCTCAACTCATACCAAATAGATGGCTGCTCTGACCCCTAGAAATCTGAAGAAAAGATCCTGATTACAGGTCTGTTTCTAGACCAGATACATGCAGCAAGAATGTACAAGGGATGTTTCCGGCCCTGGAATAATTTCAAGGAGCTAAGTTAATAATGTCTCTAGTGTCTAGGATTTATAAAGCAAAGGTCTTCTAAAATTAGATACTTATAATTTATAATTAGGCTAAATTATGGTTGTTGATTAGTGATTAAAGTAGTAGTTTAATGCTGTGCTGTAGAGAATCAAGGACTTCATAGTCTTCTCTTGATACAATTTTATCATGGATTCCGAAGCCCAATAAGATAAAGACAGGTTGTGACTATTGACAAAACAGTCATTGCTAATGTGATAGTGATTCTGGTTTCTTTAAGAGAGGGGAGGTAAAAGCACAGAGTGAAAATGATTTTTTTCCTTGCTATTTTGGAATGTATAGTTGATGTTACTTTTCCTTCACTGGTGATATAGGGTTGAATTAATAATGCGTGATTCAGTGCAACAGCTTATTCTTACCACAGATTTCCAGCATTTATTTTATCAACCAGATAACTATTCTAGCAAGGATTTACAGCTACCTTATTTCTCTATTATGCTGTTCTCAGGGTTGATACTGACCCATCCATCTCCTTTGTGGAGATGCAGAGCTCTCCAGGCATTTACTTGTCCTTGGGCAGATCAGTGGCTTTTACTTTGGTTGGCATATTCGCTCAACAAATGCTAATGAATGACTGTGTGCCAGATGACATATTGAGAGTAGGGAAATGGGTGGAACTTCCTGTCCTCAGGAAACAGAGTCCTATGGAGTCTGTGTGCATGTGTGTATGTGTGTGCACAGCAGAGGGAAGGGTTTATCAGAAGTATAAATAACTTTAGTATAGCATGATAGCAGAATAAAGAGTGAGACGCATTCCATGGGAACATGTTATAGGTGAAACTGTCACACCTTGAAATGTTGTTCATACTTCAGTAATTGGACCTTTCTAGAGTGTCTAAGGGAGATCTAAAGTAATTACCAGTTCTTTCCCATGCGAAATGAAGGCTGTCACTTTTTTAAAATGTTAGGCTATTGTATGTGTTTTAAGAGTACATGTTTAACTAAAAATACCTGAAAGAACAGCCTCATACCCCTCTTTATGGTGGTACAGAGTACAGAGAGTACTCTGAAAGTAAGCAAGCAGGCAAGTGCTTTGCTACTCAGCGGACTCCAGTCCAGGAGGATTTAGTTATTGGGACCAAATGTTATTTCAAGTTAAGAGTGGGTCACCTAATCCTTTGTTATGGACCTGGAATTCATTATAATGAGTTCCAGTGAATCTATGGAGCACTTATATGAATATAATATAGATCCATGATATTTCCTTGGTCAAATGTAAACAAACATAGGGTATCTTGTTTGTTTAGTTGAAAGACTAGCATTTGAAATACTGTAGCTCTAGCTGCTAAGTTGTTCTCTAAGGTTTCATTAATGACAACCAGCACAACACAAATCTGCCTGAGCCTGGAACGTCTAACTATACCATAATACCCCTTTTTGAATAGATGTCATGAGCAACATGTTTTAGTAAAAAGGTCAGATGATTGATTTAGAGTCAAGAGACCTGGGTTCAAATCTAAGCACTGTTGGCTTTATCTCTGGCAAATTGCTTAATCTTTCTGACTAATTTTTCAGTTTCCTCATTTGTCAAACAAAGGCAATGGAGTAGAAACTGTTTCAGAAAACAGAAATGAAAAATAGTACAGAATAGCATATAATTGACATTTTAATAAATGCATATTGTTTTCAACTCAAGGATTTAAAAATTTGAGCCCATTAGCTTTATGCAGGTTCATTATTCCATCTTATTCATCAACATATTATCATCACTATCAGTATCACAGTGCCTTTCACTAGTAGGTGCATGCCAAAAGTGTTTGCTGAATGAATGAACTGCGTAGGCAAGGAACACATTCTCACAGAACAATAAACAAATGAATTGGCAATATTTATGCCATGGGTGATATTTTAGAGCCAATTTGGCAACCCTCACATTAATCCAGGATATAGAGAGTTAAGAGACAAGTCGCAACTATCAAAAGGTAGTTAGGGATTTTCTTCTTTTATTAATTAACTTGAAGTTTGCTGCATCAATTAATGTGACAAGTAGTGGCTTTGATATTTAGAAATGAATGACTGTGTTTCTAACACATGTCTGTCAGGCTACAAATAAATTCATTGATTGGTGCAAAACAGAACTCTTAAAAGATATAAACTGAGTCACTGCCAAGTGATCCAGGGCAGAGTAGGTGGTCTCTAGGGTTTAGGCCTTCACATGTACTCCTAGAAGACACAGAAACTCATCCCAGCAGGACTGTTTCAGTGAAAATGCTAAGGTGCAGGTCAGCCAAGGGACAATCCCAGAGTCTATCCAGGAGCCCAAAATCCAAGCCAAGGAACGTGACGGGTACAGGTGGTGACGTGCAAAGTCTGGAGGAATCCAGGCCTGGGCAGGTTCCAATAACCCATGGCTCATTACAAAGACCTGTGCCAGTCAGAAAGGCGACAAACCTTCCTAAAGGTGACAAAGGATAAGCAGATGAATCCAGAGTAGGGACTTTCATAATCAAATGGATGCTTTGCATTTGACATCAGTTACTTGCGTGTAATAAAGATGATGAGGAGGTAAATGACTACCTGCAACTAACTCGACCTTTGTGTTTGCCTTGAAAAAATTGACAGCTCATTCTGTCCCTGGGAGAATTAACTACTCCATGCTTTGTGTACCCTCTTATCTTTGCAGTCTTCTATCGTCATATCCAGGGCTATTTTTTGGTATGCCTGCTGTCCTTGAAGGTTGAGACAATGCCACACACAGAGTAGGTATACAATATTGACTGAATAAATGGCTCTATCTCTATCATTTATTAAAGATTTGAAAGACCTGGTAAGCCTTAAAAGAACCAAGTTTGTAACTTTTTTATGAAATTTAAAAATTGGTTCTACTTGGGCTTTCTATTTCTGTCTCCCATTGATTCTAAGATGTATATTTGTTTCATTCACATTTAAACTTCTCTGAAATTGGAGTGTAACCTTACAATTGGTTCATAGTATTATTGGCAGTGTTTTTTTTTTTTTTCTTTATAAGCCGTTGACAAAATAATGAATGGTAGGTCTAACAAGTGATCGATTTCTTAGATTTGGTAAACTAATAATAACAAAACTAAGCTCACCTTAACAATGCATATGGTACTTTATATACAGAATAGAATAATGAGAAAAGCATGAATTTTTGAATCAAAGAGATTTTATTGTGAATCCTAGCTCTGCTTTTTTTTTTTTTTTTTTTTTTTAATCTAAGCAATTTGAGCAAAGAGCTTGTCCTGCTGTTAAACTTTGAGTTGCACTGTTCTTGTCTATATGATGGGAATAAAGCATTCCATATTAGGCTTTGGCACTATGCAGATATGCAATGAATAAAATTCAGTGAAAGCCTGTTCTTCTCTACCCCCTCAACAAGCTTATTTATACCTTAGAACAGCCCCGGTAGGTAGGAACGTGGCATTTCCATTTTATGGATTCAGAAACAGAAGTTGAGTGGCATGAGTGAGTTAAGAGAGAGATCTCCTCAGAGCCTTTGATTTTTCCTGTGTTCCTCAGTGTTCCATTAGGCCTCTCACAGGTATCTATTGATACAGGTGAGAGCTTAGCTACACTTATGTTGAATAAATCTCCTTGGGCAGCCAATGTAGCAGTTTTGCAGAATAACTTAAAAACAACGTCATACACTACATCCTTTTTGGAAAGGATTTTACCTCTTGCCCTCATCCTGTAAACAAGGATGGGCCTCTATTTAAAGAAGAGGAAAAGGAAGAGGGGGGAAGGATATTATTCACCTGGCCTAGCATTTTTTGGAGCAGATGTTTTCCTCCTTTCATTGTTCACAGAAAATTGGTTTGAGGTCATATAAACCAAATGTTCAAAAAAACTGGGATCCCTAAATCAATTCATACTATTCTTTTGCTTGGATAGAGCAAATGTATGAGGATGGATTGAAAATTAAAGATCAATACTAAAACCTCAGACCACGGTGTCAACCCAAAAGCAAAGCAAGTTATCAGTATTATACTGTGATAGCGCAACTGACGTTAGGTATTAGACCTTCAGGCCTTAAACATCCAGGGTGGAATCACTGGTAAGTTCCTGTGGGAATTCCTTTTATATTTTTATGGTCTATCTGGAAAATCTTCAACTATGAATTTTTTTAGCTTTAGAATTTTTTTTTCTATTTAGTAATCACATTTTATTTAGGCTGCAAATGGATCCAGTAACAAAGAAATAAACTTACTTCAGTAATATCAAATATCCAGGCCGGGCACAGTGGCTCATGCCTGTAATCCCAGCACTTTGGGAGGCCGAGGTGGGCGGATCACGAGGTCAGGAGTTTAAGACCAGCCTGATTAACATGGAGAAACCCTGTCTCTACTAAAAATACAAAAATTAGCTAGGCATGGTGGCTCATGTCTATAATCCCATCTACTCAGGAGGCTGAGGTTGGAGAATCACTTGAACCTGGGAGGCAGAGGTTGCAGTGAGCTGAGATTGTGCCACTGCACTCCAGCCTGGGTGACAGAGTGAGATTCTGTCTCAGAAAAAAAAAAAAAAAAAAAAAATCCTCAAACCTAAATGATGATGATATGGGTGCCTGTTACTGGAAGTTGCAGTTGGGCTTCCAAGTGAGCCTAGCCTCCTTCCAGCCTCTACCAAAGGCTGGCTATACCATCTTGGGCAACCAAGTCACTGATACATCTTGAAGTATCATCATCCCTCTGTTGTCAAATGGGGGATTAAGAGAGAAAAAATAAAGAGCTCAGCGAGTGTCTAAAACTTGATAGATGCTTAGTAAGTTCACCTTTCTGATCTTTCTTCTCCACACTCCCTCACTCTGCCCTTAAACCCTGTATCCTTGATGAAAAACTTCCCTGAAGTTTTGAAGTTTAAAGGACCTATGTGGGCTCCCAGTGTGGAAATTAAGCATCCCTGAGAAATGGGTAAATGCAGCACTCATCAATAAGACAGACACAAGAAAAATCCTTTGGACAACTAGCTCTCTTGGGGAAGGCTGCCTAGAGATCTAAAACCTCAATTATGAAAACAGAGTTTTCAACACTGTTTCATCACCTACCGTCTGCTACCACGCACTTCAAAACTGTATGCCCAAGGCTTTCCTATTGTGGGGACTATCAGGGTCTGTCTTCTGACCATTTGTTAGACACCTCCATTCATCTAGGGTAAAATCCATTGGATAGTTTTGGACTCCCTCTTTCATTCCCACTTCCACATATCTATGAGGTCCTGAAGATTCTATTGCTCCACTGTGTCTTTGCATTGGCCCTGCTATGTGTAGCATGGGTTGGGGGAGATGATGAAGCAGAGATGGATCTGCCCCTGCTGTCCTATCAATGCAACCTCCTAACTGATATGCTCACCATGGCAACCTCCTAGCCATCTTTTCCTCCTGTCCGTGGCTATTTATTCACAGCCGTCACTGTGTTTTCTCTTTGTGTAGATCTGATGATGTTGCTATCTCGCTCAGTCACCTCGGATTATTCCCCACTGCTATGGAATATAGATGAAATACTTGCAAAGCGCTGGATGTCCCTAAACATGTGGTAGAAATTTATCTATTTCTATGGTGAATCTCCCTATCCTGCCTCCCCTTCCCCATCCTGCATGCTTCACAACACTTTGTGAACACACCTTGACCTAGTGTCAGCAGTCAGCCTTGGCTTCTTTTGTCCCCACTCCTTATGAAAAGCCCTGTTCTACCCACCCTAATTCAAGATATAGTGTGTTAGTACCTGATGTATGTTTACTAGCATTTTCTCTAGTTATAATAAGTGTTTAATACAGAAAGCTTATGGGAAAATCACATATGCCCATTACTTTAATTGTGAAACTTTAATAGATTTTGGAAATATTTACAACTAAATGTCCACTTAGCAATGGAGTATACTTATTTTTGCATTTATGATTTAATGGTTGATGTCATAAATAGGCACACACGTGTCCATCCTAACTGAATATAAACATCTGGGGGCTGGATTGTTGTATCTGATTCATCTATCCCTCTTAGAACTATTTGATTGAAGTGAATCAGTGACTCTGCAATATAACCCCACATGTGACTTTGATGGTGGAACTGTAGATTGATAGGGAATTATTTTATTGGAGGCAGGTCTACTTGTCTACCTCAAAACACCGGAGGAGACCATTACTGGTGCCTGGTACCTGCTCTTGGATGAGCTGAGGAGTCTCAGACAGGATCATTTTGTGCTTCTTGTTCACACTGAGATGGTAGAATTTCTGCTCTGGACTGAAACCTTTGAAGAAGTCTCTTTTTAAAATGTTTGATGGTGACTCTACTGAATTTCTTTTTATATTCCTCCAATACATGAATGTTCCCAATAGACTGCACAAAATACTGTAAAGGCAGTCTCTCTTGAAAGAAATGAAATTGTGAAGGGCCCTGCCTATTTCACTTTGTTTTCTCCAACTGATGTATTCATTTGCCCACCAGAGTTTTATTTTGATGATCTTTGCAAGGTTAAGACAAGCATTACTTTTGAGCCTGGCAGACATAGTAAGGAGAATTCTGATATATGTCTCATTTTTGTGACCCCAAATGTGGCTCTACTGCCTTGATTTGAATGCTTGATAATTTATAGTGATATAAATTTCCCAGAACATCACAGAGTATGATTTAAACTCAAACACTTAGAAGGTTATATTCACCTTCTGGAAAAAATTGTAAAACTACTTCAATAATCTACCTTTGTCACACCAAGGCACTCTCTTCCTGCTTTTCTTCACTCTCATGCCAATTATGATTAAACCTTTTTTTTTTTTTTTAGGAATGTATCTAATCTGCAGTGTTGAGAGGTATTCTCTGCATGTATAAAATGTGGTGACATGCTTAGAAGGATGATGGCTAGACAGAATTTTATTACGTTTATTGTTACTAATCTTAGGAATGTGACATATCTGTATTAAAAATGTAATTTTCTTATTGGAAAAGGAAAACTATCTTATAGACTTTTAAAGAAAAATACAAAGATGAAACATAGTTACTGGGAAGACAGATTGATGGAAAATAATATATTTTTTACTCTCTGTAGTGGAATGTGATTTTTTTCACTGTTTGAAGTGTAGACAATCTTCTGAATTTTTGTTGTTTTGTTTGGTGGGGCGTGTTGGGGGGGTGGAATAGAAATTTTGAAGACGTTATTTATGGGTGATTCGTAAGGCTTTGGCATCAGTTCTTATAATAGTTATTTTGATAGAGCCCAGGACTGTGTGTTGAGGTAGTCTCTGAACAGGAGCAGTTTACACTGTAAGAAAGCGTTTTGGTGTCAGGATATGGAGTTTTCCTCAAATCTTACAGTCTTGGCACTGTAACCATTTGCCTGACCAGCTGTTGCCTAACCTTTGTTTCCTTAGCAGCTATTTCTATGAAAAAAGGTATTTGGACTAGATATAAACTCTGGACAACCTCAGCCCTATACTTTAAACTCTCTCTGTTTTAAAATTTCAGAAGGCCAAGGTCCTTGTGATTATAGCTGTGTTCTTTGAGCCTTTGTAACAAACCAGCTAGCCAAATTATTAAATAGAATGAGGGAAAATAACCTTTCCAGCTATTTACGGAGCATATTTCAGGAGCACAAACCATTTTGGTGCTAGGATATTATATAAAGAGATCTTTCTCAATTAGAGTAAGGTATGGGGCATTTGGGTGAAAAGCCTTTACAGTAATATCTACACAGTGATTCTCAATCTTTTCTGAAGGCACGAAATCAGTTGAAACTTACGGATCTTGGCTCCAAAAAAACATATAATGAATGATACTTAAAATTTTAGATGCAATTTACTTATTTTACTAGAAATTTATTTTTTTTCATAAAGAATATATAACCAATGAAGCAAATACTTTATACCCAATGAGGTAGGTAAGTAAGGTATACCAAAATTTGGCAGACAGAGTACATCATTTCTTCATTTTAGCTTTCTATTAATTGTAAGATGAGTCAAGTTAATTGATTTTTGGGAAATAAGTCTTGCCACCATAACAAATAATCTGAATGATTTTACAGTATATACTAATTTTGAATATGTTAAAATCTGTTTCTTAAAATTGAGGGGATACAGTACAAAATGTGTTTACCTATAGCTCATTTATTTGCAAAAAATGATTATTTCCGGAAAACAAAAATCCCCAATGGTCATAATGGTCATATAAGAAACAAGGTAAATTCTTCCCCAAATAAATTTTAATAAAATTCTATTTTTC
Organism: Rhinopithecus roxellana; assembly: GCF_007565055.1. Classification (NCBI taxonomy): domain Eukaryota; kingdom Metazoa; phylum Chordata; class Mammalia; order Primates; family Cercopithecidae; genus Rhinopithecus; species Rhinopithecus roxellana. The sequence continues at coordinate 126,752,193 of NC_044552.1, forward strand.
CACAAAATAATGTGTGTGTGAATATATACACATATAAACATATATATACACACACACACACCTACATGTATTTATTTAGTTTTATTTTTTGAGACAGGGTCTTCCTCTGTCACCCAGGCTGGAATGCAGTGGCTTGATCGTGGCTCACTGCAGCCTCGACCTCCTGGGCTCAAGGGATCTTTTTCTCCCAGCCTCCTGAATAGCTGGGACTACAGGTTCATGCCACCTTGCCTGGCTAATATTTTTAACATACATATAATATATAATTAATATATATTTAATATATTATATGTATATATAGATAATATATATTATATATTTATATATAATAGTAAATATGTTATATATTATATATTATATTAAATATATATTATATATAATAAACATATAATATATGAAATTATATATGTATGTATGTATTATATATGTTACATATAATATATAATATATATATAATCCCAGCACTTTGGGAGATTGAGGCAGCTGGATTACATGAGGTCAGGAGTTTGAGAACAGCCTGGCCAACACAGCGAAACCCTGTCTCTACTAAAAATACAAAATACACATTATATATAATATATACATATATATATAATATATACAAAAAATATACAAAAATGTATTATATATTATATAATTATGTAGTATATATTTTTGTATATATTTGTATGTGTATATTATATATATACAAAAATATCTATTATATAATTATATATAGTATATATTTTGTATATATTTGTATGCATATAATGTATATACTATACATTATATATAATATATGCATACAAATATATATATTATATATGTAAAATGTTTGAGCTCAGGAGTTTGAGACCAACCTGGACAACATAGCAAGACCTTGTCTCTACAAAAAATGAGACAAGGTCTTGCTATGTTGTCCAGGCTGGTCTCAAACTCCTGAGCTCAAACATTCCTCCTGCCTTGGCCTCCCAAAGTGCTGGGATTACAAGAGTGAGCCACTACACCTGGCTATATTTTTTTAATATATAATTTATTTTACTTTCATTTTGCTAACAATAATTCCTGAAAACCTTGGTTCCTAGAGGTCTGTAGTAGCAGAGGAAATTAGAATTCATATAACCTGCTGGATATGGTTGTTTCTGCCTGAAATCCTAGCTACTCAGGGAGGCTGAGGCAGGAGAATCACTTGAGCCCAGGAGTTCAAGACCAGCCTGAGTAACGGGAGAGGCCCTGTCTTTAAAAAAATAAAAATTAGATGGGCGTGGTGGCACAAGTCTGCAGTGCCAGCTATTCAGGAGGCCGAAGTGAGAGGATCACTTGAACCCAGGAGTTCAAGGTTACAATCAGCTGTTATTGTGCCACTGCACTCCAGCTTGGTGACAAGAGTGAGATCCTGTGTCAAAAAAAAAGAATTCGTGTAACTTGCTCTGCTAGACACAGATTGAGGCTGACTCATCTAGAATCTTCCCAAGGCCCTGAGTTGAAGTCATGTCAGGAGGCCAAGAATTGTTACTCTCCTGTTTGAGTAAAAGCAAATTTGGAAAAAAGTTATATTCACCTTCTGGAGATTTTTGCTTGCAGAGACATTAAGAAGTTGTCCCTTTCTGTGCCAGCATTCAATTGTGGCATTAAAAAAATCTTGGCTAGTGTTTGTTTCCAATCTCTGCTGACACAGTGGCTGCTCGTGCAAAACAACTCTGCATTTTCTGAGTCTTTAACAATGAAAAGATTTAATCATCCAATTGACCAGAAAAAATTACTATTACATAAGCTACCTCCCATGCCCATTAAATTCCTCTTTGAAATTATCTTGAGGGTGTATTTTCCTTTTCTCTTTAAAACTAAACCTTTTCTGTGAAATAGTCATGTATATCTAGACATACTCTAGAAAACTAATGAACTTTGTCATAAAAGAGAATAGTAACATTTTTCTATTGTTTCTTAATACCCCATTTTAAGATGTTAGTAATTAAGGCCCAAGTTCTGATGATATTGATAACTTACATGGCCCTAAAATAGTTGTTCTTGCTACTAATTCGTGCTCTTGTAGAGGGCAATGATCCATGATGATATGTGAATCTAATCTCTTCACTAGAAAAGCACGTACACTAGTGAACATTTAAGATGCTTCATTTCTAAGTAGGGTACTAGGATTTCTGTTTTCCAGAAAAACTTTGCTTCACCCTTTCTTCCCCTCTACCTTCAAGAAAGGAAGCAGAAAGCTTCACCATTTTTGATGACATTTCTAGGACTGAAAATTCCCCAGTGGGCTCAGAATATAGAAATTACTATGTAATGACATTTGTGCAGTTTTATCAAGTATTTCGGTTAAAAAAAAAAAAAAAGAATACTCCAGGGACTACTTTAACACATTGGAAGAACTGCCTTCATTTTAGAGTAGATAAACCCCATTAATAAAAAAGGCCGGGCGCAGTGTCTCACGCCTGTAATCCCAGCACTTTGGGAGATTGAGGCAGCTGGATTACCTGAGGTCAGGAGTTTGAGAACAACCTGGCCAACACAACGAAACCCTGTTTCTACTAAAAATACAAAATTAGCCGGGCGTGGTGGCACATGCCTGTAGTCCCAGCTACTCGGGAGGCTGAGGCAGGAGCATCACTTGAACCTAAGAGGCAGAGGTTGCAGTGAGCCTAGATTGCACCACTGCACTCCAGCCTAGGCAACAGAGCGAGACTCTGTTTAAAAAAAAAAAAAAAAGGAAACATGGTTTCCATTTTTCTTTTTCTCCAAGTCATGAATCAGTTCATCCTTTTCCTTAGATCTGCAGCTTCACTATTCTTCCCCACTCACAGTGGCTGCTTTTACATAACAAGGGGATAAGCATCCTTTGTAATCAACTGCAGGACAAGGATTTTTGTTTTTGGCAAATCGAATATTGATACAATTGTAGACTTTTAAAATCGAATCTTATATTCATAAACAAAATTCTACTTTTCTAGTATGTATTAGCCTCCAGAATATACTTCATCTTCATACTTCTGGTTGCAAGCGTTTGCAACATATGTCTCCATTCTAGTTGTCAATGAAGAGAAAACCAAAAGAAAAGTTAGGGGCATGGCACTTTTTCTTGGATAATTTCCAGCTTAGGCTAGTTTTGATATGAAGGGCAAATTTCTCATGAAGTTAAATGAAATTGAATCTTCAGAGTCTGGCTCTTGCATAAGGCCTCATCTAAGGCTCCATAGCTAACAAATTCTATAAACTTTGGGTTCCGCACATCTAATCTGCTTTTTTAAGAAAAAAATTCATAATCATAATGATCAGAGTACTTTTTTTCACTTCTGTCAGTGGAAACAATTTTAGATATGATGGCATAATGATGATGACCTTTTGGACTAGTATATATATTATGCCACACTACCCCAATAATTTGATATAAAAAACAAGTTTCAAAGTACCAGAAAAGAATTGAGTGTAAATCTCCATAGCATTGCATTTATATCAATATTCTATTTGATTAAGGACCTTAGGTTTGCTGTAGATTATTTAACTTTGTTATTCTTATGATTCTTTTCAGAAATAAAATGATACCAACTCTAGGACTGCTGTAACCTTTATAATGCTTCAGAGCTCAGGCTCCAAGGTCACATAAACCCAGGTTTACATGTCCTGGTTCTGCCACCTACAGACCAGATGACCTCAAATTCCTCATCTCTAAAGTGAGCATAATTCCAGTTTCTATCCCTGGTGGTGGTTGTGATGATTAAATGATAGACTATGTGTACCATGTCTAGCGAAGAGTAAGGACTCAATATTAGCTATTGTTATTTATTGGTAATAAACTATTTGTAAGAAACATGTTTTCTAAATGATTGCCGAAAAGCCTAAATTAACCTCTGGCAATAGCAGTTACAAATTATCCCAAGCATGGCTAGTATTTTCTCCCAGGAGGAGCAGTTAAGAAAATAACTTTGAGAATAATGTAGACATTTTTAGAGCTGTCCAGAGAAAGGGAAAATGGTTATTTCTTGTTGTTCCAGAGGCAGAATTAATAACAATGAGTGTAATTCCCAAGGAAATAGTTTGAGATTCTGTATGTGGAATAATTTTCAGTTATAGTACCCTAACACAGAGGTAGCTAACTTTGTAAGCTGGTAAGAACTATTCCTACAAGGTCCTGATAAAACATGAGGTAAGGGATGTTAAGAACCCTTCCTCTTCATTAGTCAATGCTACTTCATACGTCTAGCCTTTACCAGCTACGTGAAAGTTTAACTTCACAGTTGATTAATTTATTCAAGTTCTTGTTATAATATTGAAAATTGGATTTAATTTTACCATTTGAAAGGTCATTTTCATATGGCTTTTGTCTCTATGAAGATTTTCATCATCATATAGAGATTGTGTGTACATATTCTCCTTCGTTAATTCTTTAAGAGAACTAGACCAATTGAGGAAAAATTTGATAAATTATATGTTGATTCCATTGCATGACATTCTTCTAATACAATTCCACATTACTAAATAGGGTCCTAAATCAACAGATAAAAACCAGCTAATAAACTCTTTGCTACCACTAGCACTGAACTGAAGAAAAATTTTTTCATTGTTTTTGAACATGGGTGTCAAATGTCAGAGACTGCAGTACCATCTTCACCCTATTTTTAACAACCTACTTGAGTACATAAATTACCGCTTCCTTTTCCCTTCCTGTGTCATCTAGTACACCCCATTTAAAGAGAATGAATGAAATGAATGTTTAAACTGTCTTGATGTTGTTAATTACTTTGTAAGATGTTTCATAACAGGAAAGTGTTTGGCACGCACTCAATATCTCGGAATATTAACATCTTCAAGGTCATGAGGTTCTTAGTGTGTGTTTAAAATGGTTGCGGAAAGGAGTAAAAAAGTGTGTTTTTTTTTCATAATATTTGTCTCTGCAAAAGAGCGATAATGGTATAAGGGATGGATGTGAGCTAAACCTTAGTACAGTTTACAGTGTGAAATAAGAACAGGTTTTTTTTTTCTTTTTTTTTTTTTTAGACGGAGTCTTGTGCTGTCACCCAGGCTGGAGTGCAGTAGTAGTGTGATCTCGGCTCACTGCAACCTCCGCCTCCTGGGTTCAAGCAATTCTCCTGTCTCAGCCTCCTGAGTAGCTGGGATTACAGGTGCCCACCACCACACCACCTGGCTAATTTTTGTATTTTTAAGTAGAAACGGGGTTTCCCCATATTGGCCAGGCTGGTCCTGAACTCCTGACCTCAGGTGATCCACTACCTCAGCCTCCCAAAAAAGAACAGCTTTTTAAGGGACCATACTGGTAGTTAGGTTTGCTTCCTTGATGACATAGGAAAATTCTGAAAACCATTTTTAATCTACTTGAGCATGTATCTGAGGCTATGCACACCAGGCCACAGTCCTACCAGTTTTCTGCCTGTGACAGGAAATACCCTTAGACCAGTAGCAACAGAGCTTGCTGGGAGGAAAGGAGAAGAAACTCAGAGGATTTTCAGACATTTGAGAGCTAAATTAGAAGGATTCAAATTTTCTGTACTAAGCTATGTAAATCAATTTGTATCACATTTGGTTTTCTGCTGCACAGAAATTAAAAACTGGTTATTGCAAACTCAAATATTATTTTGACCTTGTAAAATAATTACATTTCAACCTGTACATTGTGATTTGTTATTAAACAAGTGAAAAGACCATAATTAGGCAAAAATATAACTAAATAAGTGTTTTGGCTATGACTGGACAAAATCTTCATCGCAAACTGTCACGTGAGAGGTGCAGAGCCCATGTCTGTCAATGGGCATGGATGACATTGACAGGCTAAAGACATAGCAAACGAAAAAGGAGAAATAGAAAAAAAGGAAGATAATAAAAAGTGAGGTAGAGGGAAATAAGGGGAGGAAAAAGGGTGAAGGGGAACAGAAAAGAATTTCCAAACGATAAAGTAGTGATTGCCATCAGTAATTGTGTAAGATAGTGATTCCCATATGTTTGCATTTCAGAGTAGCTACATAAAAAACGGGGTGACGGTGGATAAGCTGGGTATTAACGTTTTTTCCGTGTAAGGACATTAAAAAGACAAACACATTTTTTTCTAATTTACTTTTAATTTTTGCCTCCCTCTCTCTATAGTTTTCGTTTTGCCTGAACTGGTGAACATTTCATCATAGGTTAGTACTGGTATGTGCATGGGAACCACTTATCTAATATTACCAATTTTAATATAAAAATTTAGTAGAGTTGGCTGGGCATGGTGGCTCATGCCTGTAATCCCAGCACTTTGGGAGGCCGAGGTTGGCGGATCACCTGAGGTCCGGAGTTCAAGACCAGCCTGACCAACATGGAGAAACCCACTGTCTACTAAAAATACAAAATTAGCCAGCATCTTGGGAGGTGCCTGTAATCCCAGCTACTCGGGAGGCTGAGGCAGGAGAATCGCTTGAACCTGGGAGATGGAGATTGTGGTGAGCCAAGATCACGCCATTGCACTCCAGCCTGGGCAATAAGAGCAAAACTCTGTCTGTCTCTCTCTCTCTCTCTCTCTCTCTCTCTCTCTCTCTCTCTCTCTCTCTCTCTCTCTATATATATATATATATATATATATATATATATAAATTTAGTAGATATATATATTAATTTAGTAGATATATATATATATATATTTAGTAGAGTTTTAAAGGATACTTTCAATTCATTCAGTTTTCCTCCATTCAGTGTTTACTGAAGGCTCAGTAGGTATAAAATTTAAGTTAGCTGTCAGATGAAGAGAAAGGAGTGATAGTGGGACCTGAAAAGATTGTGTCTAGCAGATGGAAAGACTTGTATGAATAAGGTAGCAGGAATGCCCAGTGATCTGCTCAAAAGCCTGGAACTGGCTCTCTTAGCAGTAGGGAGCCAATGAAGGTTTTTAAGCAAGGAGAGGGATCATGAGGGCTATGCCAGGGTGTGATCATAATGTCAAAGCAATTTAAAGGAGGTGACAAGGAGATGAGCTAAAAGGGTTGTTGTAAGATTGGAGCTAAGACTGCATTATAGGATCTAGAGGTGGTTGAGGTCATGGGGATAAAAAGGAGACAGCAAGTAAAGTCCTGTGGAAGTGGAAATGGGAAGGCTGAGCAGCTGTGCAGTGGGGAGGGAGGAAGATATAAATTCTTTTTAAGGAAGACTTTTGTAAATTATAAGAGGATTCAAAAATAAATTTCAGATACTTCTAGAGTATGTAAGGAGGAAGAAATTATTTTTCATGACTGTTTTAAACAATGAAAAGGTATAAGCAATAAGTTTATGTAATGATGGAATTGAAAGCTTGTTCATGGGGAATTCTAGATAGTTGGATGAATCATAAAAATCTAAAAAAAACTTCAGACTACTGGGTATGTCAAAGAGAGTAGAAGCTGGGTGTGGTGGCTCATGCCTGTAATCTCAATACTTTCAGAGCCTGAATCAAGAGGATTGCTTGAGCCCAGGAGTTCAAGACCAGCCTGGGCAACACAGTGAGATCCCCCTCTCTCCACAAAGCATAAAAAAATTAGCTGGGCGTGGAAGTGCATGCCTGTGGTCCTAGCTATTCGGGAGGCTGAGGCTGGAGGATTTCTTGACCCTGGGAGGTTGAGGCTGCAGTGAGTTATGATCACCGCTGTACTCCAGCCTGGGTGACAGAATGAGACCCTGATTCAAAAACAAACTAAAAATGTGATTTTTTGTTTTTTTGGAGAGGGTATGGAGAGAAAGAACAGAGTTGTCTTTTGTGTTTATGGTAACTTTTGAACTTGTTTCTTAATCTGCAAAACAAAGAACAGCATACTGGTGATTAAAAAAAAAAAAAAAAGGAATGTAGCCTAGAATTCTGGCACTAGCAACTGTGTTATCTTAGTGAAGTTACTTAACTCGTCCCTCAGCCTTACTATCCTTGTGTTATGTATAACACAGATGATAGTGATACCTATCTTGTAGGGTGTGTGTGTGTGTGTGTGAGAGAGAGAGAATTGAATGGAATGAGATAATACATGTGAAACACCCGTCCATGAGAGCTTGGCATATAGTAGGTGCTCAACAAATGGCAGGGACTTCTTTTGTTCTCAGCAATAACACTTAACAGAGTATTGGTAGGTCTATCCCTTTTTGGTACTGAAAAATATTTTGATAAGATGTGTATTTGAGATTGGCTTTATGTGAAAGAAGACGACATTCCAGGACACACAATAATTTTTATGAGGGCATTTTCAACTGGGCACAAGGATCAAGCCTTTCTCGTCGTCTGGATTGCACAGTTTTGCCGCAGGTTCGTTGTTTTTTACTGTGGCTAATTTTAACGCTGAACATGAAGGGATTAAGAAATGCCTTTAACTCATGTTACATTAAGTAGCAGAAATTATCAGATAGAGGAATTGGGGAGGGGGAAAAAAAGGCTCGGTAGTAACTCATGGCTTCCTAAGCAAGACGGCATGTAGTTACAGTTTTGAGTTGAATATACGTTCTGGCAGTTTAATCTCATCAGACTAACTTGGGGGTAGGTGCAACCCGTCGCTTCCACCCTTCGCCTCCTTTAACCAAAGCCGCCCGGAGTGCAATTGCCCAGAGTTTAAACAATGCTGTGAGTTGCAGCTTCTAATTGGAGAGGCAGGAAGCCCTTCCCTGGACAGACCCCGCCCCTCCCCGTGCGAATCACCAGCCTGCGGGGAGGAGCTGGCCAATGCTAATGAGCGAGTTGCCAGGCGAGACAGGAACTTCTTTCCCCTTCTCTGTGTCAGGATCGCAGAAATTATGCCCCTTCTCTCACCATGAACTGGCTCTCCAGTTCCCAGGGAGTGGTGCTAACAGCCTACCACCCCAGCGGCAAGGACCAGGCCGTGGGGGACAGCCATGCAAAGGGAGGGGAGGAAGCCACCTCGAGGTAAGCCTTTGGAAGCTGAAAACAAAACCAAACCCTCTTACCTGCTCCAGGGAAAAAGTGACAGGGACGTTGGCGTGGGGAGAAGGGAATTCCATCTGCACGTCGAACCTAAGCTCATGCAGCAGCAGTAGCAACGTTTGGCGTGATTTTTATGTACTTTTCATCTCACCTAGTCCAAGTGTGAAATAACCCATATGATTACTGGTGAAGACGGACAAGAAGGAACTGGGGAGAGGACTGTATGGGCTGTCAGACTAGGTGTTTAGCAGGTGCATTTGCACATGCTGGAGGATCAAATAGGTGTATCTGAAACACTTCCTTTCCTATGAAATGGAATTCTTGAATGAGCTGAAGGCACTGCCACTGGAACTGTTCGCTGGGAAAGTCTGCCAAAAAGCAGGGAGGCTGTTCACTGTACTGTACAAGCTGTTGTTGTTAGAGTGTTTTTTCCCCCCTCTCTTTGCTGAAAGCAAATCTCTTAGGCAAAAAGCCCAAGACACTGGCCTGTGGCAATATGTTTCACATTCTTTTGTGTATGTGGATTTTTTTTTCCCCCAGGCTTTCAAAAAGGAGTTTTTGTCAGGAGATAGCACTCTGCTGCTGGAGTGAAATGTGGTTAATGTTAAATCACTTTTTAGGCAGAGAGGGCAAGTGTTCTATAGACCACTGAGGCACAAAGGGTACCTTTCTCCCTGTCTGTGTACTTTGTTCTTGTTCTGTTTTCTAAGAGCTTTTTTTTTTTCTTTCTCTCCTTAATGACCTTCTCACTAGCTGAACATTTTTACCTCTTTCAAGATATAAATCATAAATATTGGCCTAGAAGATTGCAAGAAGCAAATACTAACCTAATAGCCTAGAACACTAAATTAGTTATCAGTAAGCACATTTCCTCCTCAATGCTTAATGTGATAATAAAACCTTCTTTGTTCTTATGTGACTTATGCCTGTGCCTTAAGCTGAAATAATGCTGCCTTTCATTTGTTTTAAAATCCCCAAATATGAGGGAGGGAGAAAAATCAAAGGAATGGCTGTAATACTTGGTGTTAGATTCCCAGCTGACCGGAACTGTTTTTCACATAGCATCCACAGTATGTATTTCATTGAATGAATTCATTTCCAAAGATGAAAAAGATTTGCTGCTTGTGCCTTAGCTGTGTTACCATTTCATTTTCCATCATTTTAAATGACTTAATGTTAAATCATTAAATCAAGAGATCTTGAAGTGTTTTCATCCATTTTTCTGTAATGTATTAGTAATTGTTAAGCATTAAGCAGCCTGCAACACCAACCCCATATCCAACCATAACTTGGATTCCACATGTCAGTCAAAATTGCCAAAATTATACAAGCACAGGACATTCTCCAATGACTTTAGGCTGGGATGGCCTAAGGATATGAGCAGAATCTTGGATCTTGATTGTGAGAATGGAAAAGACCTTAAGGACTGTGAGTCCAAACCTCTCATTTTCACCTAGGACTCAAACCCCAGGGATTAGTTAAGTTTTTGGAAGGTCTGAAGTTCTAGGCCTTTGTCTGGGGCTGCATCTCCAGTTCTGGATACTCATTATTCTGTGTTTGCAGTGTGGGTGGCCCATACTTGAGTGGGTTGAGAGAACAAGAGAGGATCAGACCATTCTCTGCCTAGGCTGAAGCAGAACCAAGAGGCACTAAGGTGGCAGGGTGGGCAGCTGCCCACACAGCAGGTGCCCTGTGTAGGGCCACAGCTCCAGGTGGGCTTCTTTGCTGGCTGCCATGTAGCCTGCCCATACCAGACCCAGCTTCCCACCACTGAATTAGTTCTAGGGATCGTTACTGATACTGACCAGAGAAGATGGGAGCCTGGTTTCAGGGCAGGGAGGAAGGAGGGAGGAGGGCTAGTCTTCACTGGCTTTTACCCTTAAGGAAGGGGTAACGAATCAGATAAACTTGTTGTTGTTTTGAGAGACTGCCCTGTTTATCCTGGAAGAATTGAGATACTGTAATTGATATGGGGGAGGGGATGGATAGAAGGAAGGAGGATTTGAAGGTGGGATGGGGTCAGTGGTGACTACCTAAGAATGGTGATGGTGGTTTGGGGTAGGGGTGAACTGGACTTTGGCTTTGGCTGGGTTGGTCAGGTGATGTTTTAAGCACTGGGAAGCTGCTCCAAGGTGCAAGGTTGATGGTCGATGCCTATTTAAAGAAGTTCTCCAAAAAGTAAAAACAAAACAAAACTCTTAAAAAGAGGCTACATTAGGCTGGGTGTGATGGCTCACACTTGCCGTCTCAGCACGTTGGGAAGCTGAGGTGGGTGGATTGCTTGAGCTCAGGAGTTAGAGACCAACCTGGGCAAAAAAAAGACCCCCCCCCCAATTCTCTACCAAAAATTAAAAACACACACACACACACACACACACACACACACACACACACAAACTAGGCATGGTAGCACATGCCTGTGGTCCCAGCTGCTCAGGAGGCTGAGGTGGGAGGATCACTTGAGGCTGTGGGGGCAGAGACTGCAGTGAGCCGAGATCACGCCACTGCACTCCAGCCTGGGTGAGGGAGCGAGACCCTGTCTCAAAGAAAAATAATAATAAATAAAATAAAAATAAAAGCTAAATTAAATTCTGCATTTCCTCCTACCCATTTAAAAGTTATAGGAGAGAGCATGGAAGTATAACTTTTCTTATCACAATATTTTGTCTGTAAATAATATGTCCTTTGAAATATTTAATCCAATATTTAGTTTCATGAGATGAATTCATGCCTTTATAATGCCGTTTATACGTATGTATATGACTTAGCATATGACTTAGCGTATTTATTGAAAAGTGTTTCTTTTTTTTTTTTGAGATAGAGTTTTGCTCTTGTTGCCCAGGCTGGAGCACAATGGCGCGATCTTGGCTCACCGCAACCTCTGCCTCCCAGGTTCAAGCTATTCTCCTGCCTCAGCCTCCAGAGTAGCTGGGACTACAGGCATGCACCTGTAGCTACCTAACTCCTTAGCTACCTAAATGGACTGATGAGTGAGATATTTTTATGCCTTCTCTGAATAAATGTATGGCATTCATCATGTAAGGTCTTGTTGACCCAACTTGCCGTTGGTATCGGGTAGGCAGAACCAAGAGGCACTACACAGGGGTGACATAAACCCAGAAACCCTGGACTCTGGGGCCAAACTGTCTGGGGTCACATCCCAACTCTCTCATTCATTAGCAGTGTGACCTTGGAGGAGTTATCTCTCTACCTGTAAATTGAACTTCATAATATTACTCACCTCATTAAGACAGCTGAGTGGGATGAACTCTGTCAAGCCCATAGAAGAGTGTCTGGTTTGTAGCTAGCTGCTTTTTCTTTAATACTAGGTAAAGAAAAGGAAAGAAAGTATTGAGTGCTAATTTTGTATTTTTTTTTTAAGTAGAGTCGGGGTTTCTCCATGTTGGTCAGGCTGATCTCGAACTCTCGACTTCAGGTGATCTGCCTGCCTTGGCCTCCCAAAGTGCTAGGATTTCAGGCATGAGCCACTCTGCCCAGCCTGAAAGTGTTTGAGTTTTAGCCTAGCCATACCAAGTCTTTTTTTTTTTTTTTTGAGACAGAGTCTCACTGTGTCACCCAGGGTGGAATGCAGTGGCGTGATCTGGGCTCACTGCAACCTCTGTCTCCCAGGTTCAAGTGATTCTCCTGCTTCAGCCTCCCAAGCAGCTGGGATTACAGGCAAGTGCCACCACCCCTGGCTAATTTTTGTATTTTTAGTAGAGACGGTGTTTCACCATGTTGACCAGGCTGGTCTCGAACTCCTGACCTCAGATGATCTGCCCACCTTGTCCTCCCAAAGTGCTGAGACTACAGGCATGAGCCACTGCACCCGGCTCCAAGTCCTTTTTTATTACCATTTGGTCTTTTGAAAAGCTGGGATAGTAGGGAATTAATATTTTTGGAAGTAATTTGTTAGCTAAAATTTTCTCCATTCCATTATCCCTCTTTATCAGAAAACATTCATTGAATGTCAGATTAAGGAATTCCTCCCACTCCTGGTTACAGCCTCTCCCTTTATAGAGTTCTGTTTTTCTTTTGTATGTTTCCTCATCAAAACATGAGGATTTGAAGAAATATGTTAACATTAGTTGTTATGGCTGACTTGTACACAGTTGAATGTTTCCAAAGGAAACCACTTTTTTATGAGTAGCTATATTTATAAGACTTTGTTTACTTGTTTTTCAAGCAGGCTTCTTAATATTTACTTTAGAAAAGATTTTTTTCAAAGAATATTGCATTTTGTCTATTCTTACTGTTCTCCTTTGACTTTCCCGTTTTAAGAGAAATGGTTGTTTACTTTGTATATTTTTTGCTAATATTTTAATATGAACATCAACCTTTTTTATTGGGCCTTTTAACTCCTTAGCTACCTAAATGGACTGATGAGTGAGATATTTTTATGCCTTCTCTGAATAAATGTATGGCATTCACCACGTAAGGTCTTGTTGACCTAACTTGCCATTGGTATTGGGTGGGCAGAACCAAGAGGCACTACACAGGGGTGACATAAACCCAGAAACCCTGGACTCTGGGGCCAACCTGTCTGGGGTCACATTCCAACTCTCTCATTCATTAGCAGTGTGACCTTGGAGGAGTTATCTCTCTACCTGTAAATTGAACTTCATAATATTACTCACCTCATTAAGACAGCTGAGTGGGATGAACTCTGTCAAGCCCATAGAAGAGTGTCTGGTTTGTAGCTAGCTGCTTTTTCTTTAATACTAGGTAAAGAAAAGGAAAGAAAGGATTGAGTTTTGCAGGATATGGAATATTCTCCCTTGTTTCAGAAGCATTTTTTCTGAATATCATTTTGTTATGTGTTAAGAAACCTGGGCATGATCCATATGCTTAAAAAATGACGTATTTGAGAATGAACCATAATGTAGAAGTTTAGGCCTTTGAAGTTTGAAAGACCTTGGAAATATTATCTTGATCCATAGTACCATTTATGATTTGAACTGGTAATAATTGCCTATACTAGGCCTTTCTTGGGGGTATTGATGGGCATTGAGGTCTGCAAATATTGACTCTATGGCAAGATAGAATGTGGGTGGATCCTCTTTTGGCAGCTGGACTCACTCCTGTCTCCGTGCTTTCTTCCTCTGCTTAAAACTACTACTGCCCAGCATACCAAATGTTAAGAGGGCTATCATCTTGATAAGCTTATCTCAGTTCTTGACTTGTTCATGTCTCACCCATTCCTTGGTTCTGCAAGCATAATCATTCAGTCATTCCACATATAAGAGCTGTCTCTTACTGTGTATCAGGCAGTTGTTTAAATACTGGGGTTGTAATGGGGGAAAATAAACCAGACAAACACCTGGGTGCAGGGAGGGTAGCCTGGAGGGAAAAAAGACCTGAGCAGGTGACAGGTGAGCCCCAAATATCTGGGGGCAAAAATCAGAAGAAGAAGAGCTTTTAAGGCAGGTAGTGGGTAGGGAGTGTAGAAGCCTTAAGCCTAGATAGAGTAAGTCTAAAACCAAGTACCCAGAGAGCAAAGAGCCCTGCATGGCTGCAGGGGTCAGGGTAAGGAAGAGGCAGGAAGAAGAAAGCAAGGTGTGAGTTGATAACCTTATAGAACATTTGAGGACTTGGGTTTTTGCTGAAAGAAAGATGGGAAGCTGTTGAGGGAGTGGGTTTTGAGCAGTGGAGGAAGAGAGCACATTTAAAAGGTCCCTGTGGCTGTTATATTGATTATAGAGTGTAGAAGCAGTGGTACTGCTCAAGAGGTTAAGGTGGTGGTGGTTTGGGCCAGGGTTTCAGTTGTTTTAGTAATTAATGGGGTGAGCAGCGGAGTCTTTTGACATTAGAGCCTGTAGGAGATGGACAAATGAGAATACCTGAAGATTGTTGCAAGGTTTTTGCCCTAAGAAACTTGTAATGTTAAAGTGATCATTAATTTAGATAGGGAAGACTTGCAGAGGGGTATAAGGGGACTGGGGTAAATTGAGCAAGACATGAAGCTCAGTTTTTTTTTGTTTTTTTTTTTTTTTTGTTTTTTTCCAATACTGAGTCTCGCTGTGTTACCCAGGTTGGAGTGCAATGGGTGATCTTGGCACATTGCAGCCTCCACCTTCCAGGTTCAAGCGATTTTCGTGCCTCAGGCTCCCCAGTAGCTGGGATTACAGGTGCCTGCTGCCATGCCTGGCTAATTTTTGTATTTTTAGTGAAGACGGGGTTTCACCATGTTGGCCAGGCTGGTCTTGAACTCCTGACCTCAAGTGATCTGCCTGCGTTGTCCTCCCAAAGTGCTAGGATTATAGGTGTGAGCCATCATGCCTGGCCTGAAGCTCAGTTTTGAGAAACATCTTTTTGAGATAAACATTAAAAAAGGAACATGGCTGGCTGTCTTGATTAGTTCAGTGTTTTTACGTGAATCTTCACAGGATTTTAAAAACCTATGTAGTATACCATTAAAAAAGTTTCCGCATTCTGACTTTGTATATTACCTGATGGTGTGTGTGTGTATATATATATATATATATTTTGTTGTTGTTGTTGGAGAAAAGGAATGGTAATGAGTTTTTATAATGCAATTATGTAGTATGTAAATTTTATTTTTTCTAACCTTAGCTTCTAAAGCGTATTTCCTCATTCTAATTTCATAGAATTTAGTGACTAAATGGATTTAAACCTGTCCATGGGGATAATTGTTTTCCGGATCAATCTCTTCTTCAATTTCGTGACATAAGGGTCCTTTGTAAAGACATTTTCTTCACTGTAGTTTAAAAGCCCTAACCATAGTTTCTTCTTGAATTGTTAGAGGTTGCCCCAGTGTCCAACTGGGGAGGTCTTATGTTCATTCACAGACATGTGATATTTGCCTTTTGATTCCTCTCATTGACAAGACCTGTGGTTTTTGTGGACCTATTAAAGTTATTATATCTTCATAGGACTTTTAGTTAAGTTTATGCCTTTCAAATATAAGGATTTAGAAATTATCAGAACCATCCCCACCCACCCCCTGCTAGAGAAACTTGCTGAACATTTGCCTTGTTGTCCACGGCACATTTATTACTTGTGCATTGTACAGTTGCACTGTGCTCCCTTGTCTCTTCTAAGGGGGGCTTGCTCTCATATTTTATGAATTTCCTAATATTTTGAGTTCTATTAGTATTTATCATACTTCTACAAGTGTTGAAGCAATAAAGACTCATAACAATTGATGCATTTAATGATGCACATGATTGCCACTGGACTGCATGGGTGTTAGGCTTAAATCACTTTTGATAATTGGACCTGTTGCCAGAACAAATTATCTGTTTCACTCTTCTTTTTTAATTCCCCGCTGGCTGTAAATATCTGTCTCATATTAGAAAGAGAACTCAGCACCCTCGAGGCGAAGACTGCCCCTGGCCACAGGGTCAGTTCCCTCTCTACTCCTTGCTCATGAATCTGTAAGGTCCATGCCCTGTGGCTGTCTTCTTTCTCCTGCCTCCTCTTCTTCCTCCTTCCTCTTCTTCTTCTTCTTTTGTTTGTTTTGGAGATGGAATCTCGCTCTGTTGCCAGGCTGGAGTGCATGGCGCAATCTCGGCTCACTGCAACCTCTGTTTCCTGGGTTGAAGCGATTCTCCTGCCTCAGCTTCCCGAGTAGCTGGGATTACAGGCATGCGCCACCACACCTAATTTTTGTGTTTTTATTAGAGACAAGGTTTTGCCATGGTGGCCAGGCTGATCTCGAACTCCTGACCTCAGATGATCCGCCCGCCTAGGCCTCCCAAAGTGCTGGGATTACAGCTCTGAGCCACTGTGCTCAGCCCTGCTGCCTCTTCTTGATTCTGCTCTGTCCAAAAGCCCAGAGAAGGCTGTCTCGTCGTCGTAGTGGTGTCACTGTGACGAGGCCCGTAGGCGGTGGGTCTCAGTGGGAGTCGTTAACAGCATGGATCACCCCGTAGGTTTGGGGTTGCTAGACCAGGTATGACAACAGTCCTCTCCTGAACCCTGCTCTAGGTGCCCTCTGTCCTGTGCCCACCCTTTCATTTCATACGACTACTTTGAGAAAGATGGTTTGTTCTAAATGTTTTATTAAGTTGGTATTTAATGGGCTTTTTATTTTCTTTTGATTAAAAAGGGATACAGAATAAGACATCTCATTATTTGAGGAGAGTGGGGATGAGTCAGGGTATTGGGCATGGATTAGGGCAGGAGGAGCAGAAGGGATGTCTAGATCTTTCTGAAGGCACATTCTTTTGACTTCCATGTTTGTTGCTGTGAGCTGGCCAAGTTTATCCTTTTTTTGCAAGAAATAAACAGAAACCATGGAGACCTGTGTGACCAGTTACTACCTGTGGTTTTTTTCCCATACTCAAGTCCACTAAGTATCTAAATTTCTGTGTTGAAAAAGAGTATGGTACCTCATCTCCTTTTCGTATGCATTTGGTAGAAGCTTTTTGGCTGTAAAGAACACTGAGGTTTCCTTATGGGAAATGAGGTTTATTACAGGGATCTGGGTCATAGGAAAAGGAGGCATCTCTTCTTCCCTCAGCAACTGGTCATGTGTGGACACTCGTGGCGTTTCTGCTCTCTTGGAGACTCTTGATTCTTTTCTAACCACTGGTTTTCTAATCTCATCATTTCAGCTTGAGATTTTGGCTCCTGACGGATGCCCAGCCTGGTTACCTCCGGAGTCATCTTACATTTCATAGCTAACTGACCCATCTCTTTATTTCCTAATTTGGCTTTTTTTTCTTTTTTTTTTTTTAAGACGGAGTCTCGCTCTGTCGTCCAGGCTGAAGTGCAGTGGCACGATCTCGGCTCACTGCAACCTCCGCCTCCCGGGTTCAAGTGATTCTCCTGCCTCAGCCTCCTGAGTAGCTGAGATTACAGGCACCCGCCACTACGCCTGGCTAATTTTTGTATCTTTAGTAGAGATGGAGTTTCACCATGTTAGGCTGGTCTCGAACTCCTGACCTCTCGATCTGCCTGCCTCGGCCTCCCAAAGTGCAGGGATTACAGGCATGAGCCACCGTGCCCAGCCTTAATTTCATTTTTTTTTTTTTTTTTTTTTTTGAGACGGAGTCTCGCTCTGTGGCCCGGGCTGGAGTGCAGTGGCCGGATCTCAGCTCACTGCAAGCTCCGCCTCCTGGGTTCACGCCATTCTCCTGCCTCAGCTTCCCGAGTAGCTGGGACTACAGGCGCCCGCCACCTCGCCCGGCTAGTTTTTTGTAGTTTTTAGTAGAGACGGGGTTTCACCATGTTAGCCAGGATGGTTTCGATCTCCTGACCTCGTGATCCGCCCGCCTCGGCCTCCCAAAGTGCTGGGATTACAGGCTTGAGCCACCGCGCCCGGCCAATTTCACATTTTTAAAAGGACATCAGGTTTGTCCAGTTAATCTTTGTGAACAGGCCATAGTACATCCCCAGGCAGGTTATGATTTGGCTTGTTCCGGATCTTTTTAGAAAAGCAGAGTCTGTGGATAGGGAGATTCCTGGACAAAGGATGCGGCATCTTTGCTAAGATATTTAGGACATAACACATTTATCTGTTTCCTCATTTATGAAATCATATCGTGTAATGATGTCCTGCCTGCTTCACAAGGTTAATCATAAAGATCAAATGTGTAGCGTTTGAGAAAGTTAAAAAATTATACAAATGAACATTATTACTAAATCCTTTTCCATACAGTACCTTACAATTTCCCCAGACATTTCACTTCATTTCACTTAACCAGAGGTATCATACTAAACTTTTGAGTTTAATTTGAATTTTACTTTTCGTTATATACTCAGATGTAAGTTCATCGAGGGTGGAAAGTTTGCCTTTTTTTTTTTTTTTTTTTTTTTTAAGGGAGGAGTGTTCCTTTATACCTAAGCCTCGGCAAAGTGCTTAGTTCACTTTAGGCAGTTACTAAAAGATTGAATGAATGAACGAGTGAGCGGGAGGAGGCCTAGTGATTGCATACACAGATTTTGGAGCTAGATTGCCTGGGTTGAAGTCCTACTTTCTTTCATGTAGTAGCTTGTGACTCTGGGTTAGTTATTTAATGTTTCAGGGCCTCAAGTTTTTTGTTTCCTTCTGCACACTGGGAATAATAATACCTTACTCAAGAGTTATTTTAAGGATTGACTGAGTCGTCATATGTAACATACTTACATGAGTGCTTGACGTAAAGTACATGTTTTCGATGATGATAAAGGGCAGACTGTTAGCTGTTGGTGAATTAATTTGGAAATAGTATAGGGAAGCATCGTTGTGATTAATTTGTAAGTCATTTGGGAAATGAATGTTTGCTTCTAATGCATATGCAGTATAATGCCTTTATTTTAAAACTAATAGTGGGATAAGTTATATAAATAGCTCATATTATTTTAATACTACATTTAATATCCAAAAAGGACCTTAAGTGTTTAAAGGTATTGAACTCTTGTTAGGCCCGGGTGACTGTTTTGAATAGCTTTAATGCTTCAGTTTGGGTAGCTATAAAGTTGCAGAGCGTTTGTTACTCTTAATAAGATGGAAAATCGTCTAGTGTAGAGCAAAGAAAAGTTATTTGCACATGTTCCTCAAAGAGCAAATTGACTTTAGGTTATATGAATACTTGCAGGTAAAAGTACCAATGTATCGTTATAGCTAAAGTGTTTGAGAAAAGAATAATTGTTATACTTTTGTGCCCTTAAAATTTATTTAGTTTATATAAAACAGCTGTTTTTGATTAGGCTGTTCTCATAACCAAGAAGTGATGTTTCATGGGGCAGAGTTCAGCTGAATGTGTATCTGTGGCACAGATCTGGGGGATGTGTTCCCTTCACCTAGTTCTTCTTGAGCTCTGTGCCCCATCTCCTTCCCATTTAATGCCAAAATTTGAAAACTGTACTGTTTGTCTCCTCATCTATAGAATACATAATAAACTTGCTTACATGCTCCGGGCTGTAGGCTAGGAAACTATGTCCTCCTAGTAAGTTCTCCAGTTTCTCCCTACACCTACATTTCAAGTTCTTATGAGCACTGTAGTTCCTGCTTACAAAAAGCTCATAAGAGCAGGCTGCTTTGCTTCCACCTCTAAGAGACTGGGGACTTTTTTGGTGGGTGTGGACATAATTAGCGAAAGGATGAACTGGAGGGGAGGATAGAGCTGTATGCAATTAGAAATTTAGAAGCCATTTTTCATAGGGGAAAAATAGCAAAAATGATATTTAAATTCCATGGAGATGTTCATTCTATGATTCTACCGTATTATGGATTAATTTCTTTTTACTAGCCAGAAAACTTAAAACAGCATTTATTTGTAGCACCATTACTGTAGGAAAAGTTCCCAACTACAGGTTTAGAAATAAACTTTTCCAACCCAAATAAAACTTCAACTAAGTTGGGGGTTTCTGTTCAATGTTTCTTTGTTGCCGCTCCAGACTTTTGTGATCTGAGAAGTAAAAGTTCTGATTTTTTTCCTGCTTCTAGTTTTATCTTACTTTAGTACAATGTCCTTCCCCAGGCACATGGGAGCTTTGTATACTCCAATAAATATGCCTTTCTTTGTCTCCTAAACATGTGCCTGTCTTCTGTTAGGGATTATGTACTTGTCTACATTTGTCATTGATTTGGGAATATTTAGGAAGGTGGAAAATGGCATACATTCTTGTGACTTTAGATGAATCAGATTATAGCTGTATAATGTAATTAATTTAGTAAAGTAAGAAGAAGTGCTTTGGCTGGGCGTGGTGGCTCATGCCTATAAATCCCAGCACTTTGGGAGGCTGAGGCTGGTGGATTGCAAGGTCAGGAGTTCAAGACCAGCCTGGCCAATATGGTGAAACTCCGTCTCTACTAAAAATACAGAAATTAGCCAGGCGTTAGGCCGGGTGCATGGCTCATGCCTGTAATCCCAGCACTCTGGGATGCCACGGCGGGGTGGGTCATCTGAAGTCAGTGGTTCAAGACCAGCCTGGCCAAAATGGCGAAACCCTGACTCTACTAAAAATAAAAAAAAATTAGTCTGGCGTGGTGGTACATGCCTGTAATCCCATTTACTCGGGAGGCTGAGGCAGGAGAATTGCTTGAACCCATTAGGCGGAGGTTGCAGTGAGCTGAGATTGTGCCATTGCACTCCAGCTTGGGCGACAACAGCAAAACTTCGTCTCAAAAAAAAAAAAAAAAAAAAAAAAAAAAGCTGGACGTGGTGGTACGTGCTACTTGGGTGGCTGAGGCAGGAGAATCGCTTGAACCCAGGAAACGGAGGTTGCAGTTAGCCAAGATCGTGTTACTGCACTCCAGCTTGGGCGAAAGAGCAAGCCTCCATCTCCAAAAAAAAAAAAAAAAGGGCTTTAACACCATGTTTCTATAAAATTAGAATTCTGTAGAAAAATCTTGCAATTCACACTAACAAGAATTTTGAAATTTTGGTAGTTTGGCTGTAGAGATCTGGCTCATTTCTGAATGCTAATGACTGTCAGATACCATCTATATTTGAGGAAAATAATAGGAATTATTGCTTGAACAGCATAAAATGAAAATCATACTTAGAGATTTGGGTAACTCAGGCTTTAAAGACATGTAAACATGGGATATTTTAAGTTTTAAATTATTTTTTGAAAATGAATACATGTTTTAACTAAACAAGAGTGAAGGTCTTTGCTAGGTACAAATGATAAGACTAGAAAAAAACAAATGTACAAATGCCTGCTCTGAAGGAGCTTGCAGTACAACTCAATTGGCTTCTAAAACAACTTTTTAAATATAATATTTAGGAAGTCTTGCATGGTTCTTTCTTTTGAGGAATAAAACTTTCAAAGAGTTTGTTGTTGAGTAATTGAGATGAAGTTTGAGTAAGAAAAGGTAAGTTGGCAACTGAAAGTTGAAAGCAACTCAGGCTATTTATAGGTGGGCTAGAAACATGTAACTTGATCAACGTATTCTATAATTAATGTTTTTACTAAGGTTACTAAGTGTGTGCTCGTTCATTTCTTGTTGTCCAAATAATGCAAAGTTACGGTATATAATCTGATAGAATATTTTTAGGTGAAATTAGGAGTAAATGTATATAGTGTCTTTTTTAAAGATAAATTATTGGTTGTTAATTTTTTATTTATTATTGAAAATGGGGATATATTTTAATGTTTCCAGACTGAATTTCTTTGGAATTATAGCATTTCTGAATTATTTTCTATTATAGTGTAATCACACAGGATATATTTAGGCAATTGTAAAAGTGCATTATTAATCCTTTGCCCCCTGTTATTTTCTTAGAACAAGGTTTATTTACAGAAGAATCAATAGAGAGACCTGGCAGGTAATAAATGAGTGAAGTGGATGACTAGAAATTGCAGGCCTCAGAAAAATGTAGGTTTTGGTAGAAAATGTTAGCTAGTATTTCCAAAATACTGAGTAAGAAAAAAAAAAAAAATCCCGTCTGCAGGATGGATCTGACCCAGGCACTGCCAGTGTGTGACCCCTATCCTGAAGGACAAGGTGGTGGTTTGAGTTGTCTGTTGCTATGAAACATACCATTCCAAAACTTAGGGGCTAAAAATCCCAGTTTTCTTTTCTGATTCTGGAGGATTACAATCAAATTCTTTCTTGGGCTTTATCATGCAAGATGGGCTAGGGTGCGGTCATCAGAGGCTTCTTCATATACACATTTGTTTGGCACTTGTGCTGGTTGGTTATCTCTTGCATTTCTCCTCCTGCATTTTCTGGATGACTTGGGCTCCCTGATAGTTCGGCAGTAGCCAGGTAATCAGACTTCTGACATTCTTGCGGGTTTACCCCAGAGCGAGGATTTCGAGAAGTCTAGGAGGAAGCTACCAGGCTTCTCATGACCTCAGAAGTTACTCATTGTCACTTGGCTATGTTCTATTGGCCAATTAATCATAGGCCAACTCAGATTCGAGAGGATGGAGGAATAGAATACACTTCTCAATGAGGGAATGGCTAGCAGACAGAGAGGGGAAGGAGTTGATTGTGGCTATCTTTGGTGAAAAGCTACCCAGATGTCATTCCAGTCTCTTTGTACCTGGCCTTACCTGCCTTTCCTGATCTTCTTGCTTGCTTCTCTTATGCAGGATCCCCTATACCCTGGAGCTTGACTTTAAAATCTGCATCTATATATAAATGCATATCCTATGTGCATTTATCTCTTAGCCTTGCTTTGTTGGTAACTTCATATTGAATAATCTTTTTGTTCATCACGAACATAAATGCCTTATGCAGGGGCCCGGTATTATTCTTTATCCTAAGGACTATATAGATTCAATTCCCCATATATAATATAACTCAACTATATTTTTGAATTGATTGATATTTGATATTTTAGAAGGATTGGGTATTTGTTGTTTGCAGGACACTTTATTATACAGCCTTTTTCCGCCCTGCTAAAAATTATGGGGCTGGGCCCCGTGGCTCATGCCTGTAATCCCAGCACTTTGGGGGGCTGAGGCGGGCAGATCACGAGGTCGGGAGATCGAAACCATCCTGGCTAACAGGGTGAAAGCCCATCTCTGCTAAAAAAAAAATACAAAAAATTAGCCAGGCATGGTGGCTGGCGCCTGTAGTCCCAGCTACTCGGGAGGCTGAGGCAGGAGAATGGCGTGAACCCGGGAGGCGGAGGTTGCAGTGAGCCGAGATCGCGCTACTGCACTCCAGCCTGGGTGACAGAGCGAGACTCCATCTTCAAAAAAAACAAAAAAAACAAAAAATTATGCTTGATTCCCAAAACTCTTTTCCAAAAAGTATGTAAATTTAGATTTTAGGCACAAGTGCCAATTTGAATTTGGGAAGAACAGAGTACTGAGAAACGAGATACTCTTTTAAAGAACATGATAGGGTCTGTAGGAAGTTCTTGTGAAATGTCAGCTAGCTATTATTCTGTGTAGTATAATAAATTAAACTGCTGCCTTCGTTTGTTGGCAGCCAAGTTGCCAAAGGCCCTTGTTTGTTTACATCCAGTGATATTTACTGTAAGGGACTATTGGACACAGATGCAGTATTTTAGAGTGGGTAGTATTTTTTTTTGAGACGGAGTCTCACTCTGCCGCCCAGGCTGGAGTGCAGTGGCCGGATCTCAGCTCACTGCAAGCTCCGCCTCCCGGGTTTATGCCATTCTCCTGCCTCAGCCTCCCAAGTAGCTGGGACTACAAGCGCCCGCCGCCTCGCCCGGCTAGTTTTTTGTATTTTTTTTTTAGTAGAGACGGGGTTTCACCGGGTTAGCCAGGATGGTCACGATCTCCTGACCTCGTGATCCGCCCGTCTCGGCCTCCCAAAGTGCTGGGATTACAGGCTTGAGCCACCGCGCCCGGCCGGTAGTATTTTTTTGAGATCACATGTTACATGTGAAGAACATCCCAGAGGCTATACGAAAATTAATTGCCAGTATTTGAGTTACTTGGTTTTTCTACTCCCAGTACAGTAGTTACATTTAGTAGTCATCCAATAACTGTTATCATTGAGACTTCACATACTTAAATAGCATCAGTGTAGGATTTCCTTTCTTTCTCTCGTTTAGAAACTTTCACTTTATTGTGCTTATTACTAAACTCTATTTGCTTCTTGCCACACTTCAAAGAAAGGGAGAAGATACGTGACTAGGAAGCCCTCTGAGCTGTAGGCGGGTGGGGCAGGGTGGAGGACAATGTTTTTCCCTTAATTGAGGGAACTTTCTTTTAACAGTACTTTAAGATAAGAAAATGTTTACATTTCTTTAAAATACTTTGTATCTTCAGCTTAGGACTGCCACTGTTTTTGTGGGGACTTAATGCATAAATTTAAATTATTTGTCTGTAGAAATGATGGGATGCTTTATCAGATCACTTAATTGCTAAGATATTAGTGTAATTTAGAGAAATAAACTTTCAATAATTTTCCCATCCCCTATGTTATGGATTGAAAATTGTGTCATCTCTGTTTTGCAGGGAGAGGAAAAAGACTAATCCCTTTTTAAACTTAGCTTGAAGCCTGAAGCTTGAAGGCAAAGTCCAGGGTAGCAGCTCTTAAAATGAAAGGCCCATTCTTATAGCTATTTACACAACTTTGTTAATCCGCTTAAAGCAAAATTTCTTCCATAAATTGGGTTTAGATCCCTGTTTCCAAAATTGTGTGTTGGACACTGTTAACAGGTGTTCCATTAAAAAGAATTTTGTGGTTCAATATTTTGGTGTAAACAAAGTTTACTGCAGTTAGCAAGCAATGAGTTTCTGGGGGAAAAAAAAAGTTTACTGCAGGACTTCTTGTAGCATATAATATCCTGGTGAGTGTTTTGAATCTCTAAAAGAGAGATGTAGAGATTTTGTAGCAAGTAACATATTCCAAATTGTTTTTGACCTAGGAGCCATTATTATTATTATTATTGTTATTATTATTATTATTAGCAGAATTGTTATTACCATTGTTCCAGGGAACACAGTTTGTGAAATTCCCAAACATGGCTATCCCTTTATATGTTGAAAAATGTTAAAAATATACTTTGGAATTAGTGAGATATTTTAGGCTTTTTTGTAATAGTCGCAGTTGTTAATGTTTTGAAGCTGTCTTCTGCTTGCTACCATATACTTTACAGATATTGACATGATCTGCAGAATCTCCACCTTAGTGAATTTATTTCCATAGTAAGAATATTTCTTTTTAATACTCAAGCTTCATAGAACACAAGTCTTTCAGTAAAACAGTTTTTACTTTATATCTTCTATAGAGAAAATTTATATTTATGTCTTAAAGCCCAATAAAACATTTTAACCTAAATATGGGGGAATAAGTGACATGTTGAAAACATACACAATGTCAGCTAAGAGGATGATATATACCATTGTCACTGCCTAAAAGCGACTCATAATCTTACTAACTGGTCTTCAGTTAATAGCATTTTAAGCATTTTGTATTCCAACATGATAGTTTCTTTATTCGACATGGGAGTTTTGTTGCGTATGTTTTAGAAACTGCTTCAGTGTCTTGGGTATATGTGTTACAAGTTTTTCCATTTAAAAGTGGCACAGTTTCAGCGTTTTCTTGCAGAACATTGATTTTCAGGTAAAGATCACTGCCACTCAGTTGGAGAGGCTGTCTTACCTCATTTAATCCTCATAGCAACCCATTCAGGCTGTTGGTATTATCCTCATTTTACTGATGATGAAACAGAAGCACAGAGAGGTAAAGTAACTTGCCCAGGGTCACACTGCTAGTGGCAGGGCTGAGATTTAGACCTAGGCAATTCGTTGTCAGGGTCTTTACCACTGTGCCATTCAGAGAAATTATTTTGTTTCTATCTTTTGTGAACCGAATGCTATTTCTTCAAGTATATACAGAGCAAGCTAAAAGTACAAGGGAATGTTTGCCTGTCTGGTAGTTTGTGTTTGTTTTTGTAATAAAAGCTCTACTCCCTTTGGTATTTAGAGAAGGTTACGCCAGTCTGGATTCTAGGCAATTCATTGGTAGTAAAATAGGTACTTTGGGAAATCACCTTAACTGCTTTCAGGTGCCAAGATGCTATTTACTACAATGAAGTAGTAAATACTTTTACAAAATTCTGCCATTTAGTAAATAATTTTGTGTCGCCTTGACGTCGACTGGCATTTCATGGTCAGCTGCTCATAAAACTGGGGCAAATTGTATCATCGCAGGAAAGAAGAATATATATTGAGCACTCTGTATATTCCAAGTACTTTAAGATGGAATTTGTTTAATCCTCATAAGGTGAGAATTATTATCCTCATCTTAAAACTCAGGTACATGACATAACTGGTCCCAGATGACGTGACCTGTATGTAGATTCAGCTTTGGTTTGAACCTCAGTCATTTTCATTGTAGAGTCAGTGCAGTTATTGTTTTTCTCCCTTCTGTGTGCATGTGTCTGAGTGGCAGTGGGGCCTCAGTTCACAGGGAGGACATCTTCTATGGCAGGCTGTGGTCTGGCTCTTCCTAGCAGCATTTGGGGAGGGCCATGGCTGTAGTGGGGGCCACAGGAACCAAGGGGGAAGTAAGAGTTCCTGTAGATAGAGCAGAAGAGAAAGCCCTAGGCTGGAACCTTCTTCTCTCCCCATTAGTAATCATTTGAAAACTGGAAACTCCATAGATGCATTAAAAGTCTTCTGGAACCAGCATGACACAGAAGATATGCTTTGAGACCACCACTGCCACCACCACCATCACTGCTGGCATTAATGGTTGTATTTTTCTTTAGAAGATGAAGCATCAGATCTTCTTAAGCCTAGAAATAGTACAGTAAGATGGCTGTGAGTCTCCCTATCTCCAGGTCTTCCCCAACAATCTAGATTGTTTCGGTACACTTGCTGTTCATGAGAACTTTCCACTCAATCCAAGGACAATTCTTTTTGGGTGTGAAATAGCTTGGCGTTCTCATAGTTACCGATGAACAGCTCTTTTTCACGTAGTAAAGTGATTTATATATTTCAGGGGGACACAAGGACATTAAAGTCTTGGCCTACCACAGACCCAAAGGTTCTAAAATAAAATGACCTATTTGGTGGTTCAAAAGTGCCTTTGATTAAATTACTGGATATTTGAGAAGGTGATGAATGAGGACTGCCTGGTGGGAGAGAATATACTTGTAATAATCTTTTAGTCATGGATCTTTTTCATAGCATGTAGAGTTTCTTAGTTTATAAATATTAGCCAAGTGATCAACTCACTACAGCTCTTTCAGGAGCTTCTCCATTTTTAGGTGAAGTGATTTGAATTTCTTAGGAAGCCAAAGGTATGGGGATTGCCTTATTCTTGGTCCTAAACCTAGACCTGTTTTATAAATAGATGATTTCCAGGCCAAGGTGTCCCTGCATGACATGTTCCCATAAATGTCCTGCTGCCACAAATTGCAAATCTTGGCAAAAATAGAATTCTGTGTCCACTCAAACTGTTCCTGCTTTCCTAGGATGCCATCCCATGCTGCCTTTTCCCTGTAGAGTTCTGTGGGTGATGTCTGTATGCTTTCATATTTATCCCCTGAAATTCTGTGCCTTTTTAAACACCTTGACATGATATCATTTCTCTGTACCCAGGCAAGTGGTTTGTATGGAGGGATCTTCCAAAGTCAGCCAACCTAGTGCAGGGAGGACAAAGAGAGGGAAGGAAAATATGAATGTGTTACTGGGGACCCAGGCACGATGGAATATTCTTGAGAAAAGGGTTTGCTCAAGCAAGCTTAACTCCCTGGACAGCCTGCCTTTGAGGAGAGGAAAGGAAGGAAGCATGCATTTTCTAAAGAGTAAAACATTTCACAAGGTACTGAAAACAAAATCGACAGAATTGCCCAGGCTGCCCAGCCTTTGACTTAGCCCAGTAGACCCAGAGGTTGTCGTTCAAAGAAAGAGGGGGTCTTTGGGTTTCAGGGCCAGGAACAGAAAAATGGTCAGGGGCCTGGAAGAGGAGAACAATTATGGAAGGAAAGGGCTGTTGCTCCTCCTCTGTCATTCTACAGAGGTGCTGGCTATGTCAGTGCTGAGGAAGCCCTGGGCCAAGCCCAGGTGGCCCCTGAGAGGAGACTGCCCAAGGCACTCCTGGCAATGGAGGTGGCTTGCAAGAACAGCCAAGGACTGGAGAAGCCAGTGTGGGCTGACCAGAAACGGGGGTATCAGATGCATGGACATAGCACTTCCTGGAGCACATGGCTGTAGGGAGGAGTAGATGTTGCCCCTAGCAAGCCTTTTGGGAACCTGAAAACAGACTGGGCAGTGGGTGGGTGAGGACTCCCACAGTTATGTGAATGTAGTATCAGCCAGAGACCTTTTGTTTGTTGCCATTGTGGGGTAGTTCACACCTCTGAGATTATGCTTCCTGGTTAGGTGGCGAGAAGCACTTGTTTAGGTGTACTTTTAAAAATTTTTAATTGATAGTGCTCGAATACAATATGTCACTTATAAAACTTTGTTCTGTGAACCCTTGGCCAGTAAGTTTTAATGCTTAGAGAGAGCCACTTTTCAAATTTCTACCTGAAATCGTAATAATCTGAGCATCTTGAAGAAATGATTGAAAGTGAATTTTATTAGGAAAAAACAGCTTACTCAGCAAAATGTTAAAGTGCACAGAATTCTTTTTAGATTAAGATAGATCTTTTCATGGATATGCTAAAGCATTTCTGCATGATTCAATATTTTCCCACCCCCGAGTACTAGTTTTCTTTTTCTGTTAGTGGAGTTCTCTAGGCTTCTAAGGGCTCCATGCTGATAAGAGCTGGGGCCAAAGTCTGTGTAGTCTTTATCAAGGAATAAGGCTAGGGAAAGTGTGTGTTTATGTTGGAGGTGACTGTTTTGGGGCCATTCACTTCCTTCCCCCATACACATACTACCTGCTTCTTCCCCATCTCATTTGTATTAGTGGACTAAATTAATGTTGAGCAACCAGTTGAATTGTGAGGATTTTGCGCAATAATATTACATGCATTGTATTTCTTAAAGGATCAGCTTACGTTGAGCTCAATATATAAATGATTGAGATGCAAAACAGTTGTTATGGGGTGATTTTGCATTCAAGTAGCATTTAAAAAAAATTCAAAAGTAGTTTGTATTGAATAAGTAATGATAGCATTGAAATGAATTTTCAATTTCAAAGATTTTTAAAAAATCTTTGAAAGCATATCAATTTTGCTTTATTCAGATATTGTGAAATATTGTGAATATATGAAATTGTGAAAGCATATACAATTTATTTGGTCTCACATGAATCTTCTAGATTGTGACATATGTCATTAAGCTGGTGAAACTGTAGTATGAAATGTTTTTCTTTTCAGGGGCAGGAATATGAAATGCTACAAATCTACGTAATGCTGTATTATTGATATGTATCTTCTATGCTTGAATATCTTTGAAGTGAATATTTATACCATTTAATATTTTTATTTGTATTACATATTGGGGAAAAACTAAATAAGGAAAATATTATTTGTTTGAAAATGAACCTTATCTGTAGATTGTAAAATTGTACTTGTACATAGACAATCAACTCTCTTTAGTCTCTGAATTGTTATGTTTTATTGTATTTGGAATGTGAATCATTTTGCATTTGGAGAAGTTATATGTTGTATGGAATAATAGATGAGATGAGGGTAAAAATCTACCACTTTTGTTTAAGCCATATCAGATACTAATTGTCTCTGTCTTAAGCATAGCATCTGTAGATTTCTCTCTGATGAACATATATTTAGTTCAGCAGTGGTTTTATTCATTTTTGTGAACTGTTACACTTTAGGCACTGCATGTATATGAAGATAATGTAAGTATTATGAATACATTATTGGTGCATTTTTACTTATAATTTCCATACAAATCATTACACATACACCACACACACACACACACACACACACACACACACATGTGTGTACATGGGCAGAACATTTATGTTGATTTTATAATGAATAAAACATTTTAAATGAACTGTTTGGCCACAGCGCTTATATGTCTACTTATTAACATAAGACTCATAATTTAAATGGATACAATTACTTAAAAATGAATCAGCCTCCTTTAGAAATTAGATGACAAGTTTACTTACATGGCCAAACCTCTTTGTAGTTTTGGAATTCAGAATGGAAATTTGAAGGGTGGACGCCAGGACTGTGGGAGGTACACAAAGAATCATTTTTCCAGGAATACTGTTTTCCAGGTTTCTGTGAAAAGCAAATGCATGCCTTTTCTGAGTGATGAAATAGAGGAACAGAAAGGTGTCAATATATATGCATTCTGCTTACACACTCACAAGGATTCCTGCAATTATGCTGAAAGGGCATTTTAATGCAAAACTGTAATGTTTAAGTGGATTCTTATTCCTGTATTATTGAGGAAAGTACTCTGGTGAAGTTTTCAAATTCACAGCAATGTATGCCCGTTTCTCCTTGGGGTAGTTAAAAAACAATATATGCCCATTTCAGCACTTTGGGAGGCTGAGGTGGGTGGATCACTTGAAGCTAGGAGTTCGAGACCAGCCTGGCCAACATGGTGAAACCCCATCTCTACGAAAAATAAAAAAATTAGCCGTTCATGAAGGTGCATGCCCACAATCCAAGCTACTCCGGAGGTTGAGGCAGGAGAGTTGCTTGAACCGAGGAGGCAGAGGTTGCAGTGAGCCGAGATCGCACTACTGTACTCTAGCTTGGGTGACGGAGTGAGAGTTAGTCTCAATAAAACAAAAACAAAACCGTCCAAGCAACCACACACACACACACAAACAATATATGCCAGTTTCTCTTATCCTCATATGAGAGGGAAATCGGAACTTCTCAGCTGTCAGGTTTCTCCTTGGTGTCTTTCATGCTGGAGTCTGGCAAGTTTGTTCCCAAACGCCTGACAAGGCCTCAGAGATGATCATTAGTGACAGCACACATTTATTCCTCTAGAAATTTAAGATTCGCTCCCTTGATTCTGCTTGTTTAATAAATTCCAGACAAAGAAGAGTAATAGCACATACATTTTGCATACTAAAGAGTTACTTAGAATTTGCCTCTTGTTGACTCTGTGACATTGAAATTCTCAAGGAAACAGGAAGAAAATAGAGGTTTTTATATTAGACAATAGTTAGATGCATTGCTCTTAGCATCAGTCTATTGAATCTCCAAAATATGGAATCATTGTCACTGGTAGCAGCTATATTTGGTTTTCATTACCCAGTATAGTAGCTATCAATGACAAGACATATTTTTTTTTTTTTTTTGACTTGGAGTTTCATTCTTGTTGCCCAGGCCGGAGGGCAATGGAGTGATCTTGGCTCACTGCAACCTCTGCCTCTTGCGTTCAAGTGATTCTCCTGCCTAAGCCTCCCAAGTAGCTGGGATGACAGGTATGTGCCACCATGCTTAGCTAATTTTGTACTTTTAGTAGAGATGGAATTTCACCATGTTGGTCAGGCTGGTCTTGAACTCCTGACCTCTGGTGATCCACCTGCCTTGGCCTCCCAAAGTGCTGGGACTACAGGCGTAAGCCACTGCGTGCAGCTGATAAGACGTGATTTTTAGAAACTGCTGTGGTAACTCCTTGGAGTTTAACAGGTGCTTTGTGTACTATCCCATGTTTTCTACTAAGGATGATAAGCTCTGTCATATCTGTGTTACAGGACTGGAAGTTACAATTATTATAATGTTAAATAATTTTTAAACAATCTTGCTATAGGTGTTTACAGAAGAATGACATCTTAGATCCAACTAAGAAGATAGAGAAAGTTTCAGGTTTCATCTTGCTGGCACAGTTGGATAGGATTGCGTTTTAGGGGAAGAAGGTAAATACATTCTGGTTTTAGGGGAAGAAGGTAAATACATTCTGAAGAGAGAGAAGTTTGGAAGGGAGTTGATACTGTAAGGATGCTGACATGGCTCTTGGGGAGGAGAAGGGAAGATTGGAACGAGAGGTTGAGGCCACTTTGTGGAAGGTCTTAAAGGTCAGTCTTGACTGAAGAATTGGGATTTCTTTTCATCCATGTTTGCTTGTGATCTACCCACTCTTCAGAATACCCAGTTGCTCTAGCAGGGATCACTGGGTCTACTGAACTGGAACTGTTCTAATGGATTGACATTGCAGTGGGAAGAGGGAGCTCTCGATGACAAGATGGCATGGTTTTGTGTCTCACATCCACCCTTATTGGTTAACTGACCTTGGATGAGTTACAAAACATCTCTGTGCCTTAGTGGTGTTGTGAAGATTTAAGTGAGCTAAAGCACACAGGCCCACTGGAAATAACTAAAAAAAAAATGCTTGGTTACTATTGAGCCTCTTATGAGCTTGGTTACTATTGAGCCTCTTATGCTATCTGAGACAGTTTCCTCCTCTATTCTGTCATGAACACAGTTTTCAATGAGTATGTGGAAGAATCTAGAGATACTGTGATGAGAGAGGGAGATGGTCAGTACAGGTCAAGGTGTGGGTTAGAGGAAAGAATGGCACTTTGTATGAATTGTTGCCACTTCCTGTACTGAAGCTTGCCTTCCTAGAGCAAAGATGCTCTCCTATTTCCTTCCTTTGTTCTGGGAAGAGAATGAAGGTGTGTCCTCAGTCCAGCCCTACTTTGATAGGCTTTGAGCCTGAGTCCAGGTGTCCTGATGAGTCCTGCTTGGTGCCTGAGGAGAAGAAAAGGGTTGTGGCTTGTCAGCCCAGACAGGCAGGAAATGGTTTCTTAACACTATGTGGGTGAGGTTTCAGCTACATGCTGTGTCAGTAGATCCTTAGACTCTTGGCGTTTCCAAACATTAGTAGTTTCTGCCATTTGCAGTAATTTGGAATGTTGGAAACTGGTAACTTACAACTTCTCTGAGACCCATGAACCGAAGTTGCAAGTCCTAAAGGCGGGGTGCATAGAAGCTGGTCCCTGCATACCTGTTCAACATCTGTAGCCAATTGTCATCTCAAAGGGATGAAACTGTGCTTGCAAAGAATGGTTTTATGGCCAGGTGCAGTGGCTCACGCCTGTAATCCCAGCGCTTTGGGAGGCCGAGTTGGGTGAATAACCGGAGGTCAGGAGTTTGAGACTAGCCTGGCCAACATGGTGAAACCTCGTCTCTACTAAACACACACACACACACACAAAAAGCCAGCTGTGGTGGCCTGTGCCTGTAATCACAGCTACTCAGGAGGGTGAGGCAGGAGAAGTGCTTGAGCCTAGGAGGCGGAGGTTGCAGTGGGGCCAAGATTGCACCATTGCACTCTGGCCTGGGCAACGAGAGCGAGACTCCATCTCAAAAAAACAAATAAACAAAAAAAAGATTTTATTAGGGAGGGTTAGGGAGGGAATTCAGTGACAGATAACAGGATGACTCCCCTGACTTCTGAAAGAAATATCAATCTGGATAAAGACAAAAATCCATATAACTTATAACTTGTAACACTTAAACACTTCTATAGTTGCAAATCTGAGGATTCTGGAAGTTCAGCCCATATTTCTCTGGAATATCCAGGTGGATGGCTTTCTCAGTATCCTAGGGAATAGACTGAAGAAGTCGGTGAGGAGAACCCTGTGAGGAGCCAAGCAATTCTGGGTAAGACTCTGGTCTTTGCTAGCTTACCTGCGCAGGGAACCTCTATCCTCATATCTTACTGGTGGAGTGGTAGGCTGGAGGCTCCTCTGATTGGTGGGATTTGGAGGTAAGGTGAGCTTGCAGATGCTCCCTGAACATGATCTAACATGATCGCTTAGGAACTTTCAAAGTTCAAAGATCACTTGTAGAATGTGCAGGGAGTCTTGTGGGAATGGCTGGGAAGGCAAGCTCACTAAGAGATGAGCAGCCCAGCCTGTAGAGGACAGTGCAAAGGAGAAAGTGGCTGAGGAACACGGGGCAGCCATGGTAGGAGGGTTTGGAAGCGTGGGAGTTCATATTTTACATTATGTTGGTACTTACCAGACAAATGAATGGCCCTGTTGGGAAAAGAAACTTCATCCAGAGAGGGAATCTGAGGAAATAGTAAGAGTTGGGTTTCGAGAAGCTGTGCTGCATCACGGGAGAGCTAGGTGTTACAGCCTTTTGCAAAATCCCAAATTTATTTAATTTTCCTTTAGCCCAGACTTTTCCTTTTCTGTTCTAATTTTCTCCGCCCGTGTACCAACCCCACCTGCCGCCCGCCCCCGACCCTGCAATGTAAAGGCTCAAGAAGCCTTTTTCTTTTACAGTGGGGTCAACTTGCTTTTGATTTTGAAAGTTGTTGCCAACATACACGGTTGTTGCAAAAAGACTTCTTCGTTTCCTAGAGGAGGGCTTGAGTAGGGAGAAAACCATCTGGACTTCTCACTTCTGGGAACTCAAGTATTAACTAGATTCATTTTTGTGTGTAGATTTAGATGGGAAAATACAAGGAAGTGGGAGAGGAAAAAGCTACCTTGTATTTTTCAATACGGAGAAAACTATCAAGTGATCACCATGATGGCACATTTAATGGTTGGATCTAAGTCTGAATAGAATTTTTGAGAAGGCTGGGCTTTTTTGACATCTCTCTTTAATCAATATATAATAATAACAACTAACCTTTAAATAATACTGTCAATTTGCCTGTTATTATGTGCTTTATAATATCCTATATTTGAATATTGACTCATTTATATTTCACACTGTTTTTTTTTTTTTTTTTTTTTTTTTTTTTTTTTTTTTTTTTTAGGCGGAGTCTTGCTCTGTCAGCCCATCTGTCAGGATGGAGTGCAGTGGTGTGATCTCAGCTCTCTGCAACCTCTGGCTTCCGGGTTCAAGCGATTCTCCTGCCTCAGCCTCCCAAGTAGCTGGGATTACAGGTGCCTGCCACCATGCCTGGCTAATTTTTGCATATTTAGTAGAGATGGGTTTTCACCATGTTGGCCAGGCTGGTCTTGAACTCCTGACCTCAAGTGATCTGCCCACCTCAGCCTTGGCCTCCCAAAGTACTGGGATTATACATGTGAGCCACTGCGCCCAGCCCTATATTTCATGATTCTATGAGAGTAGGTATAGTTATGGTCTCTATTTTATAGTTGGGGAAACCGAGACCCAAACGTGAAGAAAACTTGTTCAAGGTGACATGCTAGGAATGTGGTGGGGCTGCTTTGAAACCCTGGCAGCCTGGTTCCAGAGGCTGTCCTATTAATTACCACACTGTGTCCACTGTCCACTGCTAGAGTCTGAGAAAGCAGTAATGACGTTTCTCTGTTTCAGTGATCTTGCATACTGGATTTGCCCAGTTTACTTTGCAAGTACCCATTCCACTTTTCTAGGATCGTTGAAGCATGATTTAATACTTGAATATCTTAGTGCTGATATCTTCTCTAACTCTAGAGGGCATTTCACAGATCTTCTTGAAAAATTCCTTAGGGTAATATTAGACTTTGCGTTAAGTAATTTATATATTAGACAAATTTCTTGGCTTTCATGATTTGGGTAAAGTATGGTTAATCTGTGTACTTCTTATTATATGCTAAACACGTGAAAGTCACCAGAAAGCCAACTACAATGACTCACATCGACTTCTATGGATACATTAATGCTGTTTTGGAGGACCCTGTATGCGCTGAAAGCTCCATAATACCTAATGTTGGTGGATGCGTTCTGGTGTGTATGTGTTTCCATGAACTTTACAAACTAACACACAGCATTCTAACATGATCACTTAGGAACTTTCAAAAATTTGCCCTCCAAGACAACATTCTCATTAGAGAAAATTTAGAAAAATAGCAGCACAAAGGAGGAGGCAAAAGTCACTTATATTATTAATATAATACTACTCTAGAGCTAACCACAGTTGAATTTTGTTTTGCCTCAGTATTTTTTTTCCCATGCACATTCCTAGGCATGCTATCTTACAGCAACAATTTGTGTAGTTAATCTGTTGCTCTCCCCACAGTTATATTTTAACTAGGGTACTGAATACAGAACGTTTTGCACATGCATTTTTTTCTGGAGAAACCACAGATATGTAGCCATTTATAGTGCTTCTTAGCTATCACATGCATCATTTCCTCTCCTACTTCCTCCTGTGGCTGGCAGTCCTGCTGCTGGCCTGCCTTGCCACTCCTGACATCTGAGTCATCACTGACATCTCTCTCCCCAGGCCTGCTCAAGGAGCTGTTACTAAGCGTTGTTATTTTTTTCTGTCTAAGATTTTTCAGATCTGTACTTTATTTTTCAGCTGCCCCAACTCAATCCTAATCTGCACTTCTATCATCTCGGGCCGTCAGTGTCAGTTTCTTGGCCTTGAGCTCCTTCTTTTTTCAATTCACACTTTAAAAAGCCATTTTCTCCCAAGTGTTTTCTCACCTTTCCTTTCTTAGCAGAACTCCCCCCAGTGTGGTTACACCTCCACGTTACTTTCCAGGTATGCCTACATTATTTTATGATTCTTGATGGTGTTCTCATTCACTATATCCACTCCGTGCAAGGCAGAGATACACCTTGCTGCTTTGTTACTGCATTGTTAAAGGTAAATTGGGCTGGCCCCAGAGAAAATTGTGAAATAAGGAAAGATTTTGCCATCTCCAACCTCTATTTTCCATTACATTTTTGACTCATTAGGGCTTTTTTCTTCTCTTGTTATAATTCCTGCTCTGTAATTCGTACTGCTAATCAAAATACGAAAAGATCTGATATTGGTTGTTTATATGTAAATTAATTTGATCACAAATTATTAATGTGTGATCAATGTTTTATTGAAATGAAGCTAATGCAAGTAGATATAGTTTTTCATTTCTGGGGGAAGAAAAGCCCTTACTTGGCAGATAAAAAACCCAACAACCCTGTACTGGTTCCTTCCACTTCAAATTAAAAGAAAAAACAAAACACATTTCTCACTTTTCTTTTCTGAAGTATATAAGTCTGCGAATAACCATGGTGGTAAAAACAGAAAGGAGAAACAGGAAGAGAAAGAAAGAAATAGAACAATCAATAGAATATAGTAATATTATCAAGCTATGTCTTTTGATTAAAATGTATTATATGGTTTACCTTAATTAAAATGCATTATGTGTGCAGTTTTCTCAAAAAAATTCTCATTGTGTTTTATTGTTCAGTCCTTTATTCTCAGCTGTGTGTCCAGTTACTGTATCCATCTTAGACTATAAACTCATCAAGGCATTAAACACGTTGTTTTCTTTATTCCTGAATCTCAATGTCTAGTTAATGCCAGGCAGGCTGGGGACAGTCAATAAATGTTTGCCAATTATGTGATGATACTTTGGAACATAAGAATGTTACTTTGTATCTCTAGGGTTTTAGTTTATTTTTGCCAGATCAAACTTTAGAATTCGACTAACACTAATGTCAGAAATCTGTTTCGATAACCATCTACAGATAATGGCACCCAGTTGTCCACAAGAAGATGCCCTTTGCATCCTGTGTGGGTGACAGCTGTGCTTCGATTCCTCTTGAATCTGTAGGATTACTCGGCTGTAAGACTCATGTATTGTCCTGGGGGTCTGCCAGAGAGGAAAGCTAACCTCAGAACACAGGGAAATGAGGCAAGGGGGATTCAGAAGTGGTCATGTCAGGATTCTGGCTTGGCAAAGAGAAAGGTGTGGGTTGTTTTATGTTCCAAAGCTGGAGGTATTTCTTCTGTGACCCTGGCATGCCTTCATACTTAACAGACACCAATATTGTCCTTTCCTTGGTTTAGCCAAAACCGGGGGTTAGGGTGGGTAGTAAGAGGTGAAGGAGCTTTTCTTCAGAATGTATGAAGGGGATTGATGTAATATCTGCTTTCATAAACTGGATCTCCAGCGAGCCTTCCTTTAAAAAATAATTGTATGTAAAAACCATGTAATGATTCTGTAATTACAGTGTGTTGGCACAGTTGTTAAATTATAAATTTAATAAGCTTGGATGAGCTCAGTAAGAGAGTATAGGCTTTTCACTGGAGTGAAAGGACATTACTTGATGAGATATAGCGGAGAGGAAACAATAGACTTTTTGTGTAGCTGCCTGAAACTTCTGCTAGGTGAAGGCAAGCCAATAAATGAGGAAGAGGGGATAATGGATTGCCTAACCTGTGAACTTGGTCACCATGTTCTTTGAAAACAAAGTGAAATGCAATGTGTTGTCTTTGGACTGTCTCACAGGGCTTGCCCTACATCAGACAACCCTTGTCTAGTATTTCACGGATTTTGATTTGCTATTTATTTTGCATTTGCCTTCATGTTGCTATGTTTTAACCCATGAAATGAATTATTTATTCTGTTTATACAAGCAAAAAAAATGTTAATAGCACAAATAAAATGGGAATAGATTTCTAATGGCATCATTGTGTATGAGGTGGTATTTTTATTCTTGCTTAAGAGGCTGAGGATTGAATTTGTATACTAATTCAGATTTGGAGTGAGAAGAAAGTAGATGGGGCTTATATACAAGCAATCATTGAATTATTGATTTATACATAGGTTTTCTACATCAGGATGTTTTCTTTTTTGGAGGACACCATTAAGTATTAACAATGTTAAGAAACACTTCTGGCTGGGTGTGGTGGCTCATGCCTGTAATCCCAGCACTTTGGGAGGCCGAGGTGGGATCACGAGGTTAGGAGTTCAAGACAAGCCTGGCCAACATAGTGAAACCCCGTCTCTACTAAAAATACAAAAATCAGCTGGACATGGCAGTGCATGCCTGTAGCCCCAGCTACTCGGGAGGCTGGGGCAGGAGAATCACTTGAACCCGGGAGGTGGAGGTTACAGTGAGCCGTGATTGCGCCACTGCACTGTAGCCTGGGCAACAGAGTGAGAATTTGTGTCAAACAAACAAACAAACAAACAAACAAATACTTTTGATTAAGGATCTTAGCAAGTGGATTCTAGAATGGCAGCAATTCTCCATATCCAGGAAACTAGAGAAGGAGGCGCGTCAGGATTATGGTGGGCTGTGTTACAGTTCTACTCAAAGGGTTTATCGGGAAGGCAGAGATTTGGCCCATCCTCCACTGCTGTCATTGCTGAAGTACAAAAGTCATAATGGCTCCTCACTGTTTTCCTTGGAGCCTTGAGGTCTCTCCATACTGTCTGGGTTATCCATATAATTTTGCCTTTAGGCTTTTAGGCTCTCTAGCCCAGACTTCTTTTTTTAGTTAAGGAAAAGCAGCTATAATGGGCATGTCCCCTGGATGAATGCCATGTTACTCTTCCAGTTCTGGAAATGATCTGGCTCCAGGGTACTACCAG
This sequence comes from Rhinopithecus roxellana, assembly GCF_007565055.1. Lineage (NCBI taxonomy): Eukaryota > Metazoa > Chordata > Mammalia > Primates > Cercopithecidae > Rhinopithecus > Rhinopithecus roxellana. The sequence continues at coordinate 126,791,570 of NC_044552.1, forward strand.
ACCAGGCTTTGGCCTTGCCCAGATTCACCTCTGATCCTAAAGGCCCCTGAAAACTGGCCCTGTGTAGGGGGCTGTTTGCTGAGTTTTCTTGGGCTCTTTCTCCCAGGATGTAATACAGTGAAGTGTCAAGCCAGAGTTCTGAAATGGGTCAGTAAAACTTACAGGAGCTGTTTGAAGGGAAATTTGAGGTTATTACTGAGGAGGAAGAAGAGGGGGGAGAAAAGAGGTATAATATTAGTTTTCGGCCGGACGCGGTGGCTCACGCCTGTAATCCCAGCACTTTGGGAGGCCGAGGCGGGTGGATCACGAGGTCAGGAGATCGAGACCATCCTGGCTAACACGGTGAAACACCGTCTCTACTAAAAATACAAAAAAAATTAGCCGGGCGTGATGGCGGGCGCCAGTAGTCCCAGCTACTAGGGAGGCTGAGGCAGGAGAATGGCGTAAACCCGGGAGGTGGAGCTTGCAGTGAGCCGAGATCGCGCCACTGCACTCCAGCCTGGGCGACAGAGCAAGACTTTGTCTCAAAAAAATGAAAATAAAAATAAAAATAAAATAGTTTTAATTTGTATGGCACTTCCCAGTATCATTTAATTAAATTCTCACCATAAACACATTAAATAACTTAGGAGTAAAGAACTTTACTTTTGGGGACCTATTCAAAAGCAGAAAAACTCTTCAGATGTGTTTGGAGCAGAACTGTAAATGCTCTGGCTTAGTAAATTTGTGTTTTTTTTCTCATTACCCTTTTTCATTCTTAGGCTTCCTGTGTAGGTATGATAGTCTGATAATGGCTTCCAAAAATAAAAAAAAAAGTCCTAATTCACGGAAGTTGTGAATATGAACTTATTTGGAAAAAGGGTCTTTGCAGATGTGATTAAGTTAAGGGTTTTTAGATGAGAGATTATCCTGAATTATCCAGTTGGGTCATAAATGCAATTACAAGTATCCTTTTAGGTGGCAGAGGGAGATTTGATATGCAGAGGAGAAGCATGTAAAGATGGACGCAGAGACTGAAGTCATGTGGCCACAGAAAGGAAATGCTGGTACCGCCAGATAGACACTGAAAGAGGCAAGGACTGGATCCCTCGAGGCTTCGGAGGGCGTGCGACCTTGCTGACACCAGGATTTCAGTCCAGTGATCCTGCTTTTAAATTTCTAGTCTCCGACTTTTAGAGAATAGATTTAATTTGTTTTAAGCCAACAAATTTTGGTAATTTGTTATAGCAGTCACATGAAATCAATATAGGAGGAAAGAGAAATAAAAACGAAATAGTAAGCAGCTTGTCCAGGAGGACCTTACCACTAAACTTAATTTTCTTGAAAGAACACCCTTTTATTTACTTACATATAATATCAGCTTTTACTACAAGCCAGGTTTGGTTGAATTCTGATCATCAGATTACTTTCCAAAAGCAGCCCTCTAATTGTGTCATGCATGTTTGTCTGTATTCCCAACATAACTATAAATCTGGGATCTTGTTTGGCTTGTGTATAATTGTATCCACATTACTTGGCATGTAGTAGGTTCTCAATAAATATTTTCCAAATGAGTACATGCTTAAGTATGAACATTTTCAAAATCAGGACTCCAATCTGCTTTTCCAGCTATGTTTCTCACTATTCTTTTTATGTTCTTGCCAGGGAAAAATATCAAGTTGATGAGAGATAAATAATGAATAATAACTACAGTTTTCCTATGAATAATAACTGTCCAGATGACAGATGGCACTAGTTTAGACTGATTGAAGAATCAATATTAATTGGAACATTTTTGTTGTATCTCTTAAGAGAAAGTGGCAAATTAGGACAAATCAGATGAATAATAAGGATTTATTTTAAAATGTACTTTAATAAAACGTGTTTTTAGGGTCAGTAGAGATAAAACCCAAATGGATCCTATGCCTGCAGTATTCTACAGAGACAATTAATATTCAGCATAATGTAAGTAAGGCATTGGACTTCAACTTTTAAAGGCATTTTAAAGTACGCATTGAAGCCAAAAAAGTTTATTCTATAGTTTATTAAGCTATTTGGTGAATTCCTAAACATTTCTTATCATCTGAAAGTAGTCTTCTGTTTGTGATATGCTGAATTTTGTGCTCAGGATAGTATCTTGTCTAAGACAGTCACCTGAGCAGGATGGTTGATACTGTTTTCTCAACTTTTTGTTTGAAAGATTTAAGCACTTAGAAATTTTTACAAATGGGTTAATGAGTACATGTAAATCTTATTTCTATATTTGAAGTTTTAAATTTAGAAAAATTTAATACTACAAAGCTCAGACCACACTCCAGATAAATTAATCTCAATCCCTGCATGAGTCGCAGGCATAAGTATTTTTTGTTTGTTTGTGTTTTGTGAAGCTCCGGGTGATTTTAATGTGCAGGCAAGTTTGAGAACCGTTGCACTGTACCATTATCGCACCAAAGATAATTATGATCTAATATGAAGGCCATCTTAAAATTTCCACAGTTTTCCCCCAGATACCTCTTACATGGTTTTGTTTCCAAATTACAATGTATTTGGTTGCTATATCTCCATAAGTACGGATGCCAACGGCTCCTGCATTTTGTCAGGCATCTGTTGAGTGTGTTGTGTCTATTTGAGCAGTATCTTTGCCTGTACAGCTTTTCTTAAGCACAAATGTTGTATCAGCATGGATTTGGAAAAGAGATCAATAAAGAACTGCAACTTTCTAATCCATAATGCATTTAAGTTCAGATATGTGCTCAGAGATGTAAGGGGGAATTTTATTTCATGTTTTGTGTAAATATTGATCAGAGACCCAAAAGGGCCTACCCTATGGACCTCTGGGGTTCAATGGGGCATGGTTTGAAAGAACACACACTTGAAGTTTGCACCTTCCCCCGGGTGAGCTGGTATAACTTGTGTGCATGTAATCATCTCTCTGTTATCTGACAACGAACAAGGATAATTCTACTTTGGTAGAAATGTAAGGCAGAGTTGATAAAATATGGATGATACTCATAGGCAAGTTTTGTTTTTTACCTTTCAGTTATTGCTATCTTGCATTTCCTTTCCCTTTCCCACATTAAAATTACTCATAGCTTTGGTGGTAATATTATTGCTGTATGGGAAGCTTAAATACCAGCCAGTGGTGGGAGTGCTGAAGTTTGGTTGCGAAGGTTTCTGTGAAAGGGCAAGGAAAAATGATGATAGGAAGAAGTGACTTGTGAAGAGTGTTGCTATAATAAAAGACAAGAGGATTGGGGATGTGTGGGAAAGAGCCAACCAGCTTTTCAAGGTACTCTTAATGATAACAGAATTCTGAGAAATAGTGTAGCCATTGTTATTTTGCGCCTTTCATTGAATGTTCTGTAAACATCAGTGAGGACATTTCTAGGAGTTTGTTGAATAGCACACACAAATATAACCCAGAGATACAATCTAAATGCTTTAAAACAGTGTCTCATTTCTTTTAGAGTCAGAACTTTAAATTGGTGTACTTAGTGAAAGTGAGAGTACACCAAACTGGCTAAAACTAGCTACCCATAATCATAAGTTAATGTAATTATTATGAACAAGGAAAGAAGGGTAGATGGAGGTGTATTAGTCAAGAGCAACTTTTTTTTTTTTTTTTTTTTTTTTTTTTTTTTTTTTGAGATGGAGTCTCGTTCTTTCACCCAGGCTGGAGTGCAGTGGTGCCATCTCGGCTCACTGCAAGCTCCGCCTCCTGGGTTCATGCCATTCTCCTGCCTCAGCCTCCCGAGTAGCTGGGACTACAGACGCCCACCACCACGCCCGGCTAATTTTTTTTTGTATTTTTAGTAGAGACGGGTTTCACCGTGTTAGCCAGGATGGTCTCGATTGCCTGACCTCGTGATCCACCCGCCTCGGCCTCCCAAAGTGCTGGGATTACAGGCGTGAACCACTGCGCCTGGCCAACAAAACAACTTTTTATTTAAACTTGACCTTTGGCACAGGACTCTGACAGTCTCTTTGAATTTACGTTTTAGATCTGGCATTGCCATTTATCTTATCTAGGCTTACAAAAATTCAGCGGTGTTACTGTCCCTGAATCCTCTATTTTCCTTACTTAAAAAAAAAAGAGAACAAAAATTTTTCGTCTGTTTTCAGATAAACCACTGATGGTTTGATAATTTTTGAGGATATGACTTTTACCTTATAGTTACAGATTTTTGTGTTTAAGGGACTTTGAGTGTCATTTGGTATAACTCTTTTTTTTTTTTTTACACACCCAAGGAAATGCACGTTGGAGGGGTAAAATGACTACTCAGGGAGCTCATGTCTAACTGGTAATGGGAGGACCAGAACCTAGAATCCCTGATGAGTGTTATGCAGTGAGTGCCTGCTCAGTGCATCACACTTTGCAGGTGCTTTAAAGAGTATTATTGTAACATTTAAAATTGAAGCTCTATAAGGTGTATAATATTAAGCTCCATGAGTAGATTGAGTCTTTCCATTCCATCTTCAGGATGGAAAAGGAATATTTTCCATGTGAGCTCTAACTGTGGGGATGCCAGGGGTGTGAGAGCTCATAAGCCACGTATAGTTGATTTTTGGATCATTTGATGGTTTCACATACTAGTGAATATTCAGTTTCTGAATACCTTAAACCCCACTGAATAGACTGACCCTGTGATATACGTTCTAATGGTGGTATTGGACCTGTTGCCCCCCTCTGCAACTCATTAGGGTAATTTAACCTTTGTGGATTGTTAGGAAGCAGAAATGACAGTCCTTACCACCTTCCCTCGTTAGAAGACATTGACTACTTTTGCTACAGATTACTACTTTCCCACCTATTAAAGGAACACTGACCAACTGCATAAGGTATGAGGAAGCTTGGCCGGTCAGCAGCTCTCCTCATTCTCTCCCACCTTTCTCACCATTCAGTAGCCTCTTCTGGAAGATAGCCAGGAAAGAATCAGAGCCTGACACTTGATACAATGGATCAAGTGTCTGACCCCAGTGGCACCAACCAGGTGTTTTGGGTGGATCTGTTTTAAACATGAGCAGAAATAAGAGCTGCCATTTAAAATGACCCATGGCCCCTTATTGGTCAGTCCTTACATGTGATTCAATTGCTTCTCCAATTGCGGACAAGCATGGAGCAGGTTTGGGTGGAGTAAGGTGCAGTGAGGTGGCTCTTGGGTAAACTTAGTGTAGGAGTTGGTCTCAAAATAGTAGCTATTTGATTGACAGCACAGGTAGACATAGGGACATATGGAGGGGAATTTATTATCTGGATCTCTAGGAACAAGGAAAAACAATTAAGTCTCTATTTCTTATTCCCTCTGAGATACTCTCTCATGATGTCTTAGGGCTGGGAACCCAGCTGTTTCCTTGCTCTTAGGTCCATTTATACTAAGCAGGGAAAAGGCAAGTGGCTGTGCTGTAAGAGGTGTTCCAGAGAGAAGTATCCATCTTTTTTAGATGTCTGTGGTAAACACTTTTGTGGGCTTTCCAGATTACATTGCCAGATAAGGGACTGTGAAAGCTCCAACACCCGCCCACACCTTGCAGATGTGAAAAATGGGTTCTAGGATTATGTAGCTCATCAGTGTGAGATTGGACTGACGTACGTATATTGCCACTCAGTTTCTTAATTAGACACTCCTAGGTGAAGGGGTTAGCCACCTGAGTGAGCAGAAGGTGGACTGCCTGGGGGCCAAGTCCAGATCTCCCACTTACAATGTGGCATTGGCCACGTTATTTCACCACTTGTCCTTCTGTGTCTCAACTGACAAATTAGGATGGTAAGATTGTAAGGGGTAAATGCAAAAATACCTGTGCAGATGTTTAAGAGTCCCTGGCAGATGGTGACAGCTCAGTAAGTATAAGCTGCTGGTATCGTTTGATTATTATTGTGTTCCCTCGTGGCTGTTTTGCTCGTTAGCAATTTTGTCAAAATTTTTTTAATGAAGAATGGAGGTGACACCTTATAAAAATAAAATTTGTGAAATAATCGTAGATTCAGTTGGCCACACTTAATATGTGATAGCGAACTGATGTCACAAACACCAGGGATTCATAATTTAACTCTTGGGGAGGGCCTCTGCTGAGGGGCTAACTAAACATAAACAGTCCTCGCTTGGTATCCATGGGGGACTGAACAGGAACCCCTGAGGACACCAAAGTTCACAGATGCTCAAGTCCCCGATGTAAAATGGCATAGTATAACTTATGCACATCCTCCTGTATAGTTTAAATCATCTCTGGATTGTTTATAATACTTAACACACTACCCATACATCACTTTACTTGCATAGATTCAACATAGTATTCAGTGCACAGCAAATTTAAGTTTTGCTTTTTGGAACTTGTGTAGGATATTTATTTTTCACGAATATTTTCGATCCATGGTTGGCTGAATCCACAGATGTGGAACTCATGGACATGGAAAGCTGACTGTGTATATAAGCTCTTTAATCAGTCATGTCACAGAAGAATAATTCAGTACATTTTTTTTTTTTTTTTTTTTTTTTTTTGAGACGGAGTCTCGCTCTGTTGCCCAGGCTGGAGTGCAGTGGCCGGACCTCAGCTCACTGCAAGCTCCGCCTCCCGAGTTCACGCCATTCTCCTGCCTCAGCCTCCCGAGTAGCTGGGACTACAGGCGCCCGCCACCTCGCCCGGCTAGTTTTTTGTATTTTTTAGTAGAGACGGGGTTTCACCGTGTTAGCCAGGATGGTCTCGATCTCCTGACCTCGTGATCTGCCCGTCTCGGCCTCCCAAAGTGCTGGGATTACAGGCTTGAGCCACCGCGCCCGGCCCAGTACATTTTTTATGGTGTCCTAGAACCATAGAATTTTAAACAGATACCATGTTCATATTCTCCCTTGGTTTACATGGAAGGAAGGAGGCCAGAAAGATTAAGTGACATTCAAGATTTCACAATTAATGATGGAACCAGGCAGGCAGCCTATAGTGTCTTTTTTAAAAGTTGTGGACATGTATTACAAATCTTCCTGTGTGCCTCCTTCCTTCCTAACATCTTACACTTGTTTCCTTCAATACCAGGTAGTTGTAATAATGAGAATTTCAATGAACACTTTTCATGTAGATAAAAATTATTAATTGAAATTTTAAGACAGTTTATAAAATACTGTAATAAAATATATTTCTTTAGTGATGGGAAGATTAAAAGCTTGAGGCAGAGTTGGGAAGAAGCTTAAAACAAATCAATGACTATCATCTTTTTCAAAGAGGAGGAATGTGTGTATGTGTGTGTGTGTGTATTACTCTGTGGGCCTAGAGATTAAGGCAGTGAAATTTGAGCCAGTACTTTTGAAACTTTCTCTATTTTGTCACTCAGTTTAGTAGATTTGGGATAACAGATCTACTTCCTTTTCTGCATTGCAGTTGTATTTAAAATATATTATAAAATAACCTCAAATAATAGAAATATCAGATTTTCAAAGCTAATGAAATGAGTTGTTATTTTGGATTTTGACTGGTCTTCTCTACAGATACCATTAAAAAGAGTTAACTGATGTACATTAATTTAAGAAACAAATGGTAAAAATAAGTGCATGAAAAGAATAGAAATAATTGAATCTGATCATTCAAGGCATTTACCATATAAAATAGTTGAGATCTGAGAAGTTTCATTGAGACACATAAGAGCTTAAAAATGTATGAATCATTGTTGACTAATAGTTAAGGCATGCAGGCACACTTTAGAAACGTTGTGATTTCCTTTACTCTCTCCTTCCTATAAAGAGAAAAAACACTTGTAAAATAAACCTGGTTGGAAACCAAAATGCTGTATAACTTAACCTTCATTTGGGACATTGATTTGGCTACTCTGTTTAAGATTTTTTTTGGCATGACTATTTTGTCCTGGGAAGCAAGCTGCAGATGGATTTTGACTTGGGGGGGAAGAAAAGAGAAAGAAATTAACAAGGGAAATAGGAACTGGATATTTGTATTAAACTTCCATGTAGTATGAAAATATGTAGCAAGCAAAAATATTTCCATTTTTAAGCACTAGATGAAGGACATTGTGAAGCATAATAGAATTATCTTTCTAAAATTTATGCAGAAGCATATTTTTAAAGAAAAACAATTCTGATCTTTTGAAAGGTCTGTAAATGCTATGCAATGAGTCATTGGTGTATTCAAAAGAAACTGGGCAGGAAGTGGAGAGACCTATGTTACAGCTTTCTCTGCAGACAACTGGTTATATCACTGGATACTGCTTGCTCCCTTCTCTGAGTTCCAGTTTCTTCATCTATAAAATAAAATGACTTGACTAGGTAATCTGTAGATTTCTTTCTTCTCTGAAAGTCTGTCATTGTTAATAAGTTGAGAATTCAGAGATCAATATGAGCTAAGGTCTTGAAAGCTTTGCTGAGGATATTAACAAGAACCAGATTTTGAAGGAAATGTGTTCTTTGAGAAAGAGGGCATTCCTCTTAGCCATAGAGCATGAACAAAGACATTATTGGAAGGAGCCTCCTTATCATTTATTGCCTAATGATTAGAAAAGCAAAGTTGTTTCCTATAGGTTGATTGAACTAGACATTAGCTCAGCACACTGGGGACAGCCATTGAAAAAAATGTTTAAACAGCTAGAACTACATTGAATAGAATTGTACTGTGTTTGGTGAATAGGAAGTATTGCAAGCCTGTGTAGATATGGAACTTAATATACTTCACACTTCTGTGTAGTAAGGACTAAGGAAAAAGCCAACAGTGGGTGTCAGCCAAGAGACACATGTATGTGTGGGTGGTGATTATGAGACTTGTTTCTGGAACCCACTTTGTCATGGTTCGTGACCTGTTCCTGCTGTGAGTATTGTAATCACTTAACCTCTCAGAACTTCTGTGTTCACAGAGGCAGAATGGGGTGAACTAGATCAGTACTTCTCAGTAATGCCCTCTAAAGGGTATTTTGGGAATTTGTGCGGGTGTTTTATGTTGTCCCATCATTTGTAGGGCAGGTTCCAGCTGTGTTAGACATTCTACAATTTCAGGACAGACCTGCCAAACAAAGAATTGTCTGGTGTCTAGAATGACCTAGCTGGCATTCCTGAAAAGATGTCATGTACAAGTCAGTCTCACCTCTGCTTAATCTGACTCAAGTTTTTTTATTTTTTATTTTTTATTTTTAGAGACAGAGTCTTATTCCGTTTACCCAGGCTCAAGTGCAGGTGCCCGATCATAGCTCACTGTATCTTTGAGCTCCTGGGCTCAAGCAATCCTCACACCTCAGCCTCCCAAGTAGCTATTAATAGAACTACAGGCTCACATCACTGCAGCTGAGTAATTTTTAATTTTTTTTTTTATAGAGATGAGGTCTTGCTTTTTTGCCCAGGCTGGTCTTGAACCCCCAGGCTCAAGCAGTCTTCCCACTTTAGCCTCCCAAAAAGCACTGAGGTTATAGGCATAAGCCACTGTGCCTGGCCCTAATTCACATTTTCATTTGTGAAGATGAACACATGTGTCCCTTTATCCTTTTAATTTTTGTATTTCTCATGCAGAATGTTTTCTGATTTTTTTTCCAAATGTGAACTCACTCATAAGTATAGGTAAATATAAACAGTTGACCACTTCATTTTATGTCTGTTAGTGTCCAGGCACATATTGAAATACCTATTTTAAATGATTTTCCTTTATTTCTCCTTAATGTTATGATAAAGGGCATATGCATACACACAGGATTATGTATAGGTAAATTACTTGAATTTTACTTCAGAATCATAAAGGTGAAGATTATAAAATAGGTATTAGGTTAAAGGCAAGTAAGTGTGTCAAGGTTGAGAGCCACTGAACTAGAAGGTATCCATGGCTTCTAACTCCTGACATCTCTAAAATATTGCAACTCTGCAAGTGTTATGATTTGAAGAGGTAGGTTTTCTATCTTGGGAAGGGCTTGGTACCGGGAAGTGTTAAAAACTGACATCAGGTTGGGAATTGGGTAAAAGTCATTACTTCTTGGGACTCCAGGAAGGCCTGAGAAGTTGAAATCTGTGTGGAGGGGAGGAACCTGAGGGGGAGCTGGGTTCCTGCTGGTGCCAGCAGGTGAGCACAGGGGAGCACAGCGTTATGATTTGGCAGTTCCCAGAGGAGGGGAGTAGGCTGAGAAAGGCTTGGTGGGGGGAGGGCAGTAAAAAAAAGTAGGAGTTACGACTTCACATACTTTTGGTGAATCTGAATGATTCTCCTTTTGATGTGAAGTAGGTGGTATAAGAGACTTTTCAAATAATTTAGTTGTCCACCAGTGTAGTCTTCTCTTCTGGCAGTTTGTTTTGCTTTTAAATTATGAGAGGGTACCACCCTTCATCCTTGGTGTGAATATTCTCTACCAGCATGCAGGAATAAACGCTACCTGTGATGTGTGATCTTCCTTTTCATTTTAATGGGCACATTGTTGCCACTTCAGTTTTGAAATAGAGAATTTCTCCATCTTCCACTTGCGTTAACTTTGCATAATATATTGAAGAATATTTAAAATACTAAAACTCCAGGTGACTGTAGACACCTAGCATCTAAGAAAGTGGGAATGTCAAAATAATGAGATATCCATGAAGTGATAATGTAAGCTCTCTTAGGTTTATTTCCTTTTTTTTTAAAGTTGAATTTAGACCAGAGAAAGTTTGAACTTGATAACCAAATTAACACACACTGAAGTCACAAATAAAATTCTGAGGAGGTGTTTTGGAGTTGAATTTAAGGGGAATTTTAATAAAACTGTCCTTATTTCAGTCCAGCAAAGTTGCTTTATGCAAGCATAAGTGCCTGAGGAGAAAAATTATTCAAAGTATAAGAGACAAATAGATATAAAGTCAATGTAATTTCTACTTGCAATGTGTAACGGGGATTATGTGCCAAAATTATGGTGCTATAGTGAATATATTTAGCATAGCTTTTATAATATTTGTTTACTCTAGAAAATTAAGGCAGTACTGAAAAGTACAAATAAAAAAACAAATTGTCTATAAAACCATTGCTTGAATATAGATTCATTAACATTTTGATGCATATTAGTTTAGTTATTTTTCCTGAATTTATTTATTTATTTTTTTGAGACGTTTCACTCTTGTTCCCCAGGTTGGAGTGCAGTGGCATGATCTTGGCTCACTGTAACCTCCGCCTCCTGGGTTCAGCCTCCTGGGTTCAAGCGATTCTCCTGCCTCAGCCTCCCAAGTAGCTGGTATTACAGGCATGCACCAACATGCCCAGCTGATTTTGTATTTTTAACAGAGATGGGATTTCTCCATGTTCGTCAGGCTGGTCTTGAACTCCCGACATCAGGTGATCCGCCTGCCTCGGCCTCCTCAGCTCATGCTGGCATTTAGAGGCATGAGCCACCGTGCTTGGCCTATTTTTTCTGACTTTAAAAAGTGTGCGTTAGGGCCTGGTGTGGTGGCTCACCCCTGTAATCCCAGCACTTTGGGAGGCCGAGATGGGCAGATCATGAGGTCAGGAGATTGAGGCCATCCTGGCTAACACAGTGAAACCCCATCTCTACTAAAAATACAAAAAAATTAGCCGGGCATGGTGGCAGGTGCCTGTAGTCCCAGCTACTCGGGAGGCTGAGGCAGGAGAATGGCTTGAACCCGGGAGGCGGAGTTTCCAGTGAGCCAAGATCACGCCACTACACTCCAGCCTAGGCGACAGAGCGAGACTCTGTCTCAAGAAAAAAGAAAAAACAAAAAAGTGCGTGTTAGATGCCAAACACAGTAGTTGGAGTACGGAGACCACAGAGGAGAGTAGTGCCTGGCTCTGTATTCACTAAGCACACAGCCTGTCCTACAGACACCGCATAATTGCTTTATTTCTCTGGAGTTGAGGCAGTTCTATTTGGCCCTTTATGTGAATTATTTCTAGTCCTCTTAACAGCCATGCAAGATGATAGGTACTGTTCAGTTTCATTTTACAAATAAGGAAACAAATGTTCAAAGAAGTTAGATATTATACCCAGAGTTCTATGTCCTGTCAGCAGCAAGGTTGTTGGACTTCAAAACCTGCAATTTTCCCTGCAACCGCAGACTGTCACTAAAGGAATCTCATCATAATTGTGGAGTCATTCAGTGATTGTTGGAGAAGAGCAGTGCACAACATGGTAGACGTTTAGAGATCGAGTGGAGGACATTTGCTGCAGTGTGGCCATTAGGGAAGTGTCGAGGGTGTTAGGTGGAGGGGGATGGTACAGGCAATGCTTCTGGGGTAGGAAAAGTGCCTGGTGGGCTCCAGAAGCTGGTACTGTTTGGCCATAGTGGAGGACTTGAAGGGAGAAGTGGGAGAGGAACCCGAGGAGGAATGGAGAAAAGCTGGGCAGAGCTCGTAGAGTCTTGAACAGCAGACTGAAGAATGTGGGGACCAGATGGACCAGGGTGCCCTGGTACTGACTTCTTTTATGGTTTAGAAAGATTTAAAAGAGATTTTGGAGATGTTGACATGTACTGAGTCCATAAACTGTTTTTAATGGTGTGTGTGTGTGTGTGTGTGTGTGTGCGTGTATGTGAGATTATTTGGATAAGTTGATGGTTTGGGTACTAGCGGTTGAGGATGCTGTATTTATATTGCACATGTGCTCCATTATGCAGTGATACCCTTCTTCAATGAAAAAGGTCATCTGAAATAAATGTGATCAGAAATAGTGGGTTTATATCATGTCCTGGCTTGGGAAACATTATCTCTAGAAAAGAACTATTTGAATGAGGGAAATTAATATAAACAAGACCAGATAAGCTTGTTACATGATAATTCCAAATGGATGGCAGGTAGCTGACTAGGGTACTTTACATATCTATGGTATCTTGAAGTTGCAGATTTACTTGCATATCCAAGGGGCATTTGACAGACAGAGGGAGAAAGAATTGGAAACTGTTGTCAGCCTCTTTCCTCACTTTCATTTTACTTCCTTTTTATAGATGTGCATGTCTTTCCTTCCCTTTGATGAAGAGGATACTGATGCTTTCTTCCCTTGCTTTTCCATTGTTCCATTGTTTCGTAACCCTCCTCTCCCTTCTTGATTTTCAGTTCTTTTGTGCATGCATATTTCTAAATGCTCAGTAACCTTCCTCCTCTTGGCCAAGAGCCCAGGCAGATATTATCAGCCTCCTGTCCTTGGCCAAGAGCCTGCTGGGAACCACTGAGTTTCTTGTCAGTTTCTCCCTGTCCTCCATGTATGTATTGCCTTCTGCTTGGCAAATCCTGACCTAAGGGGAATAGCCAATGCCCTACTAGACACTTTGGATCTCAATATATGTTTCCTGAATGAGTTTATTACTCATGTGAGTAGAGAATCCTTTCATGGCAGGAATTCTCTTTAGGTACTGAATCCAAAGATATGCATGCATATACATCCACATACACAACATACACACATACACACACACATGTACACACACATATATATTTTTCTTTTTATATAGGCCTGGCTGATGCCTGACTCATTATAGATTTTGATTAGTTTAAATTTTTGAATGCTTTGTGCAGAAAGCGTTTATTAAAGATACAGGGAACTTTTGGCTTATGGGCCAAATAGGGGTTGTAGTTCAATTCTGTTCCCGAGAAGTATTAAGAGATATCACTGTTCTAAAAATGTTGCTATGATTTTTGAAAACATTGAGCAACAGTGCCCACAAGATGGGGATGTTATTCCATAGGAAAAAAAAATATTTTTTTTTCTTGGTAAAATTGGGGCACTGTAGGTTCCCCCACTTCCCAGAGCGGGAAGATACTTTTACTCCTTTTAGATTAAAAAAACAAAACAAAACTGAGTTTATAAAATGATAATTTATTATAATTTTTAAGTGCTTCAATATTGTGAAACAATATTGACTGATTACTTTTCTCATTCCATATTAGATTTTGAATTTATTTTTTTAACAAAGGAATATTTGTAGATGAATTAGACAATTGACCCTCCCTGTAAAAAAAAAAACTATGCTTCATCCCAGATTTAAAGGAAGTGCTATTAAGCATTAACAAAGAATAGGAAATAGGCTTTTAACAGGTACAGGAGAAAAGAATGGTGTTCCCAGTCATCCAAGACTTGTAACCTTATTTGTGGGATGAGATATACACAGAAATGATTAGTGAACCAGGATGTGTTACTTACAACTGTATATACATTTGTTTTTGATCTCTACTTCTAAAAAGAATCAGTGTCTATATGCACAGGTATAGTCAGGATGTAAATCAGTTAATAATAGGGTACTTTGCAAGAGAAGTAGCTAGGGAAGGGTGGAGGCAGGGCCTGGAGTTCAGGTTGAAGGCATCCCAGAGTGGGGGGTCTCCAGGATGTGGCTGAAGTGTGTGGAGAGGGCCAGGGACATTCTTGGTGAGGGAAGTAGCGTGATCAACTAGTAGGTGCTCCAAAGGTGGTTTGATGAGGATACTGTATACCATTGGCCCTGTGAATAAGAACCCACAGAAACAGAGGGCCAACTCGGTGACTTGAGCATCCACAGGGCTTGGTATCCACAGGGGGTCCTGAAGCCAATCCCCATGATGTGGAGGGAGGAGGACCGTATTGCACAGGTGGTGTGGCTAGACACTTGCGATTCTTTTGGCTGTCCAGAATCTGAGCGCTCATTCTGGTGTGGGGAGTTCTCTACTTTCAGAGCTTTGCTGGGAGGCAGAGTAACCCTCTTTTCCACACAAAAAGAGGGCCATGTCAATTGCTACCGGCATTGCTGGTGGAGCATCATCATCTGCTGCTCCCTGGTGCTCCTGGATCAGTCCGTGGCATGATCTGAGGCATTATTCTGGCTGTTGGACATTCTGGGAGCCACCCAGTACGCTTTTAATAAAATTCTCTTCTGCTTGGCTCATCAGAGTTAATTTTTTTCTCTTTTAATTTATATTTTTAATGTATTTATTTTGCCAGTAGACTAGCAGCAGGCAAAGATATCGGAGTTGATTTCTGTAACTTGTAATGAAAAGCCCTGATAGAAACAGATGCACATCATTGAGCACTTTCCTCTGTGCCAAGAAAGTTGCATGTGTTTTATGTACATATCTCATTCAGGTTTCTCCTGAACTTGGAGAAGAGGTAACATTGTTGGTCTCTAATTCACAGGTGAAAAAAACCGAGGTTCAGAGAGGTTAAGCAACTTAATCAAGGTCATGCAGACAGCAAACAAAGCTGGGATGTGATCCAGACTTTTCTGATAGGGAGACTGTGATCTTAACCTCTTCTGCTCTGCTCTATGTTCTTATTAACTACCTGTTTGTATTTTGGAGCATTTTATTATAAAAGGATCTTTCCAGAACATAGTGGAGGCAAGACTTGGTTAAAATAATCAAGACTTACTTGATTATTTTTTATTCATTCATTTTTTTTGGAGACAGGATCTGGTTCTGTTGCCCAGGCTGTATAATGGCACGATCTTGGCTCATTGCAACTTCTGCCTCCCAGGCTCAAGACATCCTCCCACCTCAGCCTCCCGAGCAACTGTGACTACAGGCATGCACCACCACACCTGGCTAATTTTTTGTGTGTGTATTTTTAGTACAGACGGAGTTTCATCATGTTACCCATGCTGGTCTCGAACTTGTGAGCTCAAAGCGATCCACCCGCCTCAGTCTCCCAAAGTGCTGGGATTACAGGCGTGAGCCACTGCACTGGCCTTCTTACTTGATTATTAAAAATAGGATTTGACAGATGTAGATTGTCACTGGTTAGAGCATGGAATTAAACCCTTGGTCTACTTCGCTGTGTTGTGTTTGGGGCTGATGTAAAGGCAGAGAGTAGATCCCGAAGACAAACAGGCATAGAAGAGGGAAAGTGGGGAATGAAGAGGTGGGAGGAAAGGAACTTATCACACTTCTAAAAAGTGCTAAAGGCTCTATCAGAGTTCTCTTTCTCACATCATCAAATTTTCGTAATAACTATTCACCTAGAACAGTCTATACACAGATATCTGCATGGCTGAAACTCCCTGCCCGCTATCCCCTTCCCCCATTTCATTCAAGTCTCTAGTGTCATCCCCCCATTTCATTCAGGTCTCAAGTGTCATCAGAGAGGTCTTCTCTTCTATCTTTAATAACCTGCTGCCTGTTACCCACCCATCCTCTTAAGCCACCTAATTTATTTTCATAGCACTTCTCACCACCTGACTGGTTATACATCTTTTTGTTTATTTTTTGTCTTCTTGCCACTAGAATGTGTAAGTTGCAGCAGACCACAGACTGTTTTGTTCACTACTAAATCCCCATCATTTAGAATGTATCTGATATATAGTAGATGCTCAAATGCATTTACTTCAATCTTGAGTAAATGAAAGAAGGTGAAGAAACTGAGGCTCTGAGAGTTTTAGATAACTTGCGTTTGATCTCATGGAAAATGGTGAAACCAAGTTGCTGATTCTAGTCTAGGTGACTCCAAAGACACATTTCTCAGGTTCCACTCTTCACTAACATCTCTATTCCTGGGAAAATTCCTAGATTTGTACACAATTTGGGTAGGAAACATCTCATGGGATTTCAAAGTTGAAAAAAAAAAAAAAAAAAACTTAAGTAGCTAGTCCAACTTTCGTATTTTACAAATGAGGAAATAACCATGATCCATTGAGAGGAGGTGTCTTGATCAAAGTAATACTGCTATTTACTGGTAAAGGAAGGACCATAATCAACCTAGCTGGTCATCAGTTCAGTCCTATCTCCCCATCCCCTGCTGTGTTCATTGTTGTCTTGATTAAAGTAAGCCCAATATTTTGATGCAGAATTCAGATGCCAATCATTGGTAATGGGTTCGAGATAATGAGTCATGCCATTTTAATCTCATAACGTTAATGCAGTAAAGCAGAGGCTGCAAACCCAGAGGCCCATAGGGACCCATAGATAGCATAGCTTTCAGATGGGACTGGTGGGGGCTGTGCCAACCTGGGAGGTAGATAACCTGTTCAAAGGGGCCAGCCCCACCGCACCTGCTGCCTGCTCAGAGAAACATGTTACAAGAAAAAAACATGGTAAACCAATTTAAAAATGTTTGAAACACCCTGCTGGCCAAAGAAAACACTTCTGGCTGCCAGGTCGCCCTGGTGGGCTTCAGTTTGCAGTTGCTAAAATCTTTGTATGAACAGCTCTTTCCAAAAGAGATTTCATTACGTGTGGATATGGTGGAGAATATGTGAAGTGCTATCACTGTGGCTAATTGTTCTTTAGCCAAAAGATCAGTGGGTTGGGCTGTCAAAGTTCACAGAATGAAAATAATTATCAATAAAAGAGTATTTATTGCCTGTCTTTATTACCCTGCTGATAAAGTTAAAGAGTAATGTGTTTCCTCTGTCATGATACAGTCTGTCCTAATGGAGGATACTTGGTTATGCTGTTTCCTGCCTGGGAGTCAGGAGACCTTTTTAGATGTTTGGTGTAGCTATTAACTACCTGGATGTTACTGGGCAAAGCACCCAGTTTTTCTGCTGTGCCATATTCACATTTGAGTAATTAAGGACTGGACTTAATTACTGGGCCCTAGGAAACAGGATGCAGAGGATTTTATACCAGATTTGAACTTTGTTTTTTATCTTCATCTCTAGAAAAAAAGAAAAAGCTTGTGTTGTCAGAGCAAGATAGGGACTGGATCGTCTGTATCTATCACATATGTCTTGGAGCGCATTGATAATCCAGGGTATTTGCTGCTCCTCCTCTGCCAGCCAGCTGTGAAGCTTACATAGGTTGAGAATGACTGGACCTCGTGATCTCTAGGGTCGTTTCAGCTCTAAACCCTGTCACAGCGTGTGTTACCCTTGCTGAGGACAGATTTCAAAGGCTTTTTTTATTTTATTTTATTTTATTTTTATTATACTTTAAGTTCTAGGGGACATGTGCATAACGTGCAGGTTTGTTACATATGTATACTTGTGCCATGTTGGTGTGCTGCACCCATCAACTTGTCAGCACCCCTCAATTCATCATTTATATCAGGTATAACTCCCAATGCAATCCCTCCCCCCTCCCCCCTCCCCATGATAGGCCCCGGCGTGTGATGTTCCCCTTCCCGAGTCCAAGTGATCTCATTGTTCAGTTCCCACCTATGAGTGAGAACATGCGGTGTTTGGTTTTCTGTTCTTGTGATAGTTTGCTAAGAATGATGGTTTCCGGCTGCATCCATGTCCCTACAAAGGATGCAAACTCATCCTTTTTTATGGCTGCATAATATTCCATGGTGTATATGTGCCACATCTTCTTAATCCAGTCTGTCACAGATGGACATTTGGGTTGATTCCAAGTCTTTGCTATTGTGAATAGTGCCGCAATACCACGGACCCCACAGAAATACAAACTACCATCAGAGAATACTATAAACACCTCTACGCAAATAAACTAGAAAATCTAGAAGAAATGGATAATTTCCTGGACACTTACACTCTTCCAAGACTAAACCAGGAAGAAGTTGAATCCCTGAATAGACCAATAGCATGCTCTGAAATTGAGGCAATAATTAATAGCCTACCAACCAAAAAAAGTCCAGGACCAGATGGATTCACAGCTGAATTCTACCAGAGGTACAAAGAGGAGCTGGTACCATTCCTTCTGAAACTATTCCAATCAATAGAAAAAGAGGGAATCCTCCCTAACTCATTTTATGAGGCCAACATCATCCTGATACCAAAGCCTGGCAGAGACACAACAAAAAAAGAGAATTTTAGACCAATATCCCTGATGAACATCGATGCAAAAATCCTCAATAAAATACTGGCAAACCGGATTCAGCAGCACATCAAAAAGCTTATCCACCATGATCAAGTGGGCTTCATCCCTGGGATACAAGGCTGGTTCAACATTCGCAAATCAATAAGCGTAATCCAGCATATAAACAGAACCAAAGACAAGAACCACATGATTATCTCAATAGATGCAGAAAAGGCTTTTGACAAAATTCAACACCCCTTCATGCTAAAAACGCTCAATAAATTCGGTATTGATGGAACGTATCTCAAAATAATAAGAGCTATTTATGACAAACCCACAGCCAATATCATACTGAATGGGCAAAAACTGGAAAAATTCCCTTTGAAAACTGGCACAAGACAGGGATGCCCTCTCTCACCACTCCTGTTCAACATAGTGTTGGAAGTTCTGGCTAGGGCAATCAGGCAAGAGAAAGAAATCAAGGGTATGCAGTTAGGAAAAGAAGAAGTCAAATTGTCCCTGTTTGCAGATGACGTGATTGTATATTTAGAAAACCCCATTGTCTCAGCCCAAAATCTCCTTAAGCTGATAAGCAACTTCAGCAAAGTCTCAGGATACAAAATCAATGTGCAAAAATCACAAGCATTCTTATACACCAGTAACAGACAAACAGAGAGCCAAATCGTGAATGAACTTCCATTCACAATTGCTTCAAAGAATAAAATACCTAGGAATCCAACTTACAAGGGATGTAAAGGACCTCTTCAAGGAGAACTTCAAAGGCTTTTATCATATAGAGACTAGAGCATGGGTTTTGTGGCCACACGGCTGGGTTGCATCTTCACTTTCCTGGCCATGCTGATTTTCTCTAAGCCTCAGTTTCCTCATCCTTAAAATGGGGTTTATAATGACAACTGCCTCGTAGTCTTGTTATTGTGATAATTGCCCCTGACAAATTATTAAATACACCTTTAATTCTTACAGTGGAACAACTGGGCAGCATAAATAATAAAATTTTAATTAACATTTACATTTCAAATGCATGAGAGTTCTCTTTTTCTGGCAGATTTTAGGCTTTTAAATTCTTACTAGGAATTGAGATGTGTTGGAATTAAGAGGTGGCAGGCTCAATCCATACTGTTCCTCACTTACACATTCAGTTTAGCCTAATGTGCCTCTCTGTATTCCAGCAGGACCAATTGATTAAGGCGTAGAGAGCAGTGAATCTTGTATCAGATAGTGCGAGCTGTCGGTACCCTGATTTTAACCAAACAGCTGACTTTGCCTACGGCTACAAGGTCGTGCTTGTGAATCCTTGCACAGTGAAACAGAAAGAAGGCTTCACATGGGCATTCAGTGTCACTCGAAGGAGGCCATCTGACTACAACTTTGCTGTAGAGGGAAGCATGTATTACAGGAGAAGAACCGCTTTAGTAGCTTTCATGGGCTAATGTGAAGGACTTCTGCACTAGAAGAACAAAAACACCTCTCCAGATCCATATTGGAGCATAATTTAAGGCAAGAGGATGACAATAGACAAATTGCACCCACTTCAAAAGGAGAGCCTGCGTTTACACTGAGTGTTTGTTCCAAGAAGCTGAGAAGCAGGCATCATGCCCTGATGGGCCCTTCACACTGGGTTGCTGTCGCTGCTGAAAGAGCAGCCTGTCCTTGTCTGCTGTACTTTTATCTTCTGCCATATTTGTATTCATGTGCACTATCCTCCCACATAAAAGAGCACAGCTTGCTCTTCCTGTCTTTGCTTCTGTGACCTGCAGTAAAACCATTAAAAATATATTTTAAGGCTTTTTACATGGAATGGTAATTATGCACAATGGTTTTTAATCATTTGGCATCTAGCATGGAGCCTTCAGAGAGTGTTATGCCTCAGAGAGCTGCAGCTTGCATGGATCTTGGGAGGGGCCCTTGGTTTCAGGGCCTCTGTGTTCTGTGTGTGTGTGTGTGTGTGTGTGTGTGTGTGTGTGTGTGTGTGGCAACACCAGGTATTGACAACAGTGTCACCTGGGAAACAGAGGACACAGACGACTGCTTGGTGGACTTGAAACCAGCTCTAAACAGCTGTTGGGCTCTGAACAAAACTCCAGGAAAATTGTTCGCTGGGTGAGCTGGTGGAATGAAGAGACTGGGATGGGCTGAGGGTGGAGGGCTGAACGGATAACCTGCACATTATTTGTGGTGTTGTCAAGGGAGAGTTTAGAGGCAACACATGAATCTCACCTTGCTGCCAATTTGGATCATAGACAGTCACAGCTGGAAATCATCTTAGAAGAGAACATCTTGTTCTCAAGCCCCTCAGTATACAGCCGCAGAGACTGTGGCATGCAGAGGTGAAATGACTTGCCTAAAGTCAGTTAGCTGCTTGGTAAAACTAGCCAAGAATCCAGGCCTTTTGATTCCCCCCATCCCAGCAAACAGTGTCTTTTTTTTTTTTTTTTTCATTTAAAGAAAAAAGGAGTGGATATTTATTAAATAGGGGGAAAGGAACAGTAAAGTAGAATGAACAAAGTAATCTATAATCCTACTATCAAGACAAACCACTGTTAATATTTTTATATTCATCATCCCATATATTAACTTTTTTTAAATTCTTTTACAAATTATTAAACAAATTATCCATGTTTTGTATCCCACTTTTTTTTTCTTTTTTTTTTTTTGGAGATGAGGTCTTACTTTCTTGCCCAGGCTGGACTTGAACTCCTGGGCTCATGCAATCTTCCTGCCTCAGCCTCCCCAGTAGCTAGGACTACAGGTATGTGCCACCACACCTGACTGCTCCCACTTCTTTTTTAAAGTTTCCATTTATTTCTCCTTCTACTCATATCAAATTTTTGTTGCTCAGCATCCCTGACTATTAAGGAACATTAGTATGAGTTTTTCTTAATCATAAAAAGAAGTTCTTTATAGCTTTAATGTTAATTCACCATTGTGATTCTTTTTGTTGTTGTTTTTTTTGCTTTTAAAGGTTTTGTTTCCTCTTTTTCTCCTCCTCCTCTTCCTTTTCTTCTTGGTTCAGTTTTTATTTAATGTGCTTAACAAGAGAGCTATTGTAGACCTTTATGATGATTCTTTATTTCAATTCCAAACATGCAACCTCCCTCACACCACACACAGAGTCTTTCATCCTAAATTTGTTTTTGGTAAGCTCTTTCACTCCCATCATTTTAACTCTCATGGATATGCTAATTATTCCAAAATTATCCTCCAGCCAGTAACTCTTTCATGAGCACAACCTAGACTTTCAGATGCCTAGATCAGTTCTTGTCTAATTTGACTGTGCACGGGCGTCACCTTGGGATCTTGTTAAAATGCAGGTTTGAATCCAACAAATCTGGAGTGGAGCCTAAGATTTCTGTCTTTTTGGCAAGCTTGATGCCTGGTGCCGCTGGTCCGTGGAGCACATTTAGGTAGCAAGGGTCTCCAGCATACCTCAGATTCAGCAGGTCCAAACTGAGGGTGTCACAATCTCTGCCAAACTGCTCTTTTTTTTTTTTTTTTTTTTCTGTCTTCCCTTTCTCAATTAATGACTTTGCCATCTACCCTCCTGTCCGAGAACAAACTGTGGAATTATCTTTGTTTTTTCTGTTTCCTTTATCTACTCTATCTAATTGGTCACCAAAGCATTCTCTTTGGGAAAAACTTCTTGCATGTGTCCTTCCGCTTTTGTTTCTACCAATGCCCTTTGGATTCAGGACCTTATCATCGCTCAGCAATCTGTTTACTCCACAGTATCTTGGCCCCAGGCTGTCTCAGGATGTGCCTTCTCAGAATTATCTTTCTAAAACAGGAATTTGATAGTGACATTTGCTTGTTTAAAAACTTTCCATTGTTGTACTGCCTGCATTCCAGGGTTCTTAATTTGACAAGCAAGGTCCTGCAGAATTTGGCGGCAGCCTTATTCCCTCCACCCCCAACCCCCCACCTGGTGCTTTCTCCTTCCCCCAGTGGGTTGTACCTCCCTGAAAATGAATGCAATCTGTCTACATCACCGCATTCGTGGTTCTCTAAACCCACTGTCCATGCTTGCTTCTCTGTCTTTGCTTGTGTGGTTGCCATGCCTTGAAGGCCTTTCTCATCATATTCTACCTGGCAGACTCCTTGTACTCAACCTCCAGCTCATGTCACTCTGCTGTGGAGCCTTCAATGGATCCCTTCACTAGAGATTGTGACTTCCCTAATATGTGCTTCCATAGCACTTACCACTTAGGATATGGAGTTGCACATATCTTTGTTGCCTTCTAAATTCTAGGTCCAGGCCGGGCATTGTGGCTCACACTTATAATCCCAGCACTTTGGGAGGCCAAGGTGGATGGATCACTTGAAGCCAGGAGTTCGAGACCAGCCTGGCCAACATACCGAAACCCCATCTCTACTAAAAATACAAAAAAATTAGCTAGGGTTTGGTGGCAAGTGCCTGTAATCCCAGCTACTACGGAGGCTAAGGCAGGAGAATCACTTGAACCCCGGAAGCGGAGGTTGCAGTGAGCCGAGATTGCGTCACTGCACTCCAGCCTGGGCGACAGTAAGACTCTGCCTCAAAATAAAAAATAAAAATAAAAATAAAAAATTCTAGGCCTATCTTGTGTGAAGTACACCTGTGTTCCTTAGTTTGGCATAGTGTGGAATAAAGTAGGTTTTCTCTGAATATTTGCTGAGTCAATGAGAAAACAAATATTCTGTAGATAAACAGGCATTAACTTGTACATGTTAGCAGTGAGAAGGAATTACAGCAATTGTATCTGCTGGGCTGTCCAAGGAGAACCTGCCTACTGCCTCATTCATTCTAAAGCTATCCTGTCAAGACGGTAGTCATCAGCAACCCGTGGTCATTGAACACTTGGACTGTCTGCTCCAAATTGAGTTATGATAGAAGTGCAAATTACGTGCAGGATTTCAAAGACCTAGAATGGAATAAAAAGGATTTCATTAATAATTGTCATATTTATTACATGTTGCAGTGATAATATTTGGGGTATATTGCATGGGTTAAAATTAACATTAATTTTATCTGCTTTTCACTTTTGTAAATGTAGTTACTAAAAAATATTAAATAACTTTTGTCCTCACCTTTTATTTCTATTGGCTAGCACTGTTCTCAAATATCAATTTATTTCTCATATTTGAAACACCTCAGGAAGGTTTCCCATTATGCCCCCCCCCCCACCAAATTGTGCTTTTGAAGATTCCATAAAGTGATGTTTAGTTGTTTTCCATTCTTATGAGTTACTGACTTTAAATTTGTTTCAGTGAAGAGTCTATCAGTGAATTCAGTTCAAGTTGTATTTTTGAGATGATATCTTGATTCTTACTGAATCACCAAACTGAAGAACTTCATCATATGTCAGATGTTACTGTCACCTATAAATAGAAAACTCAAAATATATTGTTTTTCTTTTTACTGTGACCTAGGGAATTAGAAATGGAAAGTGAGAAATTTTAGTGTAAGATTTGTCCGCATCCTCAACCCTGCTGTCCACACAGTTTCTCACTACTTTTGCTAGTTTAAAATTATATACATTGCATGCCATCATGCCATCATTGATGCCTTCTGCTTAATCAGTTTTTCAGTGTTTAAAGTTTAAGGATTCTATCACTTTTAAGGTTTTTTTTTGTTTTGTTTTGTTTTGTTTTTGAGGTACCTAAGGCAATTTTATTTTAATTTTTTTTGTAATCATAAAATTCTTTTCCAGTGCATCCTTAAACAGATCTCCAAATAACAAAATCAAGATACAGATTCTGTGGTTGGGGTGTCAGTTGAGACCCAGGCAAAGTGGCAGGTGAAATTATGGCTTTATAGGTGAAAAATCACTACTAACAGGTTAGTGCTATATGATTTTTAGAAGGAGAAGAGACAAGATATTGTCATTCCTTTTGTAGGATGTTTCTTGTAGGATGCATCAGCCATGCTTACACGGTGAACAGTAGACCTGAAGATATGCCACCTTCTCTCTTCCAGTAGTATTTCCTTCCCACACTATACAGTGATAATGGTGTAAGAAACACTTTTTCTGGAGACATTAGTATGGGCTAAAAATGATGACCACACTTCAAGTGGGAGTAAGAACCTACTGGAGATAAGATGAGTGATCCTATACTATGATTCATGGAGCAATAGCCCAAAGTAAGGATTAGGTGAATGCTTAGCGGGCAGCTAATAAACGTCGGTCTCTTTTCTGTCATGCATATTCCATCGCTTATTGCAATTCACTGATGAGGGTTTAAAATGGCATAATGAATTATGCAAAAACTGTTTCTGCAGGAGGGTCTGTGTTGCAGCCTAATGCAGCACAGATGGAAAGATCCTCTTTTAATCATTGTTCTCACAATACTTGGAAGCTTTTTGAGGAATAAGCACTCAGAAGTGGAAGTGAATGGCCTTCCACGGTAAATGAATTCCTTCTGCAGAGAGGAACTGAAATGTATTTTGTGATGCAGATGGTTGCTCTGTGTTTGAATACTCATCCTTGTCATTTGAGATTCATGCTTAGAAGCAAAATGTCTCTTGAAATACTTGAGTTTAGATGATTCCATTGGAGAAATTACTCCTGTCCAGTCTGGCCCAACATGTATTAAGTTTTTTTTTTTTTTTTTTTTTTCAAAAATGATGAAAATGAGTATGTAAATGCCAGCTCACTTCAATTAAGAAAACATGCAAATTACCTCTCTCTGATCTGTAGTTACTACTGAAGAGACTAAACTAGTTACCATCCCCTTTTATTAGCATAATATTAATGCAAATGATCTGCAAAGGCTTTCTTAAAAAGAAACTAGAACCATGGAAAGCAATTAATAACTGTGCTAATTTCCTCAGTTAGGAAGCAAAAAACATTTATGATTAGGCTTTTAACTTTGGTATCTGTGCCAAGGACTTCCCACCTGGGCCTAAATATGTACCTGTTTCTAAAATTAATGTCAACTTGGAGCTTTCACTTGCAGAGTAAGAGCCAATCTGAAAAAGGCCCAATGGAAAAATTTCAGAACAAAGATGATACGCTATTATCTGTAGGTACTTCATGATTTAGATGTCAATAAGAATGTGTACTACAGGTTGTATTTATAAGACATTGCTTTTTAAAATATAGGGGAAAAAAGTAAAGGAGTAATACTCATTGGCCAACTCAAGATATAATAAAGGACTGCCTTGAACTTTTCTCAGGAGGGGATTAATATAAAGAGGACACGGATTACTTCTTTATTTGCTCACAGGAAATGGGCTTAAGTTAGAGGGAAATAAAGTTGAACTGAACAACAGGAAGACACTGTTGGCTCTGGGAGAGCTTTATTCAGTTAGAATGAGGCATAGCAAAAGACTGGAATCTCCCTTCTCACCTCCTCTTACTGTGCTATTGACTTTTTTTTTTTTGAGACGAAATCACTGTGTCGCCCAGGTTGGAGTGCAGTGGCGTGATCTCGGCTCACTGCAACCTCTGCCTCCCAGGTTCTTCAAGCGATTTTTCTGCCTCAGCTTCCCAAGTAGCTGGGATTATAGGCGCGCGCCACCATGCCCGGCTAATTTTTGTATTTTTAGTAGAGAGGGGGTTTCACCGTATTGGCCTGGCTGGTCTTGAACTCCTGAGCTCGTGATCCATCCGCCTGGGCCTCCCAAAGTGCTGGGATTGCAGGTGTGAGCCACCGCACCTGGCCTACTGTGCTATTGACATTTTTAAATACTTTTTGGCATCTTGTCCTTGCCTATGTTTAACTGGCAGTGAGCACTGCCACACCTGTTGTTTGTCCCACTCATATAGCATGAAGCCAAGGCTGCCCTGTATTACTCTTTCCCTACATATGTTATCTCCTCTATCAAAATGTAGATTCAGAGATCAGCAGTAAAGCCCTGTGCTTCTTTGGACTTCAAACATCAGCGTTTATAGTTGCCTTGCAATTAATAGGGAGTCAGTAGTTGTTGAATGATTATGTGAATCACAACTTTAGTGATCTGTTTATTATTAACAAGCAGGAACTCAAGTTCTATAGTATCACTCCACCAAAACATTGAAGCCTTGGCTTCATTTCAGTTTCACTGTTTTTTCAGTGTCTCCTGTATTACTTGAAATGAAAATATATATTGTCATGCGCGTCCGTGTGAAGAGACCACCAAACAGGCTTTGTGTGAGCAATAAAGCTTTTTAATCACCTGGGTGCAGGCGGGCTGAGTGCCAAAAGAGACTCTGCGAAGGGAGATAAGGGTGGAGCCGTTTTATAGGATTTGGGTAGGTAAAGGAAAATTACAGTCACAGGGGGGTTGTTCTCTGGTGGGCAGGAGTGGGGGTCACAAGGTGCTCAGTGGGGGAGCTTTTTGAGCCAGGATGAGCCAGGAAAAGGACTGTCACAAGGTAATGTCATCACTTAAGGCAAGGACCGGCCATTTTCACTTCTTTTGTGGTGGAATGTCATCAGTTAAGGCGGGGCAGGGCATTTTCACTTGTGATTCTTCCATTACTTCAGGCCATCTGGGCGGGCAGACCTGCAAGTCACAGGGGATGCGATGGCTTGGCTTGGGCTCAGAGGCCTGACATATATTATGTGGATGAAGTTCCTTTTAAAACCATAACCGCAATGATTTTTATAATAAAACCTAAGTACATAATTCTGATTAATATCTGTAATGAGAGAAGACCAATGAATAAATATAGGCATTGTTCAGTAAAACTGTATTCATAAAACTATTGGATTAAGAAATTAGCATTTCTGTATTGCATTGGTTGGTGTATGAAAGTATGCTTAGAGTCTGACAATATTTGTCTTATGAAAGCTGTGCATTTTACAGAACTGACTTTTGCAAATAACTGAAGTCATTCATGAGGTAGGAGCCTTTAACAATTGGCCCTCAAACACATGAGTTAAAAAAAAAAGAGCAAGAAAAAGTTCTAAGTCTTTGATCTTTACCTTAGAGTATCCGACAACCTTGATCTTTCTGTAGACTTATCCTGGCAAGATGGTAAAGGAAGTTCTATTTTTGATGCTATCATCTACCCTGGCTTCCATGGCTGTGATACAGCATAAATACTGACTTCTGCCCTGGAGGATATTACATACTCTTAATCCTTTCATCATCTTTTATAACTATGGTCTCTACGGGCTCTGTTTTCTTTTCTTTTCTTTTCTTTTCTTTTTTTGAGACAGAGTTTTGCTCTTGTCACCCAGGATGGAGTGCAATGGCACGATCTCAGCTCACCACATCCTCTGTCTCCTGGGTTCAAGCAATTCTCCTGCCTCAGCCTCCTGAGTAGCTGGGATTACAGGCATGCACCACCACGCCCAGCTAATTGTGTATTTTAGTAGAGACGGGATTTCTCCATGTTGGTCAGGCTGGTCTCGAACTCCCAACCTCAGGTGATCCGCCCGCCTCGGCCTCCCAAAGTGCTGGGATTACAGGCGTGAGCCACTGTACCTGGTCGAGACTCTGTTTTCCATTCAATAGCTCATTAACTAATCTTTTCTGAAGTGATGGATTTCTGACACAACAGTTCTTTCTTCCACCTCTCTTTCCTGACAAGCAGGGGCATGGGTAGCTCAGACCTCTGCTGAGGTTCAGTTGAGGTCCTGGGAGCCTTGACCAGTGCAGAATTTAGGGCTCAGGAAAGTGATGTAGCAGACAGCATTTTGGGGAGAAGTAGAAATCAGTCAACTTGGATCATTTCTTTATAGGAACTGGGCAGAGAGGAGGATCCAGGTGTATAGCAATGGGAAAAGCAGAGGAGAACCAGAGGGAAAAGCAGAAGGAGAACCAGAAATGGAAGACTAGAGGTGGAAGTCCTTGAATGGGACACTGATACAGAATCAGATTTCTATAGGGTGCCAAGACAGCCTTGGCTGTAGGTAGCGGGGCAACTCTTGAGGCCATGAACTACTTATGCTCTTCTTCAGCTGTTTCAGATCCCCACAGGGAATGACATTTTGGAACCTGATGCCATATTGCTTTTGGTTCAGTGGGAATTTTGCTGCCCCATGTGAAAAACAGGTAAGCAGTAGGCTAGTGTAAGCCTGGTAATGAGACTGAGACTAAGGGTTGGAAGGTAGAGATGTTTCTTAAGGATCAGGACAGAAATTAAGCTAGGACAGGGTAATAAACTTCCAGCTTATGGGGTTTAATCCGCCTAGAATTTGATGTGTCTGCGGGTGGCATTTGCTGGAGCTCAGTATGCCCATATTGTGCTAGATGATGTGGCATTGCACAAGAATAGCATTAACTATGCTTCCTTATTAAAAGTGTTTTTCTCTGTCATCTACTTCTCCCTTCACCTTTTTCAGGTTTCCACAATCCCTTCTTGTAAAACCTTTGCCCATCCCTCATATTCATGTTAGGCTTCACTGCCCTATGAGCCCTGTTCCTATCCTCTAAACAAAGCTCAGTGGCTTTTACTGAAAATGCTTGTTTTTGTGAGGTGTGTGTGTGTGTGTGTGTGTGTGTGTGTTTCCAGACAGGGTCTCACTCTATCACCCAGGCTGAAGGGCCGTGATATGATCATAGCTCACTGCAGCCTTGAACTTCTGGGCTCAAGGGATCCTCCCACCTCAGCCTCCTGAGTAGCTGGGACTACAGTCACATGCTACTGTGCCTGGCTAATTGTTTTATTTTTTGTAGAGGCAGTGTCTCACTATGTTACCCAGGCTGGTCAGTTGGATTTTTTTTTTCTTCAAATGTTGTGGGTTACCCACAAGTAGCATTTTGCATATGGAAGTCGTCTTTAATTCTTGTTTTATATTTCATGTATCTTTTAGGCTGCTTGCATTCACATCTGTCTTGGGCTCAGCGTTTCAAATATGCAAAGAAAAAAGTGGCCTTAGATAATCTCACTTAAGAAAGATTGTTTTGTAGTAGTATTCACATATTCTACTTTGTTACTGACTGCTGAACACATTTAGTAGAAAATACAAATGAATTGTTTCTAAGCTTGGCTAAATTATTTGCTTGGCTGGAAGTTATTTCTCCATCCTCTCTGTCCCCCTAGTAGAGCTGACTTTTAGCACCTTGCATATAAAAACACTTCCTGGCCTTCCATACTTACCAGTGGAGCATTATAATGTTTGAAGTTCATTTTGAGCTATCCATAAAATTACAGTTATAGCATAAGGGAAGGAGTTTTCTTTTTTCCTATCTAGGTATTTACCACAGAAGTGCTGCTGCTTTTAATTGTTCTATTACTATTCACCAACATTACTTTATAAATATCCTCTCCATTTATATTTTCTAACATAAACACAAATCTCCTTTCACTTTTAATATTTTCATCCAGTGTTTGTCTATGTTTTTTCCTTTGCTAGCTGGTGGAGGGTTGGTTTTATACGCTTCTACTCCCACTGAGATATTAGATGATTTCTCTACCTTATTGCAGTGGATAATCACAAAGAACCAAGAAGAGGTTAATGATAATGCCCATGTCGCTTTCATAATATGCTGTTATGTAGCTTTTGTTACTGTCAAAAAAATTTTTTTAAATTCACCATTGCCTTGTGTTGATGTTTTTATTAGCATGGAAAGTTATATAAAAGTCCTGCTGGAGGGCAATATATTTGCTATAGGAAACAAGGAAAACCATGATTATATTTAGTACTATTCTAACATTAAATTTCAAAACATTGTTTATAATTTTGTATTATGTCAACAAGTATTTTGTTAGTGCTTATATCATGACAGGTATTAAGAATCAATAGAAACTTTTTATGAACTGCAGGGATGTCAGAATATTACAATTTATAAATCTGTAGTCAGTCAGCAGCCAGAATGAAATCCTGGCTGATATTTAAATACTCTTCTTGGATCCCAGATCTCGAAGCATATTAAGTCTTATATGTGAGGGAGTTTGCATCTTGGCATAAATTTATCTGTATTATTGCATGTTTAAGGTGTACTGGCAAACTGTAGTGATGAGATTCTGAACTAATAGAAATTACGTTGGGGGAATTTTGAGTGACCAGTTGGAGAATATGAGGGGAGGTGGAAAAACTTTTAATCTTCATTAGTGAATCTTTCTTCATTTTATCCCTGAAAATGTCTTGGGAACTTGATAGATTTCTCAGAAAGAAAACAGGAGCACAGCTTTGAAACTGAAAAGGTGAAAAATTTGATTTGCCAGGAGCAATAAAAATGAATGGATAAAGGTTGACAAAAAATTTAGATGCTGATCACTACCTCTAAAGCTATACGGTTGCTGTGAAACAAGAACTGAGTACTAGACAGTCGTGCTGAGGAAGCTGG
This sequence comes from Rhinopithecus roxellana, assembly GCF_007565055.1. Classification (NCBI taxonomy): domain Eukaryota; kingdom Metazoa; phylum Chordata; class Mammalia; order Primates; family Cercopithecidae; genus Rhinopithecus; species Rhinopithecus roxellana. Next base: position 126,822,369 of record NC_044552.1, read on the forward strand.
GCTCCAGCTTGGGAAAAAACAGCTTTAATATTAAATGGACAGTGAGGGGGCTTCAGGCAAACCCTGGAGAACTTGAGAAACAGACGAGGGGAGGGGCAGGGATGCCAGGAAGGGTGTCTCAGTCTGTTTGTGCTGTTGTAACAAAATACCATAAGCTACGTGGCCTGTAAACAACAGAAATGTATTTCTCACAGTTTCAGAAACTGGAAAGTTCAAGATCAAAGGGCTGGTGGATTGGGTGTCTGGAAGGGCTGGCTTTCTTTTGTGGAAGAGGCGAGGCTGCCATCTGGGGCCTCCTTTATAAGAGCACGAATCCCCTCCCTAAGGGCTCCATTTTCTAATAGCATCTTCTTGAGAGTTGGGATTTCAACATATGAAGTTGGTGGGGAATAAGTAGGACCTAGGCCAGAGCAAGGGACTATAGATGTTACCTCAAATTATTGGTCTAAATCTCAGGAAGTGATTGATCAGGGGATGACTTGAGAATAAGTGGATAACAGCGGCAGAAATGGCCCAAGAGGAGGTGAAATTCTTACTGAAGAAGGAATGGTGAACCACTGCAGGGCCTGAAGAGTGTTAGAGACAATCTTGAAATAAAGGCCATGACCTGGAGGCCTATGCTGGAAAGAGTTGTCTGGGCCACTAGTTCAGTGAGGAACTGGAAAATTCCACTCGTAACTGGTGCTGGTGTCTTTTGTCATCTACTTTACACTGAAGGTTTGAAGAGCTTGGTTAAAGCAACATCTGTGATAAGGCACCCAACCAGAGAGTAGTGTGTTCAGTAAATATTTATTTGTTTTAAAGATTAAGGTGAAGAATGGAATTATGGAATGTGTGCTTAAAAAAACTCTGAGCCGAAACTTGTTTATAATTTAATATTAGTTACAATCTCATATGCAACCAGCCCTTCCTTTTGTATGCTTCTGTTTCCTTTAGGAAACCTACTTTTAGACTAAACATTCACAAGTAGCATCATGGAGACATGGGACATTTACCTTAATTCATTTTAGAGTTTTCTGATGACTGATTTCTTTACTATCCAGTTTTCATCCCTCTCTCTTATTTTTTTGTAGTTTTGTGCAATTAAATAAGAAATGCATTAGAAATTATTTCAGAGGCAGTAGTACTTTAATAATTGAACAGCTCACCAACATCTGCTATGGCAGATTGCTTGAACCCAGGGATACTAAAATGAAAAAAAAAAAAGAAAAAAGAAACATGGATTCTTGCCCCCAAGAAACACATAATTTAATGGTAGGGACACTCATGAGCAGATCATCAAAGTGCAGGATGTGGTGAGGGATGTGGGGAGGCTGCAGAAGCAAGGTGATTCCAAACCCACAGAGAAAGGTACTGAGATATGAAATTGAGTCATGACAGCTGGAAAACAGATCAAACTGGAGAGCCTATGCTCCGAGTGGCAAGGTAGCTACTGGTGTTTTATTTCCAGGTGGCTCTACAGCTGGCCAGAACAAGAAAAAGATAGAGGGTCCTGGAGAAAGAACAGCAGGTCCAGGGTATCAGGTGGATGCAAGTCATGGTGACAGATAATTGAATGAAGTGGATATGCTTTGAACCCATGTTGCAAGATCCTGAGATTTTTATGTCAAAGCCCCACTACAGATACCTTCATCCTTGTCTTGGAAGGTGATTTTGACATTAAGGTCCCAGGTTCCCATTTGGCTACTTGTTGAGTTGTACCTCCGATTGAGGAGGAAAAACTGCTTCCTGAGAGATTTGGCAAGCTCAGGAACAAAGAGGATTTCACTTCTACCTAGAACCAGAGCTCTAAAGCAAGACGCCTATGTCTGGCCAGTGATGGCCTACCAATTTCCCTTTATATGTTCCTTGTGTCTGTATCTAAAAAGGAAGTGAATTTTTGAAACCTGCCTCGGCTGCCTGCTGCCTTTCCCATATTCCTTTCTTTCTAGGCCTTCCCTCCCTTCTTTCTACCAGACCTGGCGGTGGTTACTATATCCCTATTCTTATAGTGATGTCAAGAAGTGGAGGGAGGCCAGGCTCGGTGACCACGCCTGTAATCGCAGCAGTTTGGGAGGCCAAGGTGGGCGAATCACCTTAGGTCGGGAGTTTGAGACCAGCCTGACCAACGTGGAGAAACCCTGTCTCCTAAAAACACACACACAAAAAGCCAGGTGTGGTGGCACATGTGTGTAATCCCAGCTACTTGGGAGACTGAGGCAGGAGAATCACTTGAACCCAGGAGGTGGAGGTTGCGGTGAGCCGAGATCGCGCCATTGCACTCCAGCCTGAACAACAACGGCAGAACTCTGTCTCAAAAAACAAACACAAAAAAGAAGAAATAGTAGAGTGAAAGTCGCAACGATAAATAACAAAACAAACAAAAAACCCAGCACCTATGAATTGGTTGTGTCATATATTTCTCTAAAAGTGATAAAGCCAAGTTTTCAAAGCTAGCTCTTAACAGTGTCATTAATGGACTTCTTTTCTCAGTTTTGCTTAGGTAATGTGACATAAACAGGATAATCAGGTCATTTGCTTATTGTTTTGCTGAGGTTTTTTTTTTTTTTTGTCTTTTCTACCCACTGTCAAAAGTGAGGAGTAAAAAACAAACCAAAAAGTGGATGAACACTGAAAAACTATAAAGCACTGTACAAGATGTTAAGTGACTTTTTTTTTTTTTTTTTTTTTTTTTTTTTGAGACAGAGTCTTGCTCTGTCCCCTGGCTAGAGTGCAGTGGCATGATCTTGGCTCACTGCAACCTCTGCCTCCTGGGTTCCAGCGATTCTCCTGCCTCAGCCTCCAGAGTAGCTGGGACTACTATGCCCAGCTACTATGCCCAGCTAATTTTTGTATTTTTAGTAGAGACGAGGTTTCACCATGTTGGCCAGGCTGGTCTCGATCTCCTGACCTCATGATTTGCCTGCCTCGGCCTCCCAAAGTGCTGGGATTATAGGCGTGAGCCACCGCACCGGGCTGTAACTTTTATTTTTAAAGAAAAGGAAAGCTGAAAGAACTAAGTAAATTTTATTTTTTTCCCAAAATGAAAAGAGTAAGATATGCAAAGAGGAAAATAAGTGAGTTTATGTGAAGTTCAGTACATCCTTGAGACTATAGCAATTGAGTCAGATAGAAGAGATTAGATTTTTTCTCTGGGTTCTGATGGTTGCATGGGTATGTGTGTGGGTGAGTGATGTGGTATTGCTTTCTAATCAACTTCTTACTGCCTTCAGGCATTATCAGTGTTCTTTCTTCCTGGATGTTAGAGCCACTTCTAATAATTACTGCTTTCAGCTAAACAACAGTAGGCATTCTCTTCGAAGGGGTAAAAATGACTTGGGTCATTCATAGGCTGCAGCTCTTCATAGTCATTCAAATTCAGCATATTTTGATGGACAGGGCCATTACACAGTATTAATAGCTTTACCATCTCACCATGGTAGTGATTACAGTAGTTCTTTAATATGACTGCTGAAACGAAAGAGATAAGTCTACACATGAGAAACATGCTTTTTTTTTTTTCAACATAGAGATAATGTAAAGAGACAGCATTAAATTTTAAAATTTCAAAATTTACAAAACAAAGTTTTTTAAAAAACAGATTATATTTGAAGTTATGCCCAGCATGACACTTTTTTTTTTTATTATTATTTTTTTGTAAATAGAGATGGGTGTCTTACTAGTTGCCCAGGCTGCTCTTGAACTTCTGGGCTCAAGCACTCTTCCCACTTCAGCCTCCCAAAGCAGTGGGATTACAAGTGTGAGCCACTGTGCCTGGCCACAAACCATATTTTAGAAAGTGCATTGAACAGGGACAGTGGCTTACACCTGTAATCCCAACACTTTGGGAGGCTGAGACAGGAGGATTGCCTGAGGCCAGGAGTTCCAGACCAGCCTTGGCAATACAAGGAGACTCTGTCTCTAGAAAAAGTTAGCCAGGTGAAGTGGTATGTGCCTATAGTCCCACCTACTCAGGGGGGCTAAGTTGGGAGGATTGCTTGAGCCCAGGAGCTCGAGGCTGTAGCGAGCTATGATTGTGCTACTGCACTTCGGCCTGGGAGACACAGCAAAACCCCATCTCAGAAAACAAACAAAAAAAAAAAAAACTGAAAAATTAAAAAAAAAAATGTATTGGAAAATAATTCTCATCCCTTTTAAAAATATATGGTTTGATTTTTAAATGTATTTTTTTCTTGATAAGTGCAATGGTCATTTGAAAGTGCAAATTATAGACTGTCAACAAGATTACTTTTGCCTTGACTATACGCAATACAAACTCAGAAAGATTGATGCATCCGGGGAAAACAAAGTAAATCCTACCCTTTTTAGTCTGTTTGACATATTAAAGTGACCACTGAAGAAGAAATGAGGGCACTAATCTCGGTTCTGTCACCCCTTTGCTGGATAAAATTGAGGAAGATTTAACCTTGAGGCCTCATTACCTCATCTAGAAAATGATGGGATAGGTTTAAATCTCTGAGGTAAAATAGCATTCTAATGTTTACACTTCAATACATATGGCTTTTTCTAAAATATTCTTAGGCGTTATGGTTTATAAGTCATGATCTGAGTAAGAACCCCCACCCCCCTGCCTTTTCTTTTTCTACACATTAAAACAGAACAAAGCCGAAACAAAAATAAACTTTATTCTTCTGTCTTACACTGTATGTTTATCCCAACTCAGTCACTTCTTGTCCTGCATGGAAATAAAAGTAGAATAGGGAACATGAAAGAAAATATATCCTTTTTAGAAAGGATCTTGTAAGAAAACAAAACAAAACAGGTGCTAGGATCAGAGGATTTCAAGAAAGCTGACTTTGGGCCACAAAAATGCCTTGAAGGGTGAGAATCAGGAGACAGACTGGATATAAAACATCACGGCAGGACTTTTAACAGGGTAGGGAACACAAGGTAGAGATTGGACCAGATAGTTAAATATATGAGCTCAGAAGAAACATCCTACTTTCAAATAAATCTGCCCTGAGGGAGTTTTAGCTAGAGGGTAGGGATGACAAAGGCACATTAAGGCACATTTTTCAAATATACGCCAAAAGGGGACACCCAGAGAGAACTTCTGCCCCTTTACTCATAATGGACACCAGCAAAAGATGAACAATATTGGTAAGGGAGGGTTTTTTTTTAAATGACGTGTTTATTCTTTGTCATTATAGTATTGATTAAATATGGATGTATTGGAATAAGTCCCAGTTTTTGTGAAAAGATACAGAACTAAACAAAAACAAAGCAATAGGTCCAGTCACTAGGAAAGCAAGTCTGTTTCTCTTAGAGGGCTTTCTGGAGTTTTGCCCACAGAATTGAAATGTGCATTTTCAGACCCATTAGGTGTTGTTTTTGATAATTTTTTTTTTTTTTTTTTTGAGGCGGAGTCTCGCTCTGTCGCGTGGACTGGAGTGCAGTGGCCGGATCTCAGCTCACTGCAAGCTCCGCCTCCCGGGTTTGCCCCATTCTCCCGCCTCAGCCTCCCGAGTAGCTGGGACTACAGGCGCCCGCCACCTCACCCGGCTAGTTTTTGTATTTTTAGTAGAGACGGGGTTTCACTGTGTTAGCCAGGATGGTCTCGATCTCCTGACCTCGTGATCCGCCCGTCTCGGCCTCCCAAAGTGCTGGGATTACAGGCTTGAGCCACCGCGCCCGGCCAAGAATTCTTAAAACAGTGGTTTTCAAAGTGTGGTCTGGGAACACCTGAGGCTCTCCAGACCCTTTCAGGTGTGTAGCAGAGTAAAACTGTTTTCATAATAACGCTAAGATGTTATTTGCCTCTTTCACTCTCATTCTCTCATGAGAATACAGTGGAGTTTCCCAGAGACGACATGAACTGTAATATTGTAAAAGAATGAATGCAGAAGCAGATGTAAGAATCCAGATGTCTTCTGTTAAGCTTGACATTAAAGGCAGTTTCAAAAATATAAAACAGAGCTACTCATCTCACTATTTTTATTTGAAAAATGGACTTTTTAATGTTATCTCTGTGAAGATGTTTATTCTTAAATGAATAGTATTTAAATTTTTTTGTTGCAGTGTTTAATATTATAAATATCAGTAGATATCGCCTACATAAGCAAAAGCTCTTTGAGGGTCTTAGAACAATCTTAAGTGTGTAAAGGAGTCCTGAGACCAAAAAGCTTGAGAATATTCTAGAGGACATATGATTCCTCTTGATCTTATTAAACAGTGTGAGGGGCAGTTCTATGCAGTTAGCACAAGTTTACCTAGGGCACGTTTTTCATGGTTACCTATGAGGCACTTCAGTAAGAATTTTCACAACAAACAAAGCAAACAAGGCTACTGTTATTCTTCCCATTTTTTAGATAGGAAAAGTGAGGAGTAGAGAAATTGAGTGATTTACCCAAAGATTGCAGTTAAGTAGAGCTGGAATCACTTGGTACTTAGACTCCTAGTTCCATATGTTTCCATTTCATTTTGTTGACTGAGCTGACTGCATTGATAGCAGAATAAATCATCAATCTTCTAGCTGACCTCGGTGTAGTCAATGGCAACCCCCACCTCTTTGTAAAGAAAAAATGTCAGACCAGTTTAATATTCGCTATGACAACATAAATAACAGGCATTATAACTCATACCCTAAACGATATCATTGCCTTTGAAATTCACTGATTAGGTGGAAAATGTATCACCAGAAAATGGGATAGCATATACCTGGGGAAAATACAACAAAACAAAGCCCTCATTTTTGTAAACAGAGCATGCTAGCAAGATGGAAAAGAAGATTCCGGGAAGGCCCATCAGGGTCTGTAAAGTGAATATTTGCTTGTGATGTGAGTGTCCATAGTAAAAAAGCAAAATGATTATACTCTGGTGTATTGGAAAGAGCGTGACTTGTACAGCAAGCTAGGAAGCGATTCTTTATAGAGCAATGCTGGTAACTTCCTTTAGAGGACAGTGTCTGGTTCTGTCATTGTAGTTGGAAAAGGTGAGAAATGCGGGAGCTTCTGAAGCATATCCATGGCATGATTAGCACCCAGAATTCTGGAGGGAGAGGGAGGAGGAAGGAAATTGGAATAATTGCTTGCTAGAAAGTCAGGTAGGGGTCACTGGTAGTTGCCTGTGGTATAAACTACGTGTTTCTTTGATTTCAACACCATGTGTCAGCTTGGATCTTTTGGAAATATTAAATATTTCTGCTCTGTACTTCATTACATCTAGCAGATGTTGCTTTATGTTTTTGAACCTCATTTGCAGAATGAACATGATATCATGTAACATACTCCTAAAAACAGAAAAGAGGAAACCAGTTAACTGGCCTCTTAGCAGAATGGTTTGAAGAGGGTCCAGGCTTTTAGTCACTGCCTGTGTGAAGTACGAAAGTAGAATATATTCTACAAAGAAAAGAAGTAACACAACATGTTCATTGATGTAAACTGAAGGAATGTTCACTTACATTTTTAGATAAATGAAAAAATACATGGCAGGTTGACCAAGGAGGGCAGTCTATTACTGAATGGCTGCCTCCTTCCCACTCCTCATCCCCTCTTATTTAAAAATGAAAATGTATTCTTGCAGTATTTACCAGTGATCAAAAAAATATGGAAGAAAGAAAAAGAAAATTCCCCCTTTCCATGACTCAGTGTTTTTAGGTTATCACAAAGCTATTCAGCTTCTGAATCTTATTAAAGTCAAAATATTGAGTCAATTCATCAGCACTAAGCTATTCAATTTTTGCTTTATGCATGTTTTGAAAGCAAGGCTTGATATAGATGGTGTATTTATGTAACAATGGTGTTACTCAATGACCTTGCATTTTTCTGCACATGCTATCTTAATGGAAATTTACTGGAAAATTCTTGCCAGAATAAACACATTCCTTCAGGACTGAAAGGCTTAATGTACTTCTAGTTCAACTGCACCTTTTTCCCATGAGCAGATAAACCAAATTATTTGGCGTTAGTCATTATACTTCACACAGTTTACAGTACTTATTGTGGTCTCACAGGGGGGTAAGAGTTGAAGGAGACAGAAGTAAGGTGGTCAATTTCACACTATGAGAGAAAACAAAAGGATAAGGCATCTGTATATTTGACATGCAATATGAAAAATGAATCTGGCAGGCATCTGTAAATTAACATTAGCTATCCTGGTATGGCAGAAGTAAGGAATATGAACAATATAGATAAGTTGAGCTGATGAACCAGAAATTTAAAAATACATATTTTTTATTTTTAAGAGAGGGATGACTTTCTCATTTACATGTTAATTTAAGAATCAGGAGTGAAAACTCTAAAAGAAAAATACTGGCTATGTAATGACCATTGGGGCCGGATATGGGGACCCAGGTGGAATACAGAGATGTAAACAGGACGATTGAGGCCAGGGAGGGAGGAAGTACCCCTTGAATTGAGGGATGAAGAAGGCAAACAATGAACAATGGAGACTTAAGGAAAGAGATTCACAAACATGTCTAGACTTAGGCTTGTTGGCCCCTGTCCTAATTCCCACCCATCACCACCCCAAGGTTGCTACTGGGGAGAGATTATATTGATTGTTTATTCATGCATGCAACCAGCATTAATAAAGTTTGTAATCAAGGCAGGAAGAATCATCTTTAAAGGAATAAAACTGGCATATCAGCATATTAAAGCTAAGTGCTCAGTTATACTGCATTTATTTGCAGCAGTAGGCAATTAAGTTCCTTGACTTTTTCTAACAAACCAGTTGGAATTAAGCTGCTGGATAGATTTGCCCAGAGTTTAGTGACCCTCTCCCTTAGGTACTATTAAAATCCTACGATTTTAAACAATTTTGGGAAAGGCTAGTTTAAATGTGAATATTCACACACTATTAAAGAATTTTATTGTAATTTTAAAATTATTTTCAATATGTACAGTAAGTAAAACCAATCTGGCAAACGAAAAATTACTTCCTGGAAGTCTTTCTTGAGAGAAGTAATCTGAAAATGAAAATAGCAAAACAGTTATTCAACGATTGTCCTCACTCAAATTGTATTCTTTAAAAACTTTATTGTTCTGTTAGTCCATTCTCATGCTGCTAATAAAGACATACCTGAGACTGGGTAATTTGTAAAGGAAAGAGGTTTAATTGACTCACAGTTCAGCATGGCTGGGGAAGCCTCAGGACACTTAAATCATGGCAGAAAGGGAAGCAAACACACCCTTCTTCACATGATGGCAACAAGAAGAAGTAACAAGCAAAAAGGGGAAAAGCCCCTTACGAAACCATCAGATCTCGTGACAGCTCACTCACTATCACGAGAACAGCATGAAGGTAACTGTCCCCATGATTAAATTACCTCCTGTTGGTTCCCCCCAGGACATGTGGGGCTTATGGTTACTACAATTCAAGATGAGATTTGGGTGGGGACATAGCAAAACCATATCAACTGTAAATAAAGGAAAGGCATCAAAGCTGAAAAATTTCTTCTTTTAAGGAATCAGGCATGGTTTTCTCTATAAATAATAAAACAAAAACTTATTATTTTTTATATCTGGGTCTTACAAGCTCCTTTAATTCAATTTTAGAAGTAGGTGAGATGTGAATTATAACAAAAAATACCGTTTACTTGAAGTTATACAAATACTCTTATTTATTCAATTTATTCTTCATAGACAATGTCAGAGAGAGAAATGTTTGAGGTAATTCCAAGCTATTCAGAGTTGCTAATAAATGAGTTTTTACCACATTTTGGAATTTTTAATACATATAAATCATGGGTCCATTTATAAATAAAGATTAGAAATTGCTTTCTACAGTAGATCATAACAGCAAACTTAAATCATCCTATTTATATTTTGATTTCAAAAATAAAATGGAAATTCAAATAGTTCATCGGTTGATGATATTTGCTGTATAACAGTTGACTAAGTTTGGTTTATGAATATAAATGATAAACACAAAAATTGTATAAAATTCATTCCCAATTAATAGTCTGTAATTAAGATTTAACATGTTACTTTTTAAAAACTAAGTTTCAGGCTTAAATGACTCTTATCCCTGGGTGTGGTGGCTCATGCCTTTAATCTCAGTGCTTTGGGAGGTTGAGGTGGGAGGATCAGTTGAGGATCATTTGAGGCCCGGAGTTTCAGACCAACCTGGGCAACACAGCAAGACCCCATGTCTGCCAAAAGAAAAAGAAATAGCTGGGCAATATGGTATATACCTGTAGTAGTAGCTACTCAGGAGACTAAGGTGGGAGGATCACTTGGGCCCAGTAGTTTGGAATTAGAGTGAGCGATGGTCACACTGGTGCACTCGAACCTTGGCAACAGAGTAAGACCTTGTCGCTAAAAAATATATTTGAAAAATGAGTCTTCGGGGCCGGGCGCGGTGGCTCAAGCCTGTAATCCCAGCACTTTGGGAGGCCGAGACGGGCGGATCACGAGGTCAGGAGATCGAGACCATCCTGGCTAACACGGTGAAACCCCGTCTCTACTAAAAAAATACAAAAAATTAGCCGGGCGAGGTGGCGGGCGCCTGTAGTCCCAGCTACTCGGGAGGCTGAGGAGAGAGAATGGCGTAAACCCGGGAGGCAGAGCTTGCAGTGAGCTGAGATCCGGCCACTGCACTCCAGCCTGGGCGACAGAGCGAGACTCCGACTCAAAAAAAAAAAAAAAAAAAAAAAAAAAGAAAATGAGTCTTCATTTAATGTAAATGGAAAAATAATTTACCATGTTGCTCTTTGTACTTCACCATACTTTTCTGTGGAGGATGCAACTGTTTATTCTACAAGCATATTATAATCAGTAGCACTCCAGAGTAAACAGTTTCAAAATATATATTCCTTTGGTTTTATTAAGGATAACTTAAGGAGTTAACAAATTCTCCAGCTTATTGCTGTGATACTTTAGAAATTATACGCTTCCTTTTGTACTAAAATAAACCATGTGTTCTTTTGAATTTGTAGTCGCAGATATGGCCAGTACACTATGAACCAGGAAAGCACCACCACCAGAGTTATGGAGAAGCCTCCATTTGATCGATCAATTTCCCAGGATTCTTTGGATGAACTGTCTATGGAAGACTATTGGATAGAACTAGAAAACATCAAGAAATCTAGTGAAAACAGACAAGAAGATCAAGAGGTGGTTGTCGTCAAAGAACCTGATGGTAATAACTAACTAAATAAAGCTTTTATTGTTTGTATTTGTAACTCATTCTTTAGCTTCTTGTTTATTGTTCTGTCACTGTTTCCCAAATATGATACCAATAAAGTCAAGCTTATTTGTGATAATTAATAGTATCTTTCACCCTTTCTTTCTCCCTGTTTCAAGATGGACGTAGCATACTCATACTAGTCTGCTGAATAAAGAGAGAATATGTTTGAGAAAGCGGCATTTAAACCCGATACATAGAAGTATGTCGTTAGCTGTTTGATAATTTTCCAATGTTAATTAGATTCATTGATTATTAGGTACTATGTGGTCATCAAGAAGATTGGGAATGTTTTCTACATGCCCACACCTTTTCTTAGACTTTAAATTGTTTAAGTTTTACTTCTACTTTTTAATGGAAAAAGTGACTCTACATAGTAATCTTGTTTATTTTCCTTGTTGTGTAAAAACATCAGCTTTTTTTCTGGCAATTTGGTTTTGTACACCAATACTGAGTACTACCTTAAAAGCATAAGTAAAAATGGCTGACTTACTTTTTTGTTTTTGTTTTGTTTTGTTTTGTTTGAGACAGTCTCGCTCTGTCGCCCAGGCTGGAGTGGCACAATCTCAGTTCATTGCAACCTCCGCCTCCCAGGTTCAAGAGATTCTCTCACCTCAGCCTCCCTAGTAGCTGAGATTACAGGCGTGCACCACCATGCCTAGCTAATTTTTGTATTTTTACTAGAGAGAGGGTTTTACCATGTTGGCCAGGCCGGTCTGCAACTCCTGACCGCAAGTGATCCACCCACCTCGAAAGTGCTGGGATTACAAGCCTGAGTCACCATGCCCAGCCTTGCTGACTTTTTATGCTAGTAAGCTGTTTTTGTTGTCTGGTGTGCACAGTGCCTAATACTGGCTTAAGTCTCTTGAAGCCAGTTATTAATACTTGATTTCTGCCATCAAGAAGTTTATATATTATAGAAAGACAGGCAGGACTAGGTGTTGTACCATGTGATTCAGTCTGTCTCAGAGCTTTTCAAAGCTCCTTCCATATCACATTCTCACCTTTGGTTATAGCATAACTGGAAGAGGTATGCTTTAGTGTACAGATCAGAAAACAGAGTCAACTTGAGGCTAAGTAACTTGTCCAAAGAGACTTGGCTATCAAGGTGCAGAAATGGGGTACAGATCCAGGTCTTTTGTGTCCCAATTCATCCCTCTTTTATTTTCCTCTATAAACATGATGGTTGGAAAGAATCTATTCTAATTATCCTTCTGCTTTTAAATAACTTTCATTAGATCTTACACAATATTTGCATGAATATTTACTTCCTGCTTTCTGTGTTTTGAATTGATTCTTGTTTGATTAGCTTCCTATATAAGCTTTTTTTGCTGAATATATTGTGCTTTTAAAAAACATTGTAAAATAACATAATCTGATGTGCTGACTTGGAAGATTAGAAAAATTAATTTGAAATTGATTAGTTCCCAATGTTCTGATGCTGTTAACTTCTTTGCTGCACTTCCTGTTAGCTACAGTAAACAGAGAAAACAAGGCTTTCCATAAATTAGTGTTGGACTCTGAGGTAGTACTGAATTTAAGCCAAGAAACTGGGCTTAATGTATAGCCCCACCATTGACTTCCTTCTGTAACTTGATGGAAGTAAGTTATCTTTTTATTCTTTGCTCATCTCTGGAAGGGGAATAGTATCATCCTCTGGGTTAATCTGCAAGGAAGTTATAGAGGTTAATTACATGTGAAGTCATTTAAAAATTTTAATTGAGTATATATGAAATCCATCTAAAATTTGATATCGTGGCTGGAGTGTATGGCAGTTGTCCAACTTTTAGATAATGATTATTAGCACTGTGGTTTGGTTACAATAGAAGAGTTTTAGTAAGAAATTTTAACAGCTTAAAAAATGTAAAGGTTCTTATATTTTGTGATTTAAGTACCACTTTTCTCTACTGTCTTAGAGGGAGAATTGGAAGAAGAGTGGCTTAAAGAGGCCGGTTTGTCCAATCTCTTCGGAGAGTCTGCTGGAGATCCACAGGAAAGCATGGTATTTTTATCAACATTGACCCGGACCCAGGCAGCAGCAGTTCAGAAGCGAGTAGAGACGGTCTCCCAGACCTTGAGGAAAAAAAACAAACAGTACCAGATTCCTGATGTCAGAGACATATTTGCTCAACAGAGAGAATCGAAAGAAACAGTAGGTTTTCTTTTTTGATGTTAAGGCAAAGGACTAATTGCTTAGAATTAATTGGATCATACTGGTTTAATTCGAATGATTAAAAACGTAATGATCACCTATTCTGTGCCAGGCACCAAAACTCTATGCTTGCAGCAAACAAGAGAGACTTGCTTCCTGCCTTTCTGGAAGTTATACTGATGAGGCAGAAAACAAAACTAGTTAAAATTCAGCATGATAATCCATGCATCAGGGGAAGAGGGTGTCCTTGGAGCATTAGAAGTGACTCTAACTTCACTAGGGGTGACAGGGACAGCTTCTCAGACAACGTGACTACCAACAGTTACTTAGAGAAAAGTAGGATTAGGGTATTCTTCCCTATCTATTAATGCTGTAGGAATATTTGATTTGTCCCTAGACTCGTTTGGGGATGGATGAAGTAGAGTGTAAGGGAGCTAATTGCAGCTGAATTACAAAGTAGGAACCTTGAGATATGAAGTAACTTCTCTTTGTGGTGTTAAAAGAAAGACCTTAGACAAATTAAATTTAACAGAATTTAGTTGAGCAAACAATGATTTGCAAATTGGGCAGCCCCCAGAATCACAGCAGATTCAGAGAGACTCCAGTGCTACCGAGTGGTCAAAGAAGATTTATGGACAGGGAAAGGAAAGTGATCTACAGAAAACGGAAGTGAGGTGCAGAATCAGCCGGATTGGTTACAGCTTTGTGTTTGCCTTATTTGAATATGGTTTGAACAGTTGGCCACCTTTGACTGGTCAAAATTTGGTGATTGACACGAGTATGTTACAGTCTGTTTACATATTCAGTTAGGTTAGAGTTCACTAAATACAGAGAAACCCTTTAGGATGAACATAAGATATGTAAGGAGGCAGCTTTAGGTTAAACTTTAAGGTATCTAGCCTTAGCACAGCGACAGCACACAAAAGATTGAGTAAATATTTGTCTAGGTGATTGACTTATTAATGAAAGCTGTGGGGTCTGGTAGAGACTGTGGGACTGATGAATGAAGAGAAGTATCAGGGAAGGCATGATAAAAGTTTGAGAGGCTGGGCGTGGTGGCTCACAGCTGTTATCCCAGCACTTTGGGAGGCTGAGACTGCAGAGTTCAAGACCAGCCTGGGCAACATAGCAAAACCCAATCTCTACAAAAAGGACAAGAATTAGCTGGGTGTGGTGGCGTGTGCCTGTAGGCCCAGCTACTTGTGGAGCTGAGGCCAGAGGACCGCTTGAGCCCTGGAGGTCGAGGCTGCAGTGAGCTGTGTTCATGCCACTGCACTCCAGGCTGGGTGACAAAATGAGAACCCATCTCAAACAACAACAACAACAACAACAACAACAACAACAACAACAACAACAACAACAAAAACCATACAAGAACTGTGTGGCTCAGATCAGTGCTACTCGAACAAGCCAGTTGGTGTATTACCTATTCTCATCTGTAAGGGCATAAGGAGCTTGCACAGAATATAAATGATCCTTCTTTCTTTCATCAAAAAAGTCTTGCTGCCAGAAAAAGAGTGAAAAATCAGCTGATCTAGATGGTGTTCTTGAGGTCAAAGTTGATTTACATTCTGGCTTGAGTAGCTCTGGCCTAAAAGACCCAGTGAGGTGGTTGGAAGGAGAATGAACACAGAATGGGACTCTTGAACAATGATTGTAATAATAATAACAATACCAGCTGCTGCCACCATTGCTGAACAATTACTGTGCCAACCACTTTACATGCTTTATCTCACTTAATCCTTACAGCTGTCTTGTGAATGAGGTGTTATTTCCATTCTGTGGCTGAGGCTCATAGATTTTATTTTATTTTTTAATTTTTATTTTTGGAAATGGAGTCTCTCTCTGTCACCCAGGCTGGCATGCAGTGGCACAATCTTGGCTCAGTGCAACCTCCACCTCCCAGGTTCAAGCAATTCTCCTGCCTCAGCCTCCCGAGTAGCTGGGACTGCAGGTGCACGCCACCATGCCCGGCTAATTTTTTGTACTTTTAGTAGAGACGAGGTCTCGCTATGTTGGCCAGGCTAGTCTTGAACTCCTGACCTCAGGTGATCTGCCTGCCTCAGCCTCCCAAAGCGCTGGGATTACAGGTGTGAGCCACCGTGCCCTGCCGGATTTTAAGTAACTTGCTCAGTGTCCTGTAGATAGTAACCCCAAATTTGTTTGATTTTGAAGTACATGCTTTTAACCACTCTCTATCCTGGTATATTTGCATTTTGTACACGATTCTGACATTAAGCATCCTGAATATGAGATTCTATTCACACTATAGAAGATAACAAAAATTGAATGATTATTTATTTTAAATAAGGAATGAAAGGGTTTATATTCATGGTATCTTCCTGTCATGTAGGCACTCTTTTGCTTTTTGTAGACATTTTATTCTTGCAAGAAAGCCCTTCTAGCTGCAGATTGCTACTCTCTTTGCATGACCAATTTCGAATCAAGTCCAGTCCATTTTATAGGAGTTTTGGGGTCATTAAATTGCTCCAGGCACTTGCTTAAGTTAAGCACTTGCTTACCACCCAGTGGTTGCTTGGGATATCCACTAGTATTAAAGGACTGGGCTAGGTTTCCAGCTGAAGAAAAATGAATGGTAAGGAAATTTAGTATTATGACATTTTCTTCCCAATTAGAGAACCCTCACTAAGGGAGTTAAGAGGAAGTGAAAAGTGAAAAGGGGGATGGAACAGAGAGCTGAGCCTAAGCAAAATATAAACTGTGGGATTTCTGCCAGTCTCCAAGAGGATGTTGCTACTCGGTGCTAGAAACAACATTTTTCCAGCAAGTTTCTGGCAGTGTCAGAACCACATGGTTTGAGTCCAAGGTAATTGGTGGATTGTGTCATCTGATGGAGTCATTAAGAGAGAACTAGCAAAAGGAAATTTGAATAGTGGTAACTTGCTTACACTGCATGCCTTTAATTGAAACACTGCCACCCATGAGAAAAGTGCTTTATCTCCCCCATCTCTCAAGCAAACGTGGGCCAGCCATCTTCACTTGCAGTTCTTCTGTTTTTGAGCGAGTGTATATTCAGCTCTTCCATGTTAAATGCTTCCTCATGAAGGCCTTGCTGACACTAGGAAATATAATACAGAAATGAACACCATCTGTACTGCCATCTTCAATTGCTAAGGAAAATAATTCCAACCACATGCTCCAAAATATGTGTTCTTTTGTGAGATTGGAATCACTCTGCTCATTGTGCCATGCAGGACCAGCCTCTGCCGACTTGTGGGAGGAGGGAGGGAGAATGGGACTGCTCTGTCCTTCAAGGGGTTAAAGTGATGCTGGGTACCCACGTCCCACTTCTGTGACTTGGTAGTCACTGTAACATTGTCCTGGGTTTTCCCCATCTCTAAGTGGTTCATCAGTGGTCAAGATGTCCCTAGCCTAGTGCTTTTCTAGGCTCTTTTTAGACTTCAGGTGGAGGATGAAGTCCTTCTTGGACAACAGCTTGAGGTGAAATGTGTAGTGAGACTACAATGGCCACTTTCTGTCTGAGATAAAATCCAATAGAATTATCAATATTATTTTTTAAAATAATTTGAATAGACCTCTTTCTGTGGTTGATCCAGACTCTCCTTCCTGACCTCTGAATTCCTTCTGAAGCCTTACCTGGAAAGGAGGAAGTACTGTCTGGCCACATTTACTGCTGAGCAGAGTCAGCCATGGTTTACCATCTCCATAAACCTTTGGAAGGCTCCATTCCTTGGGTGTCACTGCCCCGGCCCCTTGAAAACAGGAATTCCTTCAGATGTTTTAGGTCTTATTGCTGGTTTGGTAATTCTTATCTCCCGTTTATTTCTGGGATCTTTTTTTTTTTTTTTTTTTTTTTTACTTGAAGAATTTCTATTTTATTAGGGACATTTACTTTTATCGTTTTATAACAGCATGATTGAGATATAATTCACATACCATACAATCTGCCCACTAAAAGCGCACAATTCAATGTTCTTTTTAGCATGTTCACAGTCGTGCAATGATCACCACAATCAGTTTTAGCACATTTTTATTATTTCCAAAAGAAAGCCTGTATCCATTAGCAATCCCTCCCCATCTTTCCCTCCCTACTCTTAGGTGAGCACTAGTCAGCTTTGTGTCTCTATGGTTTGCATATTATGGTCATTTGCTATAAATGGAATCATATAATATGTGGCTCTTTGTGACTGGTTCCTTTTACTTAGCATAATGTTTTCAAGGTTTATTTATGTTGCAGCATGTATCAGTACTTCATTTCTTTTCATAGCCAAATACCATTCCATTGTACAGATAGACCACATGTTGCTTATCCATTTGTCAATTAATAGATATTACGAATTTTTTAACATACTTGTCCTTTCTCCTGCACTAAATAGTAGCATTCTTGATGACAGGGACACACTCATGACTTTTTTTATATTTCCCACTGGGCCTACTATTGTCTCTTACAAGTTGTAGGTAATAAAATATTTTTTGGATGATTGCTTGTTGATTATTACCTTAGTGCCCCTTTTGCACTGTGATTGTTATAATTCTGAGTACATTTCTTGTACTCTAAAGATTAGTAACAAAATTATTTACAATATCATTTTCTCCGGTTTTGAGTTGGAGATGACTAAATGGCCTGTTTTCTATGTTTAGGCTCCAGGTGGCACTGAATCGCAGTCACTTAGAACAAATGAAAACAAATACCAAGGAAGAGATGGTATGTTGAACCTGTTCTCTTGTTTTTTTCCCCCCCTTTAATTAACGTAACAAACGGTTACAGTCTTATAAAACATTCACCTTCCGGGCGCGGTGGCTCAAGCCTGTAATCCCAGCACTTTGGGAGGCTGAGACGGGCGGATCACGAGGTCAGGGGATCGAGACCATCCTGGCTAACACGGTGAAACCTCGTCTCTACCAAAAAAATACAAAAAATTAGCCGGGCGAGGTGGCGGACGCCTGTAGTCCCAGCTTCTCAGGAGGCTGAGGCAGGAGAATGGCGTAAACCCGGGAGGCGGAGCTTGCAGTGAGCTGAGATCCGGCTACTGCACTCCAGCCTGGGCGACAGAGCGAGACTCCGTCTCAAAAAAAAAAAAAAAATTCCCTTTCAATTCTAGTAAACAAATTCTATTAAAATGCTAATAAAAAGTCCCAAGTGGATCATTATGTGAGGCTGAACATATAGTTGGCCTTCCATTTTCTTTTAATGTGTATCCCTGTCTTCTGATTCAAAATGCATATACGTATCTTCCTGAGTGCTTACCATGTGCCAGATGTTATCAGGAGATGCTTACCTCATTTAATACACCCAAAAACAATGTAATGGTTATTGTTCTTAATCCATTTTACAGATGAGTGAGCTGAGGCTTAGAGCTGGGAAGCCACTTTCCAATGCCATACAGCTAGTCACTGAGCCAACAAACTTGCAGCATTGTTCTTAAATCACAAGCTCCTAATTCATAAATGGGGTAACTTTTTAGATATTATAGAAAAACTTTTTAAAACAGTTAAGATTTTTATGGGCAATTGATTATAATTCTCCTTTTCATGTTTCTCTGCTAACATTTGTTATTCTAGAAGTGAATTAGAAACTTGAGGTATGGAAGAAAGTAACTGTTTTTTTTTTCTGAAGTGGAGTCTTGCTCTGTCTCCCAGGCTAGAGTGCAGTGGTGTGGTCTTGGCTCACTGCAACCTCCGCCTCCCAGATTCAAGCGATCCTCCTGCCTCAGCCTCTCCAGTAGCTGGGATTATAGGCACATGCCACCATGCCCGGCTATTTTTTTTTTTTTTTTTTTAGTAGAGACAGGGTTTCGCCATGTTGGTGAGGCTGGTCTTGAACTCCTGACCTCAAATGATCTGCCTACCTGGGCCTCCCAAAGTGCGGGGATTACAGGTGTGAGCCACCATGCCCAGCCAAAAGTAACTATTAAGGCTTTATTAGTACTTACTAAGAAAGAATTTATAGCTATTTCATTTGTTTGCAGAAAGGGAAAATATTCTAAGTGAAGTTAATCGATTTAAGCTTAAAAATTTAATTGTTAATTGTTATTCAATAAACTAAAACAGGTGATTTATGTTTACATTCCTAAAATTTAGCAACTGGGGTGTTCATGCCGTTAATAGTGTTGCATTTGGTTTGGAAGTAGTAGTGGGAGGAGTATTAGGTAAACTGTGGAGGAGTGAGGAGTGTTCCAACATTCCTATAAAAATCCTACATTACTCAAGATCATATGGGATATTTTCCTTCCATACTTTTCTCAGAACTTCTCTCTGGCACCCCTGCCTTAAAGGTAATATGCACACACGTATATACACACACATATATTTATAAAAGCGCTTGCTTTTTATGATTCTGTGGATGTTTCTTCAGTTTTATGTGTTATATCTGAATGAAATCACTAGGTGTTTTCTCAAATCTATGTACCCGCAGATGTTGAAGTGGCAAGCAAGCTGGCATAGCTACCCTGCCTGCTACAGAGCTGGGTCATCAGGAGAGACAGGTTTTTTTGTGCCAATGTCAATATGCTTTGGGCTCTGGGAAAGAGTGACTGGCAGTTGGTGAATGGATACTGAGGAAAACATTGTCCTTTTCTTGGTGTTTTCCTCCCTTGCCAGGGATCATGATGTAGGCTATATCAACAAAAGTTCTGGAAGACAAGTTCATAGTGTGAGCACTTTCCTGCCTAGCTTGCAGCAGGCAAGTGAAATGTGACAAACTTGCTGCTTGATTTACATCTGCTTTTGCTGGAATACTATGTAGTGGCCATAGAGCCTCCAATCAGAATAACAAGAGAATGTGTGATGCCATCCAAGTCACTGAGTATTCCCTGTTGCACCTGTTCTGGGCAATGCCATGCTCTTTCACTAGCCAGTGAATTAACCAGTGTAAGCCAAACATTGGAAAGTTCAGGATGAAATGCATGGAAACATTGTCTCAGGTTCAAAAATGGGGCTGTTTCTGATTAAAATTTGAAGGCGTGGGAGGCATAGTCTCTTTTAATGTTCCCCCACACTTGGATTTTTAAACATGTTCCACCAACGATACTTATTCTAAATGAAAAAGTTGTTAAGTTTTATAGTTGCAAGGGTTGTTACATTCCAAATTAATTAATTCACCGTAATGTGTTCATTTTTCATTAAATCATAAACTCTATGAAAGTCCCAGTATTTAATAATACATTTAGAAATATTAATAATGCCCCAATAATTTTTTGAACTTTTATATTGATATGTATAGTTTCTTATTTTCTTTTGAATTTCTACAGAGGAAAGAAAAATGTTTTTTTTTTTTTTTTTTTTTTTTTAAATAGAAGCAATTGAATCTTAAAGTCAGGTGATTAAAAAAAATTTTTTTAAAGGCATTTCAGGATATTTTGGACAACTGAAAAACTTGAGGGAGATTTGCAAAATGTTTGTAACCCAGTGCTATTGTGCACTTAAAAAGACTAGATGACAGAAATGTTATTTATTTTAGGACCTTAAGAACCAAAAGGTTGATCTCAGCATTCTGTTCTTATTAAGAGTAGATAATTAAATCATCACTTATTAGCCAAGTAATCATCCATTTCTTGTAGCAGTACCCCCTTCAACCCTGAAACTGTTGTTTTCTGTGCTCTGCTTCAACTTGGTTTTCTATTTTAACCAGAACTTTGATATGCGGTATTTTTTTTGCCATGCTTTTGAAGGAAATTTGTGTGTCAAATGTGTAATACCTTAATTATAATTACTTAGCTTTACATTCAGCATAGTCCGTTGGTGTGGGTGTGAGTGTGGGGGTATTTATTGTAACCCTGACATGGAAGTGGTGAGAAGAAAGAGTAGTTTTGAAATTCTTGCCCATAACTACTCAGCTGCTAGAAAGGTAGCTTCTAATTTAAGAAAATGGCTAATCATTTTTTTCCTCTTAGAATAGTTTCCTAGGAAACCAATGTACATAGTCACAGTAAAACATAAAGGAGTGTAAACCAGAGGGAAAATAAAATTAAAATTGTGCTTTGACATTCGTGTTGATACTTAAAAAAATTAATCATCAAAAAGTGTAGGTATTCTAATTTAAAAAATGGTCACAGACTGCTGAGAAACATAAATATACATGGCAACAGATGAATACTAATAATATCAACGGACTTTAAATGTATCCTCAGTTTTGGAATTGGCACAGGTAAATTCTTACTTTCTTAACTGTGAGATGCTATCAGGACCAGCTATGTAATTTGCAAGGTCAGGGACAAACTGAAAATATAGGGCCTCTTATTTAATTTCATGATGTAACAGCAGAGTATTAAACTACGTATGGAACCCTCCTGAGCCTGGAGCCCTGTGTGGCTGCACGGGTCTCATGCCCACGAAGTCTACCCTGGTTATTTAATGGGACTCAATAAAACTACATCCATATTTACTTCTAAACTTGATTTTGATTAAAACAGGCATTTTCACTTTTATATAAATGAATATAAATATTATTTTTCGGAACCACAGACTTTTAATAATGTATGCATTTTTGACATTTATTAACTTTTTGAATTAACTTTAGCTTCTGTCACTTTGTTTGTATGTGAGCCTGTTAGTATGTAAGCATGTGTATACACTGCATAGATGTATTTTGTAGTTCAGAGCTTCTTACTGTGATTCAAAGGTCAACAGTGAGAAAATAACAGTAATCTTGGTTATTGGCTCTAGGTCTTTTTCTGTTAATTGCATTAAAACTGTAAATTTACCAAATAATCAAATTTAGAAGTATCTTCTCCAAAGCTTAAACCTGGTGTTTTCAGCAAAGAGATTTTTAAATGTAAATTCCTTTCTGGAGGATTACAACAAACCAAAAAAAGCCAAAACAAAGTTAAACTTACGATATCTTTGAAATCTTGATGTAAATATGTGAAAATTATTTGACTAGTATTTATAGTCGTAGGAACTTTTATATTCTTTGACATGATCAGGTGGAAACCCAACCATTCCCGTACCAGGTACGTCCAGACCCGACTCGTATAGTGATAATTATTTGGCACTAACTGTTGTTTTGGAAATTTTACTGTGATAGGTAGGTAATATTCCAGAAAGTAAATGCAGGGTGTGGAAGAAGTTTATTCCAGGAATCTGATCCACTCTGAGGAAATTAATTAAATGGTAAATTACTAGCTTTACAAGAGATTACTGCTCATTACCTCCCTCTTTTTTTGCTTTTAGTTTCTCAGTGTAGAATAAAACAACAATTAATACTTCAAAATCTTTTGAGGTTTTTCATTAAAAGTTTACTATCTTCCAGCAATGTTTTGGAATTGGAACCCAGTTTAAGGACTGTGCTCTCAAAGACTGCACAATTGAACTATGGATTGCTAGTCACCACAGTCTCCCTGCCCACTTCCCATGCACCATTGATAGGATTTTTGAGTATACTCTTTATTATTAAAATAACAGCTAAATATTGCCTAGAGACAATAGTACTCTTCCCAAATGTTTTTGTGTAGTGAATGCATTAGAATTTTTTTAAAAAAGAAATAAATAAAGCATATGAATTGGGTTCTTTTCCCCCGGCCCCCCAGACCAGGCATCTAACCTTGTTGGTGAAGAGAAGCTGATCCCACCTGAGGAGACACCTGCCCCTGAAACAGACATCAACCTGGAGGTATCATTTGCCGAGCAAGCACTCAATCTGAAAGAGAGCTCCAAGGAGAAAATCCAGAAGAGCAAAGGCGATGATGCCACATTACCTGTATGTAGTACACTGTTTATAAATATACATATATGTGCATACACATATACATATATATACACACAGTTATACACACACACATACATATATATATATATATAGAGAGAGAGACAGACAGACAGACAGACGGAGACAGACAGAGACAGACAGAGAAAGATGAGGTCTCACTATGTTGCCCAGGCTTATCTCAAACTCCTGGGCTCCAGCAATCCTCCCACCTCAGCCTCCCAAAGTCTTGGGATTACAGGGATGAGCCATCACACCTGGCTCAGGATATATTTTTCATCAACTTTTTATTTTAAAAATGTGGAACCCACAGAAAAGTTGAAAGAATACTGCGGCAAATGCCATTTGGCCTTCATAGATCAATTCAACAGTTACTAACATTTTATAACCTCTTTCTCTTTTCCGTATCTATCTATATGTATGTTCTAACTTTGTTTTTAGTTTAATACTTAAGAAATTTAAACTGAAGTGATAATCATATTTAATATACAGTCATATCAAAATTTTCCCAATTGTCACAATGTTGTTCTTTATAGCTTCTCCCTTTTCCACTCCCATTTGGGTTCCAAACAAGGGTCATATACTATATTTGTTGTCATGTCTGTTTGGTTTTCTTGAATCTAGGTCAGTCTCCTGCTTTTCTTCAGTGTTATCGAAGAGTCCAAATCAGTTTTCTGATTGTTTCCTCAGGACTGGGATTCAAGTTATACATTTTTAGCCACATTTACTGCATGGAGGATGTTTATGCCTTTGATTGCATCATCAGAAGAGATGCATGGTACCAGCTGGTCCCTTTATTGGTGTTAGAAGTTTGATCACCAACTTGTCTAAGGAGAGATGTTCACTAGATCTCCTCATCATAAAAAGATACCTTTCCTATGTGCAATTAATAATAATTTGTCATCCTTGAGACTGAGCAAATATTTTTTATGTCAGTAAAGCCTATTTGGCCAGTGGTTTCACCATCCATTTGTAACTTTGCCTTAAACAATAACTAACCTGGTGCTTAAGAAATGGCTATTTTAAAATTCTATTATTCCTTCTACACTTACTGGCTGACACAGTCTTCCATAATTGCTTCTTCAGTTTCTAGCACAAGATGTTCCAGGCTCTCTTTGTAATTTTCTCCCTGCAGACTTGAAAGCATCCATTTCTCCAAGAAGCTCTGGTACTTTTTAGCAGCAAATTGTGTTTAGAAACCAAGCTCTGTGTAATGAATGTTCTCATTGCTATTGAATATCTTGTATTTTCTAAAAAATACATTTATTATGCAGAATTTCACACAGGCAAAAGTTAAAAAGAATGGTATTCTGAACCCCCAAATACTTAGCACTTAGCCCTAACATTTGTTAGCCCATGGCCAATCCTGACCTATTCATACCCCCACCCAGTTCCCTATTCTGTGTTATTTTGAAATACATCTCTGAATTACATTTTATCATCTATATTTCTAAAAGACAAAGAGGGGATTTTAAAACTCCTAACCATATAACCATTATTGTACCAAAAATGCTAACAATTTTTAACTTCAAATATCTAAGCAGTGTTCAGATTTCAAATTGTATCACATCATTTTATGATCTTTTTATACAGGTTGAGTCAGGATCCAAATAAGGCTCATGTATTGTATTGCAATTAGTTGATACATCTTTTAAGAATTTTTAAATCTCCTTCTCTGTTTCTTTTTCCCTCTCTCTTTCCTTCCTTCCTCCTTTCTTCCTTGCCCTCTATCCCTTTCTCTCTCTCACTATTTTTCCGTCCTCCCTCCTCATTACTTTATTAAAGAAACCTGGTTAATAAATTGTGGCGAGTTTCCCCCTCTGACTATTCCCCTGGTGTAGTTTAACATGTACTTTTGTTTCTTATCAATTAGTTGACTTTAAATTGATCCATTTAAATTGACTTTAAATTTTCACTTTTTTGGAAGGGGTCAAGACTACGTCAGATATGTGATTGTGTGTTTTCTGTTGGGAAGCTCATAATATCTGTTTCTTTTTTTTTTTTTTGTCAGTGTAGCAGCTGTTGCTGATCAATACCTGGATCCATTAATTTATTAATGGTTACAAAATTGTGATCTAATATTTTCTTCTTTTTTATTTATTAATTTGGCTATTTCTTTGCAAACAACTTTCTGAAAGTGGTCATTTTTACCTTCTCTTTGTTGTCAGAAATTGTTGACTTACTAACAGTTTTCACCTGTGACCAATTAATGTTTTAATTTGCTTTGTAAAAAATAGTCTTAACTCATAGACTTATTTTTATTTGTGAAAGTAGTCTTAACTCATGGATTTATACATATTTGACATGATCCTGGACAAGATTTTACAGGCTTGTCTGGTGTATTTTCTGTTCCAGACCTAGACTGATTTGTTTCTGCAGGAAACCCTGATTCCGTTTAGCAGAAATAGACTTTTGTGACTGGGATCAGGACACTAGAAGTGTTCATTTCTCTGGGCTGGTCATTACTTTTGAGCCTTTTCAGAGGACAGAAGTACATGAGCATCTTCTGTCTTCCATGCTGAGAATTGTAGTTCTCAGGAAATGGCAGGTGATATATTTAGAATATCACATAATTGTATGTTTGCTTTATCCTACGCTAATGCACAGCATTCTCGGAGTATGCTAATACTACCATCAATAATATGATTACTAGAAATGGTTTAAACTTGTTTTTCTTTCTTTCTTGTGTGTGTGTGTGTGTGTGTGTGTGTGTGTGTGTGTTTTGGGGGTACATCCTAAAAGGGATTTTATAAGTAAAATTATTGTGTTTTAGGTTGCTTAGGATTGTTACTCTTTGTATGGTTAAGCCATCAACTGCATACCTTGTTTGGTTAATTTGCTTTATTTTATTATCAATTTTTAGAGATTGCTTTTCTTGAAATTTAATTTTGGTTTACAAGTATGTAAAATACTTACGTAGTCCAACATTAAAGTTGAAAAACAAAGTGTATTGAAAGTCTAGCTTTTATCCTTCAGCTACCAACCTATTCAATCCCTCCTCTTAGAGGCAAACTTTCATATATATGTATATATATTCATATATGTGTGTGTGTATATATTTATGTGTGTATACATATATGTGTGTATATGTGTGTATATATGTGTATATATGTATATATATGTATATACACGTATATATACACCAACCTATTCAATCCCTCCTCTTAGAAGCAAACTTTCTTTCCTTTTAATATCATGGTTTATCCTTCTGTTCGTAGATAACTGGTAGCTCACTATGCAGTTTCGTCCATATTGATTTTTGTTTTGTTGACTTAGTGGTGTATTCTGGAAATCATACCATAGTAGTATAGAGAAATATTTCTCACTTCTTTTTATTAGATACATTGTACTCCATTGTATGGATGTATCATAATTTTTCGAGTCGGTCCCCTAATGGTGGACATCTGAATTGTTTCCAGGCTCTCTCGTATATATGTGTGTATGTGTATGTGTATATATGTGTGTGTGTGTATATATATATATGTGTGTGTATATATATGTGTGTGTGTGTGTGTGTGTGTATATATATATTTTTTTTTTGAGATGGAGTTTCACTCTTGTTGCCCAGGCTGGAGTGCAATGGCGCGATCTCAGCTCACTGCAATCTCCGTCTCCTGGATACAAGCAATTCTCCTGCCTCAACCTCCCAAATAGCTGGGATTATAGGTGCCTGCCACCACGTCCGGATGATTTTTGTATTTTTGGTAGAGACGGGGTCTCACCATGTTGGCCAGGCTGGTCTTGAACACCTCTCCTCAGGTGATCCTCCTGCTTCGGCCTCCCAAAACACTAGGATTACAGGCATGAGCCACAGTGCCTGGCCTTCTTGTATATTTTTAAAACTCTGTGTTTATACCTAATGGGAAAAGTAAAAGAGTATGCAAATTGGCCTAAAATGATGATCCACTCTGCCAGACTATCCTCAGGAAAAGTCTGTTTTTGTTTTTGTTTTTTTTTCTCGAGATGGAGTCTTGCTCTGTCGCCCAGGCACCATCTTGGCTCACTGCAACCTCTGCCTCTCAGGTTCAAGTGATTCTCCTGCCTCAGCTTCCTGAGTAGCTGGGATTACAGGCATGCACCACCATGCCTGGCTAATTTTTTGTATTTTTGGTAGAGACAGGGTTTCACCATGTTGGCCCGGCTGGTCTTGAACTCCTGACCTTGTGATCTGCCCACCTCGGCCTCCCGAAGTGCTGGGATTACAGGCATGAGCCGCTGTGCGTGGCCGAAAAGTATGTTTTCTGTTTTTTTTTTTTGTTTGTTTGTTTGTTTTTTGTTTTGAGACGGAGTCTCGCTCTGTCGCCCAGGCTGGAGTGCAGTGGCCGGATCTCAGCTCACTGCAAGCTCCACCTCCCGGGTTTACGCCATTCTCCTGCCTCAGCCTCCCAAGTAGCTGGGACTACAGGCGCCCGCCAACTCGCCCGGCTAGTTTTTTGTATTTTTTAGTAGAGACGGGGTTTCGCCGTGTTAGCTAGGTTGGTCTCGATCTCCTGACCTCGCGATCCACCCATCTCGGCCTCCCAAAGTGCTGGGATTACAGGCTTGAGCCACCGCGCCCGGCCCGAAAAGTATGTTTTCAAAGTGACAGTCTTTGTCACAAAATATGGAAAAGTTTTAAATTGAAAGATAGTAGAATCTAATTAAACAAAATGAAGACATTGTTGGCTTTTAAGTTGTTGACTCAAACAATGGAATGAAATATAATCAGTCTCCACTTGAGAGCTTTCAAAACAAAACTCCCTCTGCCATTTTCTTCTCTCTTTAACTAATTTACCTTCACCTAGCGTCTTAATTATATGCATGTTGTGCCCCAAGTTTAAAATGACCTCTCCATTTCTACCCCTCTGTTCCGTATTTGCCAAGGAAACCTTAATCTGTTCTTCAGAGACTAGCTTAAGATCAGTTTTCCTGTTCAGTCTTTCCTGATCATGAACTTATATTAGATCAAATAAATATATGAAATCACCTTTGATTTAGGTTGCATCCTTTAGACATTACTGTTAATCTATCCATGTATTTATTTATGCAAATAGGCTTATACTCATCTATACAAACTTTTTTTTAGTCCATTTGTCTTCTAGAAGGTGTGGACTCTGTTAAATTTCTACAAGTCCTTCCCATGGTCGAAGAAGTAAGATTTCTATTCACTACTCTGAGGCAGGTGTCTAAGTAGATAAAACCTTCAGTTCCATTTCTGTTCCATGCTCCTCTGCTTCTGTGAATAAGCAGTAGGCTTTATGTAATACGTTGTTCTCTGTTGACCTCATTTCATATTCACTTCCTTTTCCTCACAGCATCGAGCAGTCTTTGTTAATTCTTTATGATCTCTCACAGTGGATTCAAATTTCTCCTCTTAAATTTGGAGATCGGGTTTTATAACCTTTAATTTGCTTTAGTTTGAAAACTTAGCTACGTAGTGTGTACACATTATATCTCAGAAATTATGGTCTATAATTATTTTATTTATCAGATGACATCCAGGAGGTAGATATCCCTGTTTTTCATACATGGAAACAAGTTAGAGAGGTAACTTGACATGCTGAGGCTTGACATTAATGACTACGCTTTTGAAGACTTTCTCTTGCTTTCCAAGTCAAAGCTAGAGCGATTTGATGAGTAAAAAAGTCGTTTATTATTAGTGATGAAATGCCTAAGGACCCCCAAATGCAAATCCTACAAAAGAGCAACACAGCCAGGGAAAGCTACCTAGTTAATTTATGGTAACACATGGGAATCAATGACCTTATATTTTTTGTGAAAATTTTTATTTTATTCTTTTCTTTTTTCTTTCTTTTTTTTTTTTGTTTTGTTTTGAGACTGAGTTTCACTCTTGTTTCCCAGGCTAGAGTGCAATGGCGCAATCTTGTCTCACTGCATCCTCCACCTCCTGAGTTCAAGTGATTCTCCTTCCTCAGCCTCCTAACTAGGATTATAGGCACCTGCCACCACACCCGGCTAGTTTTTGTGTTTTTAGTAGAGATGGGGTTTCACCATGTTGGTCAGGCTGGTCTTGAACTCCTGACCTTAGGTGATCCAGCTGCCTCAGCCTCCCAAAGTGCTGAGATTACAGGTGTGAGCCACCATGCCTGGCCTTATTCTTTTCTTTAAACACATTTTCCAAGAGGTAGAGAACTTTTCTCTTGCTGAAATTTCACTGCTTTCTCTTAGCCAACGAACTGAACCATTCAGTCTATTAACTAAACAAAAAACGACAGGAAACTTCATAAATATTTAAAGCTGCTGCTATGAATTAAACATTGGGATAAAGAACTAACTCCTTCATTAAGCACAATGTTTAAATAAATAAATAAATAAGCTCATGACATATATTGCTAGGTAAATCAAATGTTTGAATTAATAATATTTCAGGATTCTGTAAACATTTACCTTGGGTAATGCTTTAAACGGCTGTATTACGTGTGTTTGGCTTATTATACCCAAAGCAACTGATTTTAATGAAACATTTAGCACTTAAAAAAAAGGTAAATATGGTTGGTTCAGCATTCAGAAAATGAAGCAATTAGCAGAAATATAGGACCAAACATGGGAAAAATGTGGCCAGTTTTGTGTGATTTTTAAAAAGGAAAACTCAGTAGAACTCATAGAAAATCAGGGGAACACGAAGCCAGTGGCCCTCCACCTCACTGAGTTTGATTCTATGCTCTCCTCCCTGTAGGATGTGCGTCCTCATTCATTTAGTGGACTGTGACAGACCACCCGTAATGTGCCAGGTCTGTGGTACAACAGGGTTACAGAAGTGATTAAGAAGTGGCTGTTCTCCTTGAGGGGCTCACAGTACCACATCAACACCTATCAACCTAGATATCTCCCTGCCTACTCTGGTAGATGGGAAACATGGAGTAAAACAGAATGGTTACAAAACTTAGGATTTAGGAGAACTGAATTTGCATCCTCATGACATCACTGGCTTCGTGGCTATGTTTAAGGGACTTAACTGAGTCTCAGTTTCCCCATCTAGAAGATGCTGTAATAATTCTTATCTTATTAGGACTTTTGCAGAATTAAGTGAACTGTTTTTCGATAAGATAATTATTATTTTCAATTTTTTCTTACCTTGCCATGACACGCAGGAATAAAGGAAGACCATGAAATGTTGATATTATTTTAAAAGCTCCATGAAAAAATATAATATGTAATACTTTTTGAGTGCTATTTATCATTTGATCTTCACCACAACCTTATAAGTTAGGTTCAGTTGTTCTCATTTTACAGATGAGGAGGCTAAGGCACAGAAGGGGACATTGTTTGCCAAAGGTCACATAGAAAGTGATGAAAACAGGATTTGCCACCTGTAGTCTGGCTCCACCCTCTTGAATCCAGTGCAGTGCCCCATGGAGGCCATCCTGCCCCCTGCTGGAAATTTGCTTAGGCCCCATCTTCAGTGATGTTCATTCTGTTTATTTAATGTTCTCCTAGGAAAAAAACACATTACAAACAGTTAAGAAAGACCCCTTCCTCTTACAGTGGACTTGAAGTCTCTCTTTTGGAATTGAGTTTGCTTAAAGGGAATTAGCTTCTCACTTAAAGTCATAGGTTTTACGAATTGCTCTAGGAGAGTGACTCCAACATTTTCATCTCACAACTCCTTCATACACTTAAAAATTATTAAGGGCCTCAAAAACCTTCTGTTTATGTGGGTTATACTTATGGACACTTACCATATCTGAAAATAAAATTGAGAAATTGAAAAAATATTAGTCCATTTAATATAAGAATATTATAGTTAAAATAAATACCCTTTTCTCAAAATGGAAAATAGCCATATTTTCTAAAAATTAAGTGTATCATGGTTTTAATTTTAGCAAGTCTCTAATGTCTGGTTTTAGTTGAAGTCAGCTGGATTCTCATATTTATGTTTGCATTCGGTCTGTTGCAATGGCACTCATTTACATCTGGAAAACTGCACTGTATACTCATGAGACAATGAGAGTTTGAAAGGCAAAATAATGCCTCATTACTAGTTATTAAAATAGTTCTGGACGTTTTGGAAGGGTTTGGATACCCCCAATTGTCCCTGGACTACACTTTGAGAATTATTGCTTTAGGACATGTCTTTTGCCCTAGTATTGAGACGATGAAGTATTAACGATAAGATGCAAGTAGTACCAAAGCAAAGGGAATAAAATAGATGCAGTTAAATCAGCTAATCAGCAATTGAGTTAAATGGAAAATTCAAAGGTAAACCCAAACTGTAAGAGAA
Source organism: Rhinopithecus roxellana (assembly GCF_007565055.1). Taxonomy (NCBI): domain Eukaryota; kingdom Metazoa; phylum Chordata; class Mammalia; order Primates; family Cercopithecidae; genus Rhinopithecus; species Rhinopithecus roxellana. Next base: position 126,853,551 of record NC_044552.1, read on the forward strand.
TGATCAGTTTTAATAATAGGTAAACACAATGGGATTGTAATTTGTATTAAATGTACACACTAGTGAAATTTGCCTTTTTATCTTGTGGTTTGCTTTCTAATGTTTAATGTGTTTAATATTAAAAGATGATATTTGAGAAAGGCAGAAAAACACACCACTGTGTGCTTGTGATTATGAAGTAACATCTTAGTCCCAGTTTATTCAGCAGTGAAAGTAATATACAAGTTGAGTATCCCTAATCCAAAAATCAAAAATCCTAAATGTTCCAAAATCAGAACCTCTTTGAGCATTGGCATGATGCCACAGTGAAAAATCCCACACATAAGTACTTAACACAAAATTAGTTTCATGCAAATTAGTTAAAATATTTTGGAAAATTGCTTTCAGGCTATGTGTATATAAAACATAAATGAATTTTGTGTTTAGACTTGGGACCCATCCCAAGATGTCTTATTGTGTATATACAAATATTTCAAAATCTGAAATCCAGAGCACTTCTGGTCTCAAGCAGTCTGGATGAGGTATACTCAACCTGCAGTAGCAACCACATAAAAGCACTTGGGAAGTGCTGGGCACTAAATCTCACAACAGCCCTCTGAATTCGGTGGTCTGTCCACCTCCTCTTCCTCCTTTTTGTTGTCCCTCCCCTTCCCTCTCACCCTCCCCTTCCCTCTCACCCTCCCCTTCCCTCTCACCCTCCCCTTCCCTCTCACCCTCCCCTTCCCTCTCACCCTCCCCTTCCCTCTCACCCTCCCCTTCCCTCTCACCCTCCCCTTCCCTCTCACCCTCCCCTTCCCTCTCACCCTCCCCTTCCCTCTCACCCTCCCCTTCCCTCTCACCCTCCCCTTCCCTCTCACCCTCCCCTTCCCTCTCACCCTCCCCTTCCCTCTCACCCTCCCCTTCCCTCTCACCCTTCCCTTCCCTCTCACCCTTCCCGTTTCCCTTTCCCCTCCCCATTTCCCTTTCCCCTCCCCATTTCCCTCCCCATTTCTCTTTCCACTTTCTCCTCCCTCTTTCCCCTTCCCCTCCCCCTTTTCCTCCCCTTTTCTCCTCCCCCTCCTCTCCCCCTCCCTCTCTTTCTTTTCCCCCCTCTTTCTTTTCCCCCTCCCCTCCCTCTCCTTTCCCTCCCCCTCCATCTCCCATTTTACGGAAAGAAAGGTTAAGCCATTGCCATAGTCACAAAACTAGTAAGTAGACAGATGACTGGTAAGCTCTGAAGTCCATGCTCTTCGTTTCCCTGTGTCCCTCCACTCTTAACCTAATGTGCTCTAGTCTTTCTGGACCAACCTTATTTGACTTCTGTGACAATTAAAAGATACATAAGTGTATGTGAAGAGTACCTGGCACATTCTAAGCATACACTCATGGCTACTATTCCTCTTTCTCTTCCCCATACTTGTCTTTTTCATGTCATCTTCCTCTGTTTCCTCCTCCCCCTCCCCTTCCCCTCCCTCTCCCCTCCCTCTCCCCTCCCTCCCTCTCCCCTCCCTCTCCCCTCCCTCTCCCCTCCCTCTCCCCTCCCTCTCCCCTTCCCTTCCTCTCCCCTCCCTCTCCCCTTCCCTTCCTCTCCCCTCCCTCTCCCCACCCCTCCCCCTCGCCTCCCCCACTCCTCCCCCTCGCCTCCCCCACTCCTCCCCCTCGCCTTCCCCACCCCTCCCCCTCGCCTCCCCCACCCCTCACCCTCGCCTCCCCCACCCCTCACCCTCGCCTCCCCCACCCCTCACCCTCGCCTCCCCCACCCCTCAACCCTTCCCTTCCCTCTCACCCTCCCCTTCCCTCTCACCCTTCCCTTCCCTCTCACCCTTCCCTTCCCTCTCACCTTTCCCATTTCCCTTTCCCCTCCCCATTTCCCTCCCCATTTCTCTTTCCACTTTCTCCTCCCTCTTTCCCCTTCCCCTCCCCCTTTTTCCTCCCCTTTTCTCCTCCCCCTCCTCTCCCCACCTCTTTCTTTTCCCCCTCCCCTCCCCCTCTCTTTCCCCTTCCCTTCCCCCCCTCTCTCCTTCCCTTCCCCCTCTCTTTCTCCTTCCCTTCCCCCTCTCTCTTTCTCCTTCCCTTCCCCCTCTCTCTTTCTCCTTCCCTTCCCCCTCTCTCTTTCTCCTTCCCTTCCCCCCCCTCCCCTTACCTTTCCCCCCTTCTTCCCCTTCCCCCTCTTCTTCCCCTTCCCCCTCATTATTATGTGTGACTTCTAGCCTTCCTTTTCTGAAGGTCACTTAACTAGAAGTCTTTTTCTCTATTGGGCTCACTCTCTCTCTCTTGTCCTCCCAGCCACTGGTATTAATACTCCGAGTTTGCGGTCCGGTGCCATTGTCTATCAGACTTTGGATGTTGACTCTTGAACACTCCACAGCTTTAGGGGTCGTCGTCATGACAGAATCACTCTTCATTCTGACTGGAGAAATTGTACTGTGGCTTTTCTTGTCACTTATTCTGAGTATAACTTCTTTCTGTAGCTGGTTTTTTCTTCTTGCATTACAATGGAGGTTAGATACTGTAAGCTTTTACTATATTAATGATGTTTATTTTAGAGTTTCAGATTGCCAAAAGACAAAACGGGTACCACAAGGATTGGTGACCTCGCACAACAGGACATGAAGAAGGTTTGCCATTTAGCCCTGATTGAGCTGACCGCCCTCTATGATGTATTGGGTATTGAGTTGAAACAACAAAAGGCTGTGAAAATCAAAACAAGAGGTAATCATGAAATGATCAACCTTTGCATTTATTTCTCAAATCGCAAGGATGGACTTGACTTTTTAGCAGTGTTTCTGGGAGACAGGGAAAACACCTACAAAATAAACCAACACTTGAAGACGTCTAAAGTTTATATTCTAAGATGTTGCCTTCAAAAGTTTTGTAACTAGATAGAGATACACTGTGTCCTAGACTATAAAGGCATGATGAAATAATTTAATTCTCATAGAAGGAAAATCTGAAACAATCAATTGTAACTCATGTGCTTTCTCCTTTAAAAACTATATATTTAAAAAGATACATATTTGGTACACAGACTTACTTCCAGAATCAGGTCTTGAAAAATGACTTTAAGACTGTTGATTCTCAGTGACTATTTTTGTTTATTCATTAGATAGAAAATAAATAGGCTAGTTAGTATTCTGCCTTTTTGTTCCTCGACATTCTAATTTTACCTATTTTGCAAAGACATTCTTTCCCCTATTAAGAAAATACCACCATTGTGACACAACAATACCAGTAGACTGTACTCATCGTGGAAATGTGGAGTGGTTTTTTTTTTTTTTTTTTTTTTTTGTGAGTACCTTGCTTTACCCATTAAATAAACAGTTTTTTTTTTTTTTAATGATATAATAGAGAACAGACACCTCTTCAGTTTTTGTTTCTCCAGTAATTTATTGGTCTTGAAATCCACATAATTCTCTGCTGACAAAGCTTTACTTTAGGATTCTTTGTCCTTGTATTTAACCTTAGAGGTACCTCCTAAAGAGAAACCAAGAATGAGGATTATGGAATTGCTATGGTAACATTCACAAAGACGAGTATTCACCTGATTTAGGTTTTAGAGGCAATTACTCTGTAGGACTGAAGTGTACCTTCCCTTCTTGTCCTGTCATGCTGGGCCCCAGAAGACCTCATTCTGTGCTTAGTTCCTTTGAGTATTTGAGCTTAAAGCCTAGGATGGTGAATTTCTGAGTCAAATGGTGCTCTGTTTTTTCCTAAGTCCATTGTGGATAATGAAGACTTAAGATGCGTTCTGAGAAACTCATCACAAAGTTTTTTCCAAACATAAACTAGAAATACAATTTCAGCAGTTGTGGGTCAGTGCCCAAGATTTCTAAAGTGGCTCAGAGAGTTTTTTTATTTTTTAATGGTATGTTTTAGAATTGCAACCTGGCAAAGAAACATTAAATTGTTTATATCAAGACTCTCACTGTCAATAGACTTTCTTTCCATTTTTATGTAATACCTGTTTGTCTTATCCAAGATGCTGATTTTATGTTATACCCTAGACCCTTGCCATTCTTGAGGTTGCATCTTTTCTGAATTCCCAAACTGGAAAGTTATTTACTGGGTACTGGCATTCTTTTGAATGGCATCTCGATTAAGTGTCACAATATCCAATGTCTATCCTCATACCACAAGATAATCCCCTTTTCCATGTTCACAGATGATTTTCGTTTCCATGCTGATGTGTATCATAAAGGAAAAAGTTATCACTTTGGTGCTAACCGTCCACTCAGTGATGGGGGCAGGGTGGAAGTGCTGGTAGAAGCCATGTTCATACCAGACTCAAGGCATATGATTTTAATTTAGAAAAATTGTAAATTATTACCGTCATTTTTTTCTGGAGCTATTTCTAAGCATATACAACCACAAATTTAAGAGTAGCAAGTATCTATTTTCTAAAGAGAAACATTTGTAGAACAAGATCTTAATCTTGTCTAATTTCTTAGAAAGCAAATATTTATATTTTGCTATATTGTAAAATGTTCAATGTCTGTTTAATGTGGAAAAGACGAATGATATTTACTTTTTTTGGTGATAAAAAGGTGATAGCTCTGGCACTGAGGCTAGAGTGCAGTGGTGCAATCACGGCTCACCATAGCCTCAACCTCCCAGGCTCAAGCTATCCTCCAACTTCAGCCCCCCAAGTAGCTGGGACTATAGGAGGCTGCCATCATACCTGCCTAACTTTTTTTTTAAATTTTCATAGAGATAGAGTCTCACTATGTTGCCCAGGCTTAGGCTGCTCTTGAACTCCTGGGCTCAAGCAATCCTCCCACCTTGGCTTCCCAGAGTGCTGGGATTACAGACATAAGCCACTGCACCTGGCCAATATTTGCTTTTAAGTAAGAATTTTTAATTTGATTACATTTAGTAAATTATCTGGATATTTTTCATGCTCTCACAGCACTCTATTTCTCTTATGCAGCAGTTTGCACTTTTGTAATTATGTTGGTAATTATTTGCAATCATTTGTTTAGCTGTCTTTCCTTGCTATATGCCTCTATAAGTCAGGGCCAGGATTTTGCTATTGGCCACCATATATATAATGTTGAGATGCTGTCATTCACTTAGTAGTTACTCAGTATATAGTTGTCTGATTGACAGTATCAGAAATCTCATGCTTTAACATTTTTATATTAATATTTTATAGATTGACAAAATTTTTTCTTGCAGATTCTGGTCTTTTTTGCATTCCATTGACAGTGCTATTAGAACAAGATCAGAGGAAAGTACTAGGAACTCGAATACCCTTGATCTTTCAAAAAGTAAGTAGGCTTGGATCGGTCAGCATAGAGAGAACATACTTAAGCTAATAGTGGTTTTTTGTATTCATATTATTATAATATAGTTTTCCAATTGATATACTGTCATGTTTTGTACTTTGATTTTCTCTTCAGGAAGCAAATTTGTTTCAAGGGCTCATAAGTTTTATATTCATGGTGATGCTTTCTGTGTTATTACTGTAACTGTGATTACCTGGCATCATTTTCCTGTCTTATATTAGCTGGCTTTGTATAATTGAGATTTCAATTCTATAATACATAGGAGTGGGAACTGCTTATAAATTTCTAGGGAATTGCATCCTCATGAATATTTCATGCCAGTGTATATTTCCTAAGCTTTTCTATTTACAGTGAGGATGTCCAATTTAATTTACCAGTGCCTATTTCCAAAGTAGGCAAAGAAACCATAAAGTAGAATTAGAAAATGATTGCTAAACTATTAAGTCACTTGTGTAGTCAACACTCAGTTATTCATAAGGGGATTATCTGTGGCAATATAAAAATTTACATGCAACCTCTGAGCCATCATTGTTCAGAAACACAGATTACATTTGAGAAAAGCTAAGGAATGCACAGAGAGGAAGACAGGTCAACTCAGTTGCGAACTACCCAAGCTGTAGATTCTTTGCTGCAGCCCAGGCATATCACCGTTTCTGAAATTTCTTGGGACAGTAGAAATTGATTTGCAGTTAATTGGCTCAGCAAGCTCATCCAGTACTAAGGCTCAATCTACTTGGCACTTATTCTTCCCCTCTTCCAAACTAGTCAGTTCCCTGTCTTACCTACTAACATTTGGTGCTTTTTTTCCTCTCATATCTACCACTACATTCAAACCTGCATCTCATTATTTCTCCTGACAAACTTTGTTCTACACAGTTTATCCCACCCATCAGCCCCTGCTAGCCACCGCGTGCAGAACATGTATCTGTGGAGAGCTGTCAGCAGTACCTGTGATTAACAGGAGGAGGCTGACAAATACAGGCTACATATTCAAATTCTTCTGTCAGTAACAGTTGCAATTTACTATATACCAAAGCCTATACAAAGCAGGGATCTCAGCAGCATCCTTTCCTGGGTCAAAGTTCTCCAGAGAAACAGAAGCAATAGGATATATTTAGAGTGAGATGAAGAGATTTTTTTTTTTTAATTGGCTCACACAGTTGTGGGACTCACAAGTCTGAAATATGTAGAGCAGGCTAGCAGACTGGAAGCTCAGGCAAGAGTTGTTGCTACCATCTTGAGTGGAAAAGCTGCAGGCTGGAAACAGGCAGTGTTTCTTTGTTGCAATCTTGAAGCAAAATTGCTGCTGCTTTGGGAAACCAAAATCTTTTAGGCCTTCAACTGTTTGGATGAGGCCTACTGCATTATAGAGAGTATTAAATAATTTTCATTACTCAAAGTCTACTGTTACAACAACAGCAACAAAACCTGTCACTGCAACATATAGACTGGTGTTTGAACACCTGGGCACTATAGCCTGGCCAAATTGGCACACAAAATTCACCATCACACCACAGAAATACAGCGAGCTTCAGTTTCTGTGGAGGGTCAATGATGCCACGTGATCTGCCTGGGATTGCATCCAGTCTATTAAGAAAAATTTCCCTTTGTCATTTTCTCTTGAATGTTTATTTATTTATTTAGTTGGTTATTTTATATTTTTGGTCCCTTAACATTCTGCAGACTCTGGCTGTCTATCTGTTTGAAGGATTGGATAATGGCCTTAAAGTATTTTTGTTTCTATGAAAAATAAAGGAGCATATAAAAAGTTTACTTGTAGATAACACTCATCTGTTTGCATCCCCTGTGAATTACAAGCCAAAAATCACAGTGATCTCTCACAAAAAAAGTTTTGATTTATCAGCTGACAACTCAATTAGGTCTTATCTCTGTTTTGTTAAAGGGGAAAAATTAGAAACGACTGATTTGCAAGAAGATTCATTACCAGTCTTTAGAGGACTATTTTTTGAGCTTATATACCCAGAAAGGGCACTAACAAAGCTTATCTAGTACCTATGAACCTGTATCTGTTATATTATTATTTTACTCAGAGGTACATTGTTTAAACCTTGTATTCTTAGAAGGGTGGGGAAATAGAAATATTGTTAATTTTAATCTATGAAAAAAGTCTGCCTTATAACCTAATTATCAAATCTAGTGTTTTCACTGTCAAGTGAATCAGCCAACTCAGCCATACTTTGTGTCAGAGTCTGTATTTTAATTTCATTTTTCAATTCACATAAGTATGTAATATATATTTTGAGAAATGCTATGAAAATTACTGATAAATTTCAGAACATAGGTAAATTAGTAAAAACAGCATCATTAAAATGTATGGGTCAATGTAGTTATTTTTCATCTCTATTTTAATCCTGATAATAAAAGGAAAGCTATAAAGTATTATTTATATTTTAATAATGCAGTATAATATAGCTAAAAATATGTTATTTTCAGAGTGATATATATGAGAAAACACATGGCATTCCTTCTGACGATATATGTACATAACTATTGGGTGCTGGTTTTTAGCCTTAGAGAATAATGAAAAGGACTCAAATATTAAAATGCAGAAATTATGCTCATTCAGTTATTTAGAAGTCACAATCACTTTTTCCTGTGTACTTAATGAAAGTGAAAGGCATATATTGCTGAAAACTAATTTGCTCCAGCAGCTGGCATACAACTGTACATTTTGTTAATAGGACTAGAAACATTTTTTTTTTTGTCTTTTTTTTTTTCCTTTTTATGGAGAACGGGGTCTTGCTATATTACCCAGGCAGGTCTCGAACTCCTGGGCTCGAGCTATCCTCCCGCCTCTGCCTCCCTGAGAGCTGGGATTACAGGCATGAGCCACTGTGCCCGGCCAGACTAGAAACATTTTAAACATTTTATAAGATCAAATAAAATGAAAATTGGCTATACATTGAATATTGGTTAAATTTGGTTTTAAATACTTTATTTTGAATAACACCCATCTGATCTAAAATAATTCGCCTAAAATTTTTGCTGTGGGTTTTTAACCAGTGTTACTTGAAAAATGTGGTCTTGGAAAATATTCCAGAAGAATTTTTAAAAATCCTGTACTGCTTTGACTGATCAAAGATGCTTCTCTTTTCCTAATAATCCTTAGGAGAATTTTGAGACTACTATGCTTAATTCTTATCTGACTTCCTCAATATCAGTGCATTCTTTGGCCATAATATAACCCAGGAATAGAAGAGGCGAAGTCTTGAAAGAAAAGTTGACATCTCTTCCAGTGTCCACATCCTACGATATATCTAACTTCAGAATATCGAGACAAAGGTCAAAAGACCTCATTTATGATGCCAGGCTTTGCTCCTAACAGACACTTTTATGTGCAAGGGGAAAACATTAAGCTCTAGGTAGTTTATAGAGTCTTGTTTAATCATTAAACGAGACTTCCCTGAATTTTTTTTTTTTTTTTTTTTTTTTTTTTTTTTTTTTACATTCTTTTGGTACTCTAGAAGATTTTATGCCTTGGGGCATGCAGAGAATATTATAGTAAGATTGTGAATGAGTGAAGAAGAGGTCTGTCTCTTATAAAGTAGAAAAGGCAATTGTGAAATGAGAATGGGTGCCAGGGAGGAAAACCTGTATGATGCTAGGAAATGCCTTGTATTTAAATGAGGATATGAAAACTGATTTTCTTAAAGTAGCAGGATATGTTCTATAAAGGCTTTGTGTACTGCTCAGGGAATGCCTACTCCAAGAAGATCACTTTACCAAGAATCTGACCACTCTTTTATCTTCTTCTTAGCCTCCAATAGTCATTGTAATTTCTCCATTTGCCTTATTTTTGCGGGTTTCTGCTCTTTTAAAAAACAAAAACAAAAATGCTTTTTGTGGGAATCTGGAGTTAGATCAGTGTATTCATTGGGCATCAGGTATGACTTAGAGGCCATATACAAGGACATTTTTCTCTGTTTAACACCAAAGGCTTAAAAATGAATATTTGCAAACAGTTTTTTTTTTCCTGCATGTCATAAATAATTCTTTCTTGGAACAAGCTAAAAATGAGATGTAAATATGCAAATGTTAGATTTTCATAAGATTTATTTGATTGCAGAATGTAGGTTTCTGGAAAAGCAGAATAAATAGATGTTCTTAGTTGCTTTTAAACAATGAGCATCTTTATTCTGTTTGTTTGGAGTACCACAGCTGTTGTGTGAAATTACACACTTCTGTTATAAAGTAGCATAAGGCCCAACTTTTTCTAAATTACAACAAAAGTTTCTGGACTTATTGTTTTGAAGGACAGTGGTAGTGCAATAGCATTCAAAATCTCATAAAATCCAGTTTACATGTCATTGTAATCAGTTTTATTTACATGTGAAACAGATGTTAAATTTGGAATTGTACCTGTTACAAATATCGAAACTAGAATGTTTCTCTGTCTATGCACAGCTAATTTCTCGAATTGAAGAGGGAGGTTTGGAAACCGAAGGCCTCTTACGAATCCCTGGAGCTGCCATTAGAATCAAGGTAATCTCTGAGTTCTGCTAATTGTAAACATTTTATTGTTTATTTACATTTATGCATTTTAAAAGCTAAAAAAGCTTGTCCTCTCCACCACTTTTTTCCATTGTTAGTAAAGTAGATAAAATAAAACAATAAAACCTTTTATCATTCAGTTTAGTTTTTTTTACAGTCCCGTCTGGTTTTTGTTTTTCGTTTTTTTTTTTTTTTTTTTTTCGAAATCACCATATTATGTATAATAATACTATGATAAGAGAATGTGATGAGTTAAAATATTAATGGCGTGGGGATAGTTGTGATAGATTTGGCCAGGATGAGTAGTAGCAATTGAGTTTACAAAAGTCAAGGCTGGGTGCGGTGGTTCACACCTGTAATCCCAGCACTTTGGGAGGCCAAAGCGGGAGGATTGCTTGAGGTTAGGAATTCAAGACCACCTGGGCAACAAAGTGAGAGCCTGTCTCTACAAAAAATAATTTTAAAAAATTTGCCAGGCACTGTGGTGCTCACTTGGAGTTCCAGCTACTCAGGAAGCTGAGCAGAGAGGATTGCCTGAACCCGGGAGTTCCATGTGGCATTGAGCTCTCATTGGCCCACTGTACTCCAGCTGAGGTGACAGAGCAATAAGACCCTGTTTCTTAAAAATAAAAAACACTTTGGGAGGCCAAGGTGGGTGGATCATGAGGTCAGGAGTTCGAGACCAGCCTGGTCAACATAGTGAAACACTGTCTCTACTAAAAATACAAAAAATTAGCTGGGCATGGTGTTGGGCACCTGTATTCCCAGCTACTCAGAAGGCTGAGGCAGGAGAATCACTTGAACCTGGGAGGCAGAGGTTGCAGTGAGCCAAGATCGTGCCACTGCACTCCAGCCCAGGCAACAGTACGCGACATTGTCTCAAAAGATGAAAAAAAAAAAAGCCAGAATCATAGACTCCAGCAGATGGAGGGCCTTGGCATCCTATGCATAATTATTCTTAGTGAGCCGGTCAGACGAGACACTCTCAACCACCTTCGTAATTCACACAGTCCCCTGTCTTGCTGCATCCAGGGTAGCCTGAGTCTGGCTGGTGAAAGAATAATTCCCAGAGTTCCCAATTTGAGCCCTCCCTTCTCCCTTGCCTTTTCTTCTCTCTGGATGACATTTCTTTCCTACTGTTCTGGGGTACCATGTATCCTCCTGCTGTCATCTTTGTGCCTCACTTTTTGCTCTGGGGGATGAAGCTTCCAATGAATGCATGATAAAGATGGAATTACCCTACAGGGGATGCATACTACATATCCCCTCAGGGGATTTAAATGTCAAGGGGACTCATACTTGGAATTGTAGCTGTATCTGGAAAGCAGCCATTAACTATTCACTTTTACTCTATCTTCCAATTCACCTTTACCTCTGCACTGAGATAGCACAAGTAACCACTGCCCACATCCAACGCATTGTCTTCCTGAATTTGAAAATCCAAGAGAAAATAGGAGAGAAGAGAGATATTCTCTCTTCACTTTCATAACATTCTTTATGAAATCTTTAGAACTGGATCAGGACTAAGTGTTTCTTGGAGAGTGCACACTGTCCTGGCCTGCTTCTAATGGGCTGTGGTGTGGCCAGGATTGGAATTACTCTTTATACATTTCACAGTTTGCATCACCTGCTTATCTTGATAAGTTGCCTTGATTTAGGACACCAGTTTCGACCTCCTTGGCTCTTACTGCATAGTGATCTCATTTTAATAGGATTTGAGTAGCCTGCTATATTCGGATCATAAGCTTCCACTTGTGTCGCCTGGGTTTGGCGTCTGATATTTAGACGTCCCCCAAATATTTAGACGTATTTGTAAGTTTCATAGTTTGTCATTGTCTTACTTCATATAACACCTACGGCACGTTCGCCACTAGTCAGTCATGGACATTGTGTGGTTCTGAGACATGTTCTAGTAAGTACATTCACTAACAAAGATATAGTTCCTCAGAAACAGGTAACAAATATAACCTCATATTACCCATATTAGCAAGATAGTCCTCAATTCACCGTTGAAAGCACTCAGGCCCTCACTAGCAGACTGCGATGGCCAGCTCACAGGAGGCAAAAATACATTTACTTAGTACGGAATAGTGAATATAATGCAGATTTTACTTTGCAATGAGAAGGCTGGCAGAAGGACAAGTTTAACTAAGTATAATTTCTAAGAAGGCCAATTAAGTGGATTCAGCTGGCTCAACTCTTCAACCCAGCCTGTTGTCATATGCCAAATTATGCAGCAGCTGGTCCATTATAAATAATTTAAAAGATAATATGCAAAAATTTTGGTTGTCTCTTTTCTCCCTGGCCCCACCAAACTTCTCTGTACTGTTCTCTCTCCCTCTCCCTCCATTCTTTTTGCCTCTCTTCTCTGGATGTTCCTCTGTTGTGCTTTCCTCCCTCATTCTTTCCCTTCATCCCTCCTCTCTCTCCTCTTCCTTCCCTCCCTATCTCCCACTCCCTTTTTCTATCTTTTCCTCCCTCCTCTTTTTGTCCCTCCCTCTTCTTTTCCCTCCCTCCTCTTTTTTTCCCTCCCTCCTCTTTTTTTCCCTCCCTCCTCTTTTTTTCCCTCCCTCCTCTTTTTTTCCCTCCCTCCTCTTTTTTTCCCTCCCTCCTCTTTTTTCCCCTCCTTTTCTCCATCCTTTCCTCCCTCCCCCTTCCCTCCTCCCTATTTCTTTTTCTGTCTTTGCCCACTCCCCTTCACCTATTTCATCAATTACAAAAATATTTGAGGGTAGAGAATGGTTGTTGTGTTAGGAAGAGAAAACGTGGTAATTTGCCTTACAAGAAAACAGGAAACGTCCTTTGGGAGAATGGTTTCATGTAATAGAGGAAAGTGACAGAAACTTGTGATGGTTTTAACATGGTAGGGTTTATGTATAGTAGATTTATGTATAGTAAAGAAGTATACAAAAAATAGTAATTACGGAACTCAATTGATTTAGTAGTAATAATTTGCCTGACAAATATTGTGGAGTTCTGAGGTAAGTGAACTAGATATTTCTAATTCTGCATGGACTCAGATTGTTTTCCGCAGCTGGCAGCAGGATGGCTGTGCATTAAAGACAGGTATACTGGGCCGGGCGCGGTGGCTCAAGCCTGTAATCCCAGCACTTTGGGAGGCTGAGATGGGCGGATCACGGGGTCAGGAGATCGAGACCATCCTGGCTAACGCAGTGAAACCCCGTCTCTACTAAAAAATACAAAAAAAAAAAAAAAAGAAAACTAGCCGGGCGAGGTGGCGGGCGCCTGTAGTCCCAGCTACTCGGGAGGCTGAGGCAGGAGAACGGCGTAGACCCAGGAGGCGGAGCTTGTAGTGAGCTGAGATCCGGCCACTGCACTCCAGCCTGGGCAACAGAGCGTGACTCTGTCTCAAAAAAAAAAAAAAAAGACAGGTATACTGATGTATTTTCATGCCTCGTTTGCTTTAAAATTGGGTTTTCCATTTCCCATAGGTGACTAATCAGAGGTAGGCTTCTGTTTTAGGCCCAGAGATTGAATATGTATTTTGTTATGTAATATACTTCTAAATAATTTAAAACGTACTTCTTTTTTAATGATTTTTTTCTTAATTTAATGAAGATTTATAATATGTAGATGAAGCCCCAAAATGGAACAATTATTTTAACCAAATCTCTTAATTAAAACTTTATTATTTACAGTTTGTGGAATGTCCAGGAAAAAGTATAAATATTAAAATGTTTTTTGGCCTTAGGTACGGTTTTTTATTGGTAAAGTACATTTGGATTAGAGGAGAGGAGTAGTTTTTTTCTGAGTAAAAGAAATACTGACTTTTGGTAGTTTGTCTTGTCTAAAGGGCAGAATCTCTTCAAAGTGAAAATGTATCATACTCTCTGCAAGAAAAAAATGCACTTACAGCTGCTGCTTTTTTTTTTTTTTTTTTTTTTTCCTGTGCCTATCAGAATCTTTGCCAAGAACTAGAAGCAAAGTTTTATGAAGGGACTTTTAATTGGGAAAGTGTCAAACAGCATGATGCTGCCAGCCTCCTGAAGCTCTTCATTCGGGAGTTGCCTCAGCCATTGCTCAGTGTGGAGTATCTCAAAGCCTTTCAGGCTGTCCAGAGTAAGTGCTCTCCCTCTTTGAAGCAGTCCTTCTGCTGGTGCCATCTATGTTAATTGTTTTAATGACATTTGGCATCACAAAGAACGTAACCAGACGTATTTGGGTGGACATATTGACTCAACTGATGTCAGTGGGTGCTCAGCTGCCATGCATTGTTTTCCGTTTTTCTTATAAATATGCATTTCTGAGTAAACAGATAACAGAATGTTCTCTTTGGGTACAGATTAATTGCATGACATTTAAGCAATACAATATATTTCAGTGTTAAAACCTGGAAACTTCACGTTTCTCTTATAATAGAATGAGTCATGTCAGATCTCTGATACAATTTTCTTGCCAAGTGTTAAAAAACAACTCTTACTGGAGAAGTTGTGGATGAACGGTTATTATAAAAGCACAAGGAGAAGCGGTAGGGTCTGTGAGCATTTCTTGAAAAATTAAATTCTGACGTTGTCATGCAGAAATGTGGAGCAAAGCATTCTGCTGCCTCATTGGTGGAAGGTCACAAGCTGCTGCTTATGTACTGCCGTTTTGTCATCTTGGGCAAGTTACACATTAGTGTCTCTAATAGTTCTCGATTCTTTTTCCAGTGAACCCACATCTTACAAGGTTTATCTACTGACCTAATTATCCATTTTACACCTAGAGGCCATGAAGAAAAGTAAAAATGCGATCACTGCCTTCAAGTAACTGTACCTTTATCTTTTAAGCAGGGACACTTATAAGAATGAAAGAGGGGCACTATTAATAATTATGGTGAGCTCCCAGCACTTTGGGAGGCTGAGGCGGGCAGATCACTTGAGGTCAGGAGTTTGAGACCAACCTGGCCAACATGGTGAAATCCCGTCTCTACTAAAAATACCAAAATTAGCCAGGCGTAGTGGTGTGCACCTGTGATCCTTGCTTCCCTGAGGCAGAGAATCGCTCGAACCCGAGAGGTTGAGGTTGCAGTGAACCGAAATTGCACCATTGCACTCCAGTCTGGGAGATAGAGTGAGACTCCGACTCAGGGAAAAAAAAAAAAAAAAAAAAAAAAAAAAATTGCAGTGAGCTACGGTTTCAACCAGAACTGCCAGGCTATTCTTAACACATACAATATTGAGATGGTTTCATGAGTCATCTCGTATCATGACATTTCTTCAGAATTTCTAGGAGAGATGAAACTGAAATCATCTTCTGTTTAAAGTATTTATTTCTTAACAAGTTTCTTCTTTAAACAGAATAAATTACCTTCTGCTGGAAATACTTTTTAATGTTTAAATTGTGCTATGTTGCATACATTTCCTGGATATGGATTTGAGGACCAGATTTATTGCTGAAAAGAAATGCTGGAATGACTCTAAATATCCATGAGTATTACTTAAATAGGGGAAGGGCTGCTGAAAATGATAGCATCAATGATAATAATGCACCTCTTAGACTGTTGAATTGCTGCTTGGTTTTCTAATTTATTCCACAGGCATTTATAAGCACCTATCGTGTTCCAGGCCGTATTTTACATATTCCTGTTGGAATTAATGGACTCTTACCATGCACTTGTTCACTCGCCATTAAAAGAAACAAACTTCACTGTTATAGACGCACCCTGATACCATATCATGGAAGGTCCAATCCTCTATGTCTTTTCATTGGGGAATAATTATCATGCAGAAGTTAAAATTATTTCCAAAGCACTGTTGTGTGTCTGCAAACATAAGGCCGCGCGTCATATGATCACAGTTGGAAGTGAGCATTCTGAGAGAGAGGAAGCTCCTAACAGCAGCTGCTTCTGCTCATCTCCCACAAACACACTCTCAACAAGGCTTGCTGCTCAGTCGTTGTGTCTTAGGTTTTACAGTCATGTTTATGCCAAATAACTTTTTCCTTAAAACATGAAAAAAGAAAGTAAAGGAAAATGTTCACTAAAGAAAAGAGTTCAGATTTATTTAATTTTTCTGCAGATCTTCCAACCAAGAAGCAGCAGCTACAGGCTTTGAACCTTCTTGTCATCCTCCTACCTGATGCAAACAGGGACACACTGAAGGTCAGCTCGGTTAATTTACATTAAATATCCCTTAGAACTAAGCACAGTAATTTTTCACTATTTGTTGCAAAGCAATAAGATGTGTATCTTGGACATGGTCGTTAAAGTCTAAAAAGAAAAAAGCCTACTTTTAAGGACAGAGGGTGAAAGTCTTTAACTCTTTATGAGATTATGTTACTAATATTTTTAAGTTTTTTTTTAAATTTTCACTATAACATATATTCTTCCAAACCAGATGATTGAGGTTCATTGGTTAATGGAAACATGGGTGGTTTTTAGTGTTTTTCTCCTTTTTTATTTTTTTTTTTTGCGTTTATCAAATTGTATTTAATAAGCAGTTAGCAGTAAGGTAAAATATAAATGTTTAAAACAAAAATTCTAAGGCTCATCAAATATAACCCACTACTACCTAAAGATACTACATTTTGTAGTTAGAAATGGTAGATTTTGAAGTAAGTCTTAATGGTGATTTGATACATTTGTTAGCCAAAATATAGACCAACTCAAACAATTCTAGTTATTTCTCTAAGGATTTATCCTGAGTTTCTGATTTAGAGCATCATTTTGAAGTGATTTGGTCTAATGTTTATATGACTTAATACCGTCTATTGTAAGTGTTTTCAGAAGCTCTTATAATCAGGGATTGTGCTACACTGATTTATTTTCCTTAACAACAGAGTTTACAGTGTAGTTGTAAAAGGTTTAATTATAAACTCTTAGAAAAAGAAAAAAAAATTAACTTAGTAAAAGTATTATCTTAAGTTTTGCCCTTGCCGAAAAAATATTTTTTATATGGGTAGAGGGCTTCTTTACCCTCTTCATTTTTTTCTATTTAAAATGAAATCTCCTCATGAAAAGAACTCTCAAGTTAAGAAAAAAAATTTACTACTTGGTACATCTTGGAATTTTTTTCTCTTAATTCATTAAAACTCCTTGAATTGTAACTGCATGACTGATAGTTCTTTAATGCCATTGAATGAATATTAATATTCAGCTTTTCTTGATGAAGCAGCTTATGGAGATTACTGGAGGTAAAAACGCTATGTCTGCTACAGGAGAACTTCCAAAGGGCGATTCCCTTTCCTAAGTCAGAAAAAAACCCTTTTGCTTCACTGTTGTCAAATGAGTAACCCAGAAGGGGCAGCATTAGGTTTTGGTTCAATTTGCTTTTGAGACAGAGGTCAATTCAGAAAGGGTTATATTTGAAGAGTATGTGCCCAGGGCTGCTGTGTAAGTGTGTGTAGATTGTGGCTGAGACAGGGGCATATGGCCCAGGACAAAGTAGGGCTGATGATCCAACATGTCCCCTGCTTGTCAGCAGAGCTCCCAACACAGGGCTTCAACTACTCAGAAATAGGGAGGAACATCTTTTTCTTACTCATGGACTTTTTCTTGGCACATCTTTGGGTGACCGCCCTATCAATGACCAGTGTGCGGTGGGTATTGCAAGACTTATGATTTACTTAAGATACCCCTACATTCAAATGAGTTCAAGTCGTTGTGGGAGGAAGCACTCAGTTCAATATAGCTGCTTTGGGTGTGGCTGATCTGGAACTCTTCTTTGGACTTTGCCCTCAAAGTCCCAGGCATATTCTTTTAAAAATTCTATTAAAAAAAATTTTTAAATTATAGGATAGTTCTTACATTTTGTGTATGAAGCTATTGGAAACATAATTTTTTAATTAAGGGGAGGAAGTACTATTTTTGGTAAAAAACTGGAAGATGCAAACAAGTAATTTTACATGTTTACTTAAGCTTTAGTGACTTAATTAGCCAGCTCTACTGAAGGTTTCAAACCAGAACTTTAATAATAGAACATTTTAACAAGAATGCCATATGTGCAAAGAATAAGCCATAAATTTAGTTCTGTGAAAGGGAAGGGAAACTCCAATGCAATATAATTTCAGGAAGCCTAACGCAAAATTCCCTGACTTATCCACTGCTAGCAACACGCCTTCAGTTGTCATCTGAAGGACAGAATCACGTGCATGACTTGTTTGGAATATTGCTACAGCAAGTCTAAGTAACTTAGGAGGCACCATGTTAAATACCACATCTTGGCGTGATAGTGAAGTGACAGGTGTGTTTGGGCAAGCTACTTAACCACAGTTACTTTTTTTTTTTTTTTTTTTTTTTTTGTTTGAGACAGAGTTTCACTCCTGTTGCCCAAGCTAGAGTGCATAGAGTGCAGTGGCGTGATCTTGGCTCACCGCAACCTCCGCCTCTCGGGTTCAAGTGATTCTCCTGCCTCAGCCTCCCGAGTAGCTGGGACTTCAGGCGCACGCCACCACACCCGGCTAATTTTGTATTTTTAGTAGAGACGGGGTTTCTCCATGTTGGTCAGGCTGGTCTCGAACTCCCAACCTCAGGTGATCCGCCCACCTTGGCCTCCCAGAGTGCTGGGATTACAGGCGTGAGCCACTGCTCCCAGCCCACAGTTCCTTTTTACTTTGAATTATGATGCATTTGGACAAATGATCACACCTACCTTTGACTTGGAACTATATTGAAGACTGATTTTAAGATAGCAAGAGGGGATCCATGTTAATATAATTCTTGACATTTATGTTTCTTGTAGTTTTAAGAAGCTCATTATATACATTGTCTCAATCCTTCCAGGCTGAGAGATAAGTATTCCCATTTTACAAATAAGAAAGCTTTAAAGAGCAGAGGTATATAAAGATTTAACATCATACTCAGCTAATAAGTAAATGTGCTGGGACTCAAACCTGGCTTTTCAGAGAGTGAGTCCAGTGATAGATTGATACCACCAGGGTGGTGATAAAGTAAATACTTTTTGAAACAGGAGAAGTTCTCATGAGTGTATAGAGAAAATGTGATAGATACACACATACATACACACACATGCCATGCAATACTACTCAGCCATAAGACAGAATGAAATAACGGCCTTTGCAACAACTTGGATGGAACCAGAAGCCATTATTCTAAGTGAAGTAACACAGGAATGAGAAACCAAATATTGCATGTTCTCACTTATAAGTAGGAGCTAAGCCATGAGGATGCAAAGGCATAAGAGTGATACACTGGACTTTGGGAACTTGGGGAAAGCATAGGAGAAGGGTGAGAGATAAAAGACTGCATATTGGGTACCTTGTACAGTGCTCAGGTGACAGACAGGCACACCAAAATCTTAGAAATCACCACAAAAGAACTTACCCATGTAGGCAGAAACCACCTATATCCCAAAAACTATTGAAATAAAAAATATATATATAAAAAGGGGAAATTCTTAAGGTTCAGATAGAAAATTCTGCAGTTCCTTCAGCAAGGGCTGGGCTAACATTTTGTTAACTTTATATCAACTCTCTTATTCTCTAGTATTCTGATAGTAATATTTTGAGTAACATTATTACATATGCACACCACAATTAAAATGGTTGATTACCTAATCTCTGTAATTTATGCTCATAAAGAAAGAGATACACTGGTCCCTGAACAATTATTCTGGTCTCTGTGGAACAAAATTAAATATTTTTTCTAAACTTCAATTAATCTTTTGTCCTCATTTGAGAACATGTTGTTTTATATAACGTTATGCTTGGATTACAATTTAACTTCCTGAGCACTGTACTGGAAATTAGATACGTAAATCTCATTGTTAGATATTAAAGCTCTGTCCTTAATTTGTTTCAAATTTTCAAGGTCTATATAGCAGCTAAACTTGATTCAAGAGCAACCTGTTAGAACTTACAGTAATTTTTTTTCCTGAAATTCTTTGAAAGATAGACACTTTTTTTCCTTTTTCCATTTTAGTATAGTATATTTGGCTTTTTTAGGGTAGGGATTTTAGGCTAACTATGAAAAACTGATTCTTTTAGTAGTTAAGAATTTAGATACAAAAGCCAGATAGACATGTAATTAAATTCTTTCTCAGGGTTTGCTAGCTGTATGACCACCAGGAAGTTACTTACATTCTCCAAACATTGTTTTCTCATCTGTAAAATGGAGGTAATTATAGCATCTGTCTCCAAGTTAGGATTAAGTAATATCTATAATGTGCTTCATAAACTGCCTCATTCATAGAGAACATTGAATACCTGTGCAGTTATTAGTTACTGTTGTTCTAGAACAAATGAAGAAGGCAAAAGAAAAATCTGAAGCCTTAACCCCTGTTAGAGTAGGGCGACCTCAGCTGCCTTTGTCTTTTGGAGAAGGTAGTTTCAGAGGACAGTGAGTGTCTGCAATAGGGGTGGACATATGTGGCATCAAGCTGAGCATAACCTAACCTGTTCTTATGAAAAGTTCCTTTTTTTTCATTCATTTAAAAAAAAAAATTCTCAGCTGAGTATGATGGCTTATGCCTGTAATCCTAGCAGTTTGGGAAGATGAGGTGGAAATATTTCTTGAACTCAAAAGTGCAAGACCAGCCTGGGCAACATAGCAAGACTTCACCTCTATGAAAAATAAAAAAAATTAGCCAGGCATGGTTGCATGCACCTGTGGTCCCAGCTACTCTGGAGACTGAGGCAGGAGGATCACTTGAGCCCAGGAGTTTGAGGCTGTAGTGAGCTATGATCTCTCACTGCACACCAGCCTGGGGAACAGAGCAAGACCTGGTCTCAAAAAAAAAAAAAAAAAAAAAAAATTTCTCTTTGGTCTTTCCTCATTTCTCCGCTTTTTCTATCACAATATTCCCTCCCCTCTCCTCTTGTCTTCTCTTCTCTTCTCTGTTTCTGAGATAGGTTTTCTCTCTGTTGCCTAGGCTGGACTCGAACTCCTAAGCTCAGATGATCCTCCCACCGATCTGGGACTACAGATGTGCACCACCATGCCTAGTGCCTGGGAGTACAGGTTTGCACCACCATGCCCAGTGCCTGGGACTACAGGTGTGCACCATCATGCCCAGGGCCTGGGACTACAGGTGTACACCATCATGCCCAGGGCCTGGTTCATTCTTTATAAGTTCCATATCAGCCAGATATTGATTGCCTTAAAGCAAATGAAACTGGAGTCGAATGACCCTTTTTGAGGTAATTTTTAAAAGTCTCTACATAGGAAAGTGCAGCACTTCCTGAAATAGGCAAATGTTTGTATGATGTTTTAAATTACTTTTCAGCTCTCCATGACTCCCATAGGCCAGAGGTCTGACACTTCCCCTCTCCTCTCTCTGCTCCCTAGTTCAGCTATGTGCCATCCCTGCTTCATTCTCCAGCACCATGGTCCTTAGTAGAAGCAAATTTTCATCTCAGGGAGTGTCAACCAAATGGAGAAGTTTTGGTAACAGGGCCTGTTGGATGTGATTAGTTGACTGCTTATACACAACTTGTTGTTTTTAATGAAATAAAAATTGCATATGCAGCAGTGCTTTAATCTTTTACCTTCATATATGACACCAATCTCAAAAGAGTCATTTCTGTTTCAGGCCCTTCTTGAATTTCTCCAAAGAGTAATAGATAATAAAGAAAAAAATAAAATGACAGTCATGAATGTAGCAATGGTCATGGCCCCAAATCTCTTTATGTGTCATGCGTTGGGATTGAAGTCCAGTGAACAGCGAGAATTTGTAATGGCAGCTGGGACAGCAAATACCATGCACTTACTGATTAAGTATCAAAAACTTCTGTGGACAGTAAGTATATATCATATGCTTTGTTCTTAGTAGTTTAAAAACATATTACATGTTTGTTATTAGCTGTATTAAATTAAATTTAAAATTTGTGAGTGCAGAAAATATTAAAGACATTTTATTCATATAGGTAAGGAGGGCCCTGTGAATTTCTGTTTTCAAATTATGTCAAAACATGCCTTGTAAGAAGTACTTTTTATTTACTTCTGCCTATTTTCCCATTTCTCAGTGTTTTAAAGTCCTGCTCTATTTTTAAAAGCCCATGCTATTGTCGTTTCAGATTATTCAGTTCTTATTCATAGACCCTTTATTGAAAGGGGTGCATGCATTTTGTACCCTTATTGCTGAGAACATCTTTAAAAATGGTTTCCTCTGTTTTACACTTATTTTGAGCTTATTTTGACAGCTTATCAGTGGATGGTAGTGGCCGAAAGCCTTCGTTGATTAGGTGTTCATTTTCCAATGAAATTTATAATTTTTCAGTGAGGCATCTTATAAGCATTTAGAAAAAAATGACCTAAAGGAATTCCAAGCAAAATTATAATATTGAATATTTCAATCTCTTATTTGAGGAACTTCCAAACATTAATTTGTTAAAAAGAGTGATGATATTTAGATCCTGAAGTCTTTCTAATCTATAAAAAGACAACTGATGTAGATGATTTCAAATGTGTTTTTTAATAAAAAATCAATATCCATTTATTAAATCTCAATGTTTGTCAACATTATTTCATGGTTACATTTTGATACCTTAAAATATTTGGGTTTTGCTAATGTGATTTCTTAGGAGAAATTTGTCCTGGATTTTTGCTAGCTACCTATCAGCTCTTGTTTCTTGGGGAGTTGTTCTTTCTCTCATGACAGCAGAGGCTAGCTGGTTATTAGAAGGGGACTTTAGGTTAGCTAGCAGGGCTGTAGGTAGGAGGCTGCAAAAGGAAAGACCTATGGAGGTGGTGGCTTCTACTGCTCTTCACCTCAGGGGGTCTCCAGTCTGGCATGGAAGAAGGCCACTGTGTCCTTGAACTTCACAAAGCCTCTTTTGGAACCTTCCACAGTGGGTGGTGAATTACACCACGTGGATGCCCTGCACACCTGGTAAGTGAGTAGTATGAAGCACTTTCTTTTCATAGATTTAATGAATAGTGCCTGGAAAATGGCAGTCTTATCAAAAAGAGAAACTCTTTACTCCTTTTGAAATTTAAAAAACACAGTTTTTTTCTGTAGTTGAAAATGCTGGCATTTCTTTTTCCTCTCTAAGATTAATTCCTTTTCTCTGTAGATTCCCAAGTTTATTGTAAACCAAGTGAGGAAGCAAAACACGGAAAATCATAAAAAGGATAAAAGAGCCATGAAGAAACTGCTGAAGAAAATGGCTTATGACCGAGAAAAATATGAAAAGCAAGATAAGAGTACAAATGATGTAAGGAAATAATGGAGATGTGTATCTATTCCGATTTTAAGTTATTTTTTAATACCAAAAATTTTTTTTTAATGTCGTCGTAGTATGACTTTCTGCCACTTACTAGGCTTTGGTACTACTTGTAAGTGAAAGACATCAGTAACTATCGTCCTACTACTGCTGCTAATGATCAGGATTGATAGTTGGTCAGGTGTTGGTGACTCAGCATGTGAGCTGTTAATGGGGAACAAAGGAAGATATCACGACAAGACTGAACACACACACACACACACACACACACACACACACCCCTACCCCTACCCCTACCTCTCCTGCAGAGACTCTAGTCGCCTACTGAATATATAATCTAGAGTGAGTAAGTAACCCCATGTGAACCACTGACATTTTTTTCTAAATTTTTCTCATCTGTAGAATGGGGGAAAATAGCTAATCCAGAGAGACAAATAGGTTAATGTTTGTGTTGTGCCGAGGATTATTCCTAGACCTTAATAAGTATATTTGAAGGTTCTTAATTTGATCAGAATTTTGAGAGCTAAATTGGAAAGAAAAAAATCAAGGTGTTTCAAAAAAGAAATATCTAAATAGCTGTATTTATAAAGTACTGTAAGGATATATTAAGAACTGGGTTTACAATAATGAAATATACATGGATATACGTTTATGAAGTGAGTTACCAAAGCTGTAGCGTAAGATCATGAAATGAACGGGTTTCTATTGTTCTATTTAGGTGAATCCACCTCCTCCCTCTACCACCACCATTGAAGTTGTTTAGTTACATGCTGACATCTTGTGGAATAATGTGAAAATGCAGTTATCAGCCTTTGTCTGGATTTTTGGTTTTGACCTGCTTATGGATCCAGTAACCATAAAAACAAAGTTTTTCTCTTAGATTTATTTGTATCTCTCACTCTTAAAAAATAATACTTTCTTGGCATTGTAAAACATTTTAAATCAAGTTTTAAGTATCTTTAAAAACATAAAGAGAAGTTGCAAATAATGCTTTTTTTTTTTTTTTTAGAAAGGCCTTGATATTATCCTAAAGGCTTTTAGAAAGCATTTTTGTTTGGCTTTTGGTTATATTTAGAATGTTCTGTTACCTCTAAGACCATTGTAAATATGTGAATAAAATCTGTTTTGCAGCCCTTCTCATTCATATTAAGTGACTTTATAGCCTTGTCTTTTTATAGGGCATTTAGCCGTGATACTCTGAAGCTCAGGATCTACTTAAAGAAACATTTGGGATGTACCTTTTTAATAATATTTAGAAAAAATGAAATGTTTATTTTTTGGAGATGGAATATTTTAGTAATTTTGTCATTTATGGAAAAAAAGCATTTGAGTTTTGTTTTGTTTTTCCCTTACGTGAAATTCAGTTACTCATCTAACAAAATGCTACTGCCACCTTGGTGCTAGCCCCCCACTTTATGTTAGGTGTTCCCAGGGAGTCGGGGAGCTGGGTGCTCACCCTCGAGGAGCCGGGGAAGGGATATAGAAGGGAGGTAGCTCAGAGGTATGTGATTGAAGCCTGACCAGGGTACCGTCATCTACAAAACAGGAAGTATGCATGAGAGAGACTTCACTGGGGAGTCAAGCTGAGATGTAAAAAATAAATCAGTGTTGTTCAGGTGTCACTAGAGAGGAGCCATCTAACCCGCAGAGGAAGCCTTCTGACATCACAGCCCATGGTGGAGGTCCATTTGGCCTGTCATTTTGGTAGAAAAATTCTAATCTCCAGCCTGGCCAAGACAGTGGAACCTCATCTCTGCTAAAAATATAAAAATTAGCTGGACGTGTTGGCACACACCTGTAGTTCATCTACTTGGGATGCTAAGGCAGGAGAATCGCTTGATCCCAGGAGGCAGTGAGCCGAGACTGTGCCACTGCACTCCAGTTTGAGTGACAGAGTGAGACTTCATCTCAAAAAAAAAAAAAAAAAAAAAAAAAAAAAAAAAAAAAAAATTCTAATCAATATCCAAAGGTTTTTAAAAAAAATTATGTCATTTTATTAGGGAGAGTAAATAGACACAGAAAGCAATTACAAAACAAGTAGAGGTGCAAGCTAAGTTCAAATACTGTGGATATGTGGTAAGTCACTAAGTAACAAGAGTTTTTTGCGTGTTGCTTCCAACTGGCAACTGCCAGAATTCTAAAACTAAAAGATTTAATGTGAAAGTTTGAACCACCATCCGAATAACAAATGGATGTTGGGACATCCCTCATCTTCTGGCGGTAAGGGGCCTGCTTTTGAGCAGGGTAGCAATTGCCTGGAATTGAGTAGAAGCTGTTCCCTTTGGATGGAACATAGACCATCTACTTTGCTGTAAGCCACGCCCCCTCCTTCATTCTGTCTGGTTGCTGTACTTTCTTGACTCTCCTCCAAATCATTCAAATATGTAATATGAAACTATAGGGCATGAAATTGCCTGGGGGTAATTTTTTTCATTTGTTAAACAGTTACTTGATATGTGCCTACTGTGTGCCAGGAATTATTGGGTACTTGAAATATAAATTATTGGACGAAACATATAAAGGTCACTGCTCTTCTACAGCTTAAATTCTAAAAATAAAAGTAAATCTAGGAAGTAATTCATATGATGTGTTAGTATGTGGTTTATCCTCCAAAAGTAATAAAAACAACAGAACAAGGGGAATAGGGAAGGAGAGCCCCTGGCACTATTAAGTTGAGATAGTCTGGATATTATTCATTTAAGCAAAGACAAGAAGAAGGGCAGGGAGTTGACCTGTGTGTATATCTCAGGAAACTCAGTCCAGGCAGAAAGAATAGTCTGTGCAAAATCCTTAAGGCAGGAACTTACCTTAAGGAGGGAGTGTAGCTGGAGTGAAGCCAGCAGAGGGAACAGTAGTGTGAAATGAGGTCGGGGGCAAGGGGACAGGATTGCATAGGGCCTTGTAGACAGATCATCTTTAGAAATTTGGATTTACTCTGAGTGAAATGGGAGTTTGAAACAAAGGCTTGAAAATCTATACGATGTTTTAAAATGATTCCTTAGGCTGTTGTGTTGAGAATAGACTATAAGAGGGCAAAGAGAAGTAGGGAGATCATTTGAGAGGTTCTTGTAATCCAGGTGAGAGATAATGGTGGTTCAGACCAGGGTATCAGCATTGGAAAGTGGAGAAATGGTTGGATTCTGGGTTTTGTTTTGAAGTTAGAGCCATTGAGATTTCCTGATGGAAATCATGTAGGAGAACAAAAGAGGTCAAAAATGACTGATTTTTGGCCTGAGAAATTGGAAAGATGGTATTGCTTTCAATTTCATGATTTCAATTTAGGACCTGTTGAGTATGATGTCTATTAGACATGTAAGTGGGGATATTTGAAATGTTTGGAGAGAAAATCAGGTCATACTAACGGGCCACTTAGGTGCATAGAGAGACAGGGGCAGAGGGGGGAAGCAGGAGTGAGCCTCAAGAGAGAGAGCAAAGTTTCTACTCTGTGCATGACAGGGAACTGCTGAAAGGCAAAGGAAAGATTGAGGGAGTGTAAGACTGGAGGGTAGGTGGGAGATGGTAGGTAATTTCCTTGTTGATGGGAGTATATAAATTGGTGGAGTCCTTCCAGAGAACAGTGGCATGTGGCAAAGTCTTGAAAACCATGCACTTCACTGGACTCAGAGATTCCTCCAAAGAGAGTAATAGTGTGAGCAAGCAAATATTTGTGGTTAAGTTCATTGTCATTTTCTTACACTGACCAAAATTAGAGATAATCCAAAAGAATAGAGGTGGCTAGTTAAATATGTTATGGCATATCTATACAGTGAAATACCATGAAAATGTACAAATGTGTATCTTGACATTGAAGAGATTCGTAATCTGTTACTATGTGAAAAAAGAAGTTAGGAATCAGTGAGTGGTGTAGTGCTGTATTTTTAGGGCATAATAACTATGATTTTAATGTTTTGCATAGGTCAGGCATGATGCTAAACATTCTATAAACATTGTCTCATGTAATATTTATGGTAGTCTAACTGGAGTGTATTATTGTCTAAGTTTTTTCAGATGAGGAAAATGAGAATTACCGATCTTAAAATTACTAAGGTTATCTAGATAGGAATTGGTGGAGCTGGAATTTGAAACCAAATCTATATGACTTTAAATCCATGGAGTCTTAACCATTATCCTTTGTTTCGCCATAGATCACAGAAGGACTCTAAGAAGGATATATACCAAAACTCTGGGTTTATGGGTGGTAATACAATGAACATGGATCACTGCTGTTATAAAATATGTTTCATATGTAGTTCTTAAAATGGTCCTGGGCTAGGCCAAGGCCCTGTTGAGAATGGAAAAAACTTTAGAATGTGAGCCAATAGGAACCCTGCAAGATGTGGATACTGATTGGATGTGAAGGGTATGGAAGAAGAAGGGAATCTAGACTTGCCAAATTTTGCCTTGGGTGACTTTAGCATCAATCAAAAGGGAAACAGACGTAAAAGTAAGTTTTTGACACTATGGGTTAACGTGCCTGTGTGAGAGTTGGCTACAGGGGCCTGAATTTCAAGGAGCGTCCAGCATTGGAGGCATGCCTTTGGGATGAGCCTAGAAATTGTTGTTGAAGCCATAGAGTGATTCATATTATACAAGGTGGATATATGGAGTAAGAAAATAAAGAGGCAAAGAGAGATCTCTAGGGATTCCAATATTGAAGTATCGGCCATTCAAGAAGAGCTGGTAAAGGGTACTAGGAAATAATAGGAAGTAAGAGAAAGTTGAAGGATGTACAGTTTATCTGAAGCCCAGGCAGAAAGAGTAGACTAAGTAAAAAGAGCTTGGTTAGTAATGCCAAATGCTGCGGAGAGGCTGAGTAAGGTTAACATTGGACAAAGGTTTTTTAATTTGAAGGTAATTATTACTTTCCCCAAAACATTGTCAATGATAATTTATGGAATAAGATTGCCAGGGATTGGAGAGTGAAAGAGATTATAGATCATAAACATTCTTCAAGGTAATATTTTTAAGAGGCTTTGGCTCGATGCAGTGGCATGCACCTGTAGTCCCAGCTACTTGGGAGGCTGAACAGGAGGATCACTTGAGCCCAGAGTTAGATGTCAGCCTAGGTAACACAGTGAAACCCCTCTTAAAAAATAATAATTTTGTATGCTATTAAAGCTAACTGTTTAAAATCGGGCCTTCGTATTATTAAGACATGCTAGACTAGGTAATTAATAATTTGAGCCAGCTTGTAAGATGTACTCAATTTACCTCATAAGGCAAGTGTTTTTAGTGATTACCTCATACTAAGTGTTTGGTTCAAATGTAGATGTTCTTAAATACTAATATGTCTTATCCATTAATTATACGAGGAAGAAACAGTTGGAGGAACAATAAGAAAATTGTAGACCATTAATAATAATCATTTTCTGATAGCCTTTAACTTGTTGGGGTTGATAACACACACACCTGCACCCACACATACACCTCAGAAGTCATGTGGCTTGAGGATATAGCCCCAGTTCTGCCATGAGTGAGTGTGACAAGTCATTTTACCTTTGTGGGCTTCAGTCTCTTTTCTAAAATGATAGCCTAGGAGCAGGTTAATGGTGTTTAACCAGAAGTTCACAATAGAGGCATCTGTAATATTTAATTTTTTAAAGGTTTGTTTAATTTTGGAGATAAGATCTTGCTTTGTCACTCAGGCTGAAGTGCAATGGTACAATCATGGCTCATTGTAACCTCAAAGTTGCAGGCTCAAGGGATCCTCCCACCTCAGCCTCATGAGTAAGTGGGACTACAGGCATGCACCACCATGCCTGGTTAATTTTTAAAGTTTTTTGTAGAGACAGGCTCTTGCTATGTTGCACAGGCTGATCTCGAACTCCTGGCCTCAAGCAATCCTCCCTCCTCAGCCTCTCACACCTGGAATGACAGGTGTGAGCCACTGCACCTGGCCTACTAATATTATTTTAGAACAAAACAAAAAGCAAACTATGATTGGGTGACTCACTAGACCCACTGAGTCAGAATCTCCCAGGGCAGGACTTGGGCGTGTAAAAACTGGAAGGGTAATTCCCTCTTCCTATTGGTGTGTTTGTATGTGTGTATGCACATGTATATTTAATTTTATCATGAAACTTTTTTTTAACACACATATGAGTAGAAAGAATAGTACATGAGCCCCCCAAAACCTTTATCATCAACAATTGAACACATTTTTCTGATCTTGTTGCATCCTGTCTCCCACATGTTTCTTTCTTTTAGAATTTTAAAGGAAATGCCAGATATCTTGTAATTACCTCAGATTGCATCTCTGCCTACTAAGAATGTGGGGGCAGCTTTGATGAACAATTGGTTATGATTTGTTGACTCATCCAGGCCTCAGGGTTATTGTGACTTAGGTTTGTATGGTGTTTCTTCTGCCATTCAAGCTCACCTCTCAAAGGGAGGCTGTTCGTTTATGAGAGTGAGGGTACAGAGTGGCTCTGTGAGATTCTGTCAAAGATGCCATATGCTGCTCACCACATCTGACCTCATAGGTCAAGGAAACAAAAGGCTTTCTCTCCTAGGGTTAATGTTAGTGCTAACTTGGGACATGCTAGTATCACACCCTTAATTTACCAGGGAGGAACTCAAGCTTTAGAGAGCTTACGTGACTTGCTGAAAGTTCCAGAATAATCTTGTCACATTTTAGAGCGTAGGGCTATGGCTGTGAAAAAGAAACCTGTTGCTACCACTGGAAGAATCCTGGCATTGGCAGCAGTGCGGTGTAGATGCTGAGTTGTTTGTGGCCAGGGTTGCGTGCCTTTATGCACAACTCTTTTTAGAATTGCAACTCTCATTTCATTTAATGGTTCTCGCTGCAAAGCGTTGTGGCAGGTATTGTTTCGAGCATCTGTTTTAGGTCTGGAAACAGTGTCTGGATTTACTTGGGGACCCAAGTGGAAGATCAAATTACGATATCAAGCACAAAATCTTATTTCTTTTTATGACATTCCCTGATTTTTTAATAGTGCATAAAAATACCACATTAAAAGAAAAATACTAGAACTTATGTCATTGGAAATTGAATGCTTATTAACTATGGAAGTTATTTTAAGCCTTTCTTTAAAATCCTCTGAATCTGTGAGTTGGATAAAAGTTTAAGGCATTTGGATAACAAAGATCCAATTATAATTAGCACATAGTTCAAGATACTAGAGAATTCCTTTTATATCACCACTTCCCAGTATTGTCAGTTAAGACTAGGGTGATGAATATACCATTTTAGTTTAAGATACCTTGCTAAAATGTCCCTGTTTAATTTTCTAAAATATGTGTTATATCTGGCCTTCTTTTTGAAAAAGCTGTATTTCCAATTTGCCCTTTTGAAGATAAAAAGGGTTTTCTGTAGCATAAAAAATGTCAGCTTTACATTTAAATTAGCTTTTAATGGAAAAGAAAAAGACCTCTTCTACAGGTCTGACATTAAATTTCTAATCTCTAGAGTGCAAAAATATGAGCAATGCAGTGTTTTTATATACCTTATGAAAAAATGCTAAAATTGTGATTTAACCAGATAATAATAAAATCAGGTTTAGAAATATAAACTTTATTTCAATATGTAAAACATGTGAAGACAATATGAGGTCATTTTCTCTATTATTGTAATCTTTGCATGCATAAGAAATTAACACTCTTGAAGTTGTAAAATCCTTTGTGACTTTTCTTTGATGGTGTGTTAATCAAATACTGCCCTTATCCAGTCCTGCTGTATCTCCCATAACTGCAGTTCGCAAGCACACTCCTCCCCTATCTCAATGGGGAAAAAAATTGCAGGGGACAGAGTCACAACTTTAGATTAAAACATGTGAAATAGAAAGGTTATAAAGATCATACTGTGTACAGATTCAGTTATTATTATGGCTCAAGTTAAGAACAGACTGTTTGGCTTAACGATCAGGCATGTTATGTCTTTTCAAAGCTTGGCAGCTCAATGTAATTAGTATACTAATAGCTTCAGTATTCGATACAGCATGATTCTAGTACTTAATAGTGGTTGTCATACGCCATTTAAATGATGGCTTTGGCATAATTTATTGTTTGTCATCTTCATAAATATCATTTGGCCTTCCTTGTCAAGATATCCAGCAAAAAACTTCCCAGAAACAAGTTTAACTCTTTAACTTTACCATTATATATACTGGTTAAACTCATTTCTTCTTCAGAGATAAAGAGCATTGTAGATCCATATTGAGTCACACTCAATCTCTGTATCGTTGTAAGAATTTGGATGGGATGAATCACTGCAGAAATAAACAAGCTGAGAAATGTTCATATCCCATAGACACACAAACCACACACACACACGCTCTCCCTGCTATAGAATACAGGTTCTCTAGTGGTCAGGGAATGTCAGCCTAGGAAGGTTTAATGAAAACCATGTACTATTGTTAGTTTAATGAAATGCTTTCCAAGGATATTGATATCCAAGCTGTTTGAAATAAGTCAAAATGATTACAGTTTGTAGCTTGGGAGGGTTTCTTGCTGAGCTCAAAGGTGACTTAACCTCATCCCCTGCTCATTGAGGGAAAGGGATGTGGGAAATGTTTTATTTCATAGCCAGAAGGAATCTGTAGGAGAGTACTCGTGCTGCTTCCCATCTTGGCAAAAACCAGCCTGTGGTTTTTATGTCAATTATATGTCAGTCACCTAACGTTACACATATACGTGAAAACTCTCAATTGCCCCCAGAAGCTAGTACCTTGGGACTCTTTATTAAAACTCTTTAACTATCAGAAAGATCCTAGATTCCTGGGTCAGATGTGGTGCTTTCTGTGCAAGTCCTTATACCACCCTGAACTCAACACCTCATTTCATAAGGAAGCATGGTCGTACTCCCCAAAGCTATGATACCTGAGCTCATTTAGAAATCATGAGCTTATGGTCATATTATTAGAGGCCTTCTTCGTGTGATGGTCAATATTGAGTGTCAACTTGATTGGACTGAAGGATGCAAAGTGTTGTTCCTGGGTGTGTCTGTGAGGGTGTTGCCAAAGGAGATTAACATTTAGGTTGGTGGACTGGAGAGGGAGACCCACCCTCAATGTGGGTGGGCACCATCTAATCAGCTGCCACCATGGCTAGAATAAAAATAGGCAGAAGAAAGTGGAAGGAACAGACTTGCTGAGTCCTCTGGCCTTCATCTTTCTCCTGGCTGGATGCTTCCTGCTCTCGAACACTGGACTCCAAGTTCTTCAAGGTTTGGACTGTTGGACTTACACCAGTGGTTTGCCAGGGGCTGTCTGGCCTTCAGCCACAGACTGAAGGCTGCACTGTCCACTTCCCCACTTTTGAGGTTTTGGGACTCGGACTGTGCTCCTCATCTTACAGATGAGCTATTGTGGGACTTCACCATGTGATCATGTGAGTCAGTACTCCTTAATAAACTCCCCTTTATGTATACATCTATGCTATGAATTCTGTCCCTTTAGAGAACCATGACTAATACAGATATTGGTACCGATAGAGTGGGGTGCTGCTGTAAAGATACCTGAAAATGTGGAAGTGACTTTGAAACTGGGTAACAGGCAAAGGTTGGAACCGTTTGGAGGGCTCAGAAGAAGATAAGAAAATATGAAAGAATTTGGAACTTCCTAGAGACTTGGAGGGCTCAGAAGACAGGAAGATGTGGGAAAGTTTGGAACTTCTAGAGATGTGTTGAATGGCTTTGACCAAAATGCTGATAGTGTTATGGACAAAGAAGTCTATGCTGAGGTGGTCACAGATGGAGATGAGGAACTTGTTGGCAACTGGAATAAGGGTGATTCTTGCTATGCTGTAGCAAAGAAACTGGTGGCAATTTGACTCTGCCCTAGAGGTCTGTGAAACTTTGAACTTGAGAGAGATGATTTAGGGTATCTGGTGGAGGAAATGTCTAAGCGGCAAAGCATTCAAGGGGAAGCAGAACATAAAAGTCTGGAAAATTTGCAGCCTGACAATGTGATAGAAAACAAAAACCCATTTCCGGGGAGAAGTTCAATCCCACTGCAGACATTTGCATAAGTAACAAGAAGCTAAATGTTAATCACCAAGACAATGGGAAAAATGTCTCTAAGGCATGTCAGAGACCTTCAAGGCAGCCCTTCCCATCACAGAGAGGCCTAGGAGGGAGAACTGGTTTCCTGGGCCAGGCCCAGGGCCCCCTTGCTCTACGCAGCCTCAGGACATGGTGCCCTGAATCCCAGCTGCTTCAGCTCCAGCCGTGGCTAAAAGGGGCCAAGGTACAGCTCGGGCCATTACTTCAGAGGGTGCAAACCCCAAGCCTGGAAAGTTTACATATGGTGTTTAGTCTGTAGGTACACCAAAGTCAAGAAATGAGGTTTGGGAATCTCCACCTATATTTTAGAGGATGTATGGAAATGCCTGGATATCCAGAAATGCCTGGATGTCCAGGCAAAATTTGCTGCAGGGGCAGAACCCTCATGGAGAACCGCTACTAAGGCAGTGCAGAAGGGAGATGTGGGTTTGGAGCCCCGACACAGAGTCCCCACTGGGACACTGCCTAGTGGAGCTATAACAGGAGGGCCATTGTCCTTCAGACCCCAGAATGGTAGATCCGCTGACAGCTGTTGCTATGTGCCTAAAAAGGCTGTAGACACTCTATAGCAGCCTGTGAAAGCAGCCGGGAGGGGGACTGTACCCTGCAAAGCCATAGGGACAGTGCTGCCCAAGGCTGTTGGAGCCTACCTCTTGTATCAGCATGACCTGAATGTGAGACATGGAGTCAAAGAAGATCGTTTTAGAACTTTAAGATTTGGTTAGACTGGGCATGGTGGCTCATGCCTGTTACCCAGCACTCTGAGAGGCCAAGGCGGGTGGATCACTTGAGGTCAGGGGTTCAAGACCAGCAGCCAGCATGGTGAAACCTGTCTCTACTAAAAATACAAAATTTAGCTGGGTATGGTGGCAAGCACCTATAATCTCAGCTACTCGGGAGGATGAGGCAGGAGAATCGCTTGAACCCGGGAGGCAGAGGTTGCAGTGAGCTGAGATCAGGCCACTACACTCCAGCCTGGGTGACAAAGCAAGACTCCATTGAAAAAAAAAAAAAAAAAAGATTTGGCAACTTCCCTGTTAGATTTCGGACTTGCATGGGGCCTGTAGCCCCCTGTTTTGGCCAATTTCTCCCATTTAGAATGGGTGCATTTGCTCAATGCCTGTATCCCCATTGTATCCAGGAAGTAACTAACTTGCTTTTGATTTTACAGGCTCATAGGCGGAAGAGACTTGCCTTGTCTCAGATGAGGCCTTGGACTTGGACTTTTGGGTTAATGCTGGAATGAGTTAAGACTTTGGGGGACTGTTGGAAAGGCATGATTATGTTTTGAAATGTGAGGACATGAGATTTTGGGAGGCTGGGGATGGAATGATACCCCACCCAAATCTCATCTTGAATTGTAGTTTCCATAATCTGCATGTGTTGTGGGAGGCACCTGGTAGGACGTAATTGAGTCATGGGGGTAGTAACCCTTATGCTGCTGTTCTTGTGATAGCGAGTGAGTTCTCATGACATCTGATAGTTTTAAAAGGGACTTTCCCCCCTTTGTTTGACATTTCTCTCTCCTGCTGCCCTGTGAAGAGGTGCCTTCTGCCATGATTGTAAGTTTCCTGAGACCTCCCTAGCCGTGAGGAACTGTGAATCAATTAAACCTTTTTTCTTTGTAAATTACCCAGTCTTGGGTATTTCTTCGTAGCAGCAGGAGAAGAGACTAATACATTCAGCTCTTCATGAGAGGTGTTGGAGGGGAAAAGAGACTACATCCCCAAGCAGGTACATGCTAATGTTAGTAACTCTGGCTTTTCTCTTTGGCTCTCTACAGAAGTAAGTGACTGACTTGGCTCTTGTAACATACTTAATTCCTTTTCTCTGCTTTCTTTCCCTTCCTGCCTTTTCTTGGTAGTAGAGGGAATACCATATGGTGGATAGAGGCAGCTTAACTTGTTTCTTTTAGACAATGTTCCTAAGATGATTTTTTGCCATTAAGGAAATACCCCTTTGCATACTTTCTTTTATTCTAGATTAATTTTACTTTATGTTATCATTGTTAGTAAAAACAAACAAAAAAATAAGTAATTTTGAATGATTCATTTAATCAATAAACATTGATGGGTGGCTACATATAAGAGTAAGACATGTGGCATACAACCAGAATACAGGTCGTATAGTAGGACCCTTATAAAGGAGAGTTGGCTCTCCTTTATAAGAAAGAGAATGAAGAGATTCGTTTTGACCCTGTGGAGCATGGAAGAGTCCATGGAGTTTGAGGTATTTGAGCTGAGCCTTGAAAAATGGTTAGCAGAGAGAGATTTGGGAGGGAGAGTAGAACGTACACAAAGATAGGAAAGCTTGGAGTGCTGATCGACCTTTTTATCTAAACAATCGGCAGTGCTACAAGAAATAGTGGGGGGAAAGGCAAGGAGCTGACTTAAGATTGCCATACCCCTGAACTCTCTATGATAATATATTATTTTCTGAATCATTTTGGTTTTGCAACTCATTTATTGTGGACTTTCTCTATATAAAAACTTAATCCAATCATCTTCCCTTTAAATGTCAGTGTAGATTTGACTGCCTTGATATTCTAGGGCTGGATGAGATGTGACTATGGGAGCAATTTCTGTCCCTGATAAACCTATATATAAGGATATTTGACACTATGACTTAACCAGGATTTCCTAACTTTTAACCTCAATATAAAGTACATGGCTGTCTGCAAACTCTAGCCTGCCATTCAGGTCCCTCCACAAAACAAAAGTAATAATAGTGATAAACTAACAGAATCCAAAGTACTAATATTGTTGTGCTTACTGAGTAGACAAGGTGGATTGGGGTTTTACGAGCACAGTCTCAATGCTTCAGATGTTGCTATTACAGTTTTCAGTCTGACGTTAAATGTGTCCATGCCACTTATTATTTTCCACCTTCTATGAGGCAACAGATAGGTGAGGCCATGCGAACAGGTTAAATGGCCATAATGGGAAATAACCTAGAGTTCAAACCCCAGGGAGAAGTTCATGGAGTCCCTGAGTTGTATGTTACACCATTGATTTAATAACTGCTTTGTACCACATGAAATGCCCCATCCATTGCAAGAAGCAGCAGGTTTTCCAAAGTGTTACAAGTGAAAATAAAGCCTGTCACAGAATCAAGGGCAGAGGAAATTATACTTGTATCCTAGGGATGAGGTCAAGGTCATAGATTAAAGTATCAATAAGTCAAAAAACCAAGCCAAGGATTCAGGCTGGATAGAAAGATGAAGCAGGAATTGAGGGATTTGGGCACAGGTTGGAATTGGGAGGTTGGAATTAGGTTGTCCTTCACAGATTGAATTGAGCATAATATGTCCTGAAAGAGAAGTTAGAAGAGGATGCTATGACCAAAGTTAGCCCAGCAAAATCATGAGTGCAAGGCCCTCGAAGCCTTTGTCTATTTTTGTTAAGGTTTGGAGTAATGTGTTCTGTGGCCCTTTACTGATTGGTCAGAGGAAGGAGGCAGGTGGGGCACCACCCACTCAGCAGCAGGATTTCTGAGGTTGATGGTCAGGTCCTTTGTGATACCTTTGCAGGTCTACCTGTTGTTTGCAGTCCGTGGCCTTACACAGTGCCACATTCACTGTACAGTCTTATACAGTGTTGCTTCTTTTTCTTGTTATTCCCACACTAAATCTTTGATATTACTGAGAAGCAATATTAAATCTTTTAGGGTACCTACATTTTTATAGAGCCTGATTCTAAAGGTATATTATTTTTGTTGAACTTTGAAAGAAATCAGATTAATGGCATCTGTTGTATATCTCTGCTTGATATTTATTTTATTTTATTTATTTATTTTTTGAGATGGAGTCTTACTCTGTCTCCCAGGCTGGAGTGTGTCTTGGCTCACTGCAAACTCCGCCTCCTGGGTTCAAGCAGTTCTCCTACCTCAGCCTCCCAAGTAGCTGGGATTACAGGTGGGCGCCACCACACCCAGCTAATTTCTTTAATTTTACTAGAAACAGGGTCTTGCCATGTTGGCTAGGCTAGTCTCAAACTCCCAAGATGTTTATTTAAAAAAAAAAATTCAAGACCGTGTACATTACAAAGAAAAAAAAAAAAGACATGATATTGTGGGCATAAAATAATATTATGCAGTAAAGGACTTGTTTCTTATTACTAGGTAAGTGAACATAGTACAATATCCGGTACTCAGTAGATGCTTAATAAATTTTGGTTCAATTGAACAGGGTATTTATATTTTTTAAATCATTATCTTTTAAACATGATTTATGCTTGCTGTTTATTCTAAGATCTAAGTCATAATGGTTATAAATAATAGTATTTATTTTAGAAAAACCATTTAGAAATTAATTAAGCCTAATATTTCTAATGCTATAGCTGACATTTTGGTATTACAAACCTCATAAACTTTCACTGGTATCCTCGAATCCATAAAATGTTTTTCACATCCATGGGCAAAAGATTTAGAAGGGGTCATCGTAAGTTCAAAGTGTATAGCCAAAAAGCATGAGCTCATTAACCAAATGGGGAACAGACATAATATAAATAGAAAAGCATGTTTCTTTTTTATAAAACATTCAGAGACAAAAAAATTTTTGTGAAATTTTGTGAATGTCCAGGAAGATTTTTCAAATGTACATATTGCAATAGCACACAAAGTAACTTCTTTCTGATTCAATTTCATAAATTGCTACATGAAGAAGCACCCTCAGTAGATAATACTCAGAAATCAGCACTTAATATGGCAGTAATGGTTATTGCTGTCATTCTTTACATCTTTAAAAATAATTAAGCATTACTGCACAGGCATTATAAAGTTCCCCTATCACCATTAAGAGGATATTTGAGGTTTGATGTAATTTAGCAAATTACATTATACAGTAGTTAAGGTTTTTATGTAGTGAAGTAAAATGTGTAGTAGTTAAGCACACTTACTATATAATGCGTTGTAGAGTTACACGTTCCAGCTGCTGCCAGCTTTGTTCCAGTGTCATTATTGCTTTGCAGGCTGACGTTCCTCAGGGAGTGATTCGAGTGCAAGCTCCCCATCTTTCGAAAGTTTCCATGGCAATACAGCTAACTGAAGAACTAAAAGCCAGTGATGTACTTGCCAGGTTTCTCAGCCAAGAAAGGTAGAGGCCTGTTTTGTGTTAATTATTCCATGGCATAACTCACTTACTCTCTCTCTCCCCTTCGCTGCTGCTTTTTTTTCCTTTTTTAAATTGTGGGGTAGTAGGAAATGCTTAAAAATGTTGTGTTCCCAGAAGAAGAGAACAGCAGACTTAACCATTAGACTATTAGAATGAGTTTAGTTCATTTCATGTAGCTTGTGTTCAGGTTGAGCCTGATTCAAGCAGGATTTGAGCGTTCCTTCATTGGGCCTGTGATGGGCTTGCCAAGCGAGACCACTCAATATTCTTTCCAGGATATGTTGATTGGAGGTTAATTACTGTTTGTAGGCTGTAAGAAAAATTACTAATTAGGATGCAGTGGCATTAAAATAAAAGACACAACTTTTTCTATGAAATATAATGAATTTCAAAATGGTCAAATTTAAAAACAAACCATAAAGAATTGAAAGAGGAAAACAAGGCCTTTGAGTGCTTAAGTCTCAGGGGGAGAACATACCATCCTCATTAAGGACAACAGGCCCTTCATCTATATTTTGGGGTTGACGGGGCAGGGAAAGTCATTGGAAAGCTGCTAGCATCCCTCTCACTATATTAGAGTATGCCCTTTCCAGAACACTTGGTAGTGTCTTTTCTTAAATTTTAGAGATTCTAACAAGTATATTGAATTTTCAGGTTTTACCCTTTGAATTCTTTCTTTTAGCTGAAGTCATGTTTTCATGCCTTCTCCAGCCTCATTTTCAGTCACTGAAATAAACTAAATGTTTAAAAACAGAGGGAAATCCAGGGCATTGGCATCTCAGTTTACGAATACTCTCTCTTGGTCTTTCATTGAATTGAATCTCCTCATTCTAACATTTGGGGGCTTCAATCAAGCTTTCCGCCAAAGCCTCTCCAATTTTAATATATGGTACTAGAAGTATGTAATATGTTTCTGTTCTAGCACAGGGCCTTAAACGAACAGAAACATGTTATATACTTCTAGTACCATAAATGGAAGGGGAGATATAAACATATATTTTAAAGTACCTTCCCTCGGGGTTTATAAATTGGGAGAAAGGATGAATCTGTGCAGCTAACAGATGGTGATGAAATGAGAGAGAGGTTTATTGGTAATATCTAGGCTTCAATAAGCCAGTGTAAACTTCCCTCAAAACAGCACTCTGAAGTAAGTGCTATTATTGCGTCTGTTTCACTGATAAGAAAACAGAGATTTGCAAGGTCACACATTTTTCATAGGTGGTAGAGCTGGAATTCTCAATCTGTGGTTTCACTCCGAAGGCAGTCCCCTTCACCATTCTCTACGCTGGCTGGAGGATCTACAGAGCACCATAGATCTGGGAACCACTAGTGCAGAGTCTGAGAGTAGATGGATTTTTGGGGATTATGTCCTGGGGGCAGTTGGAAGTTCTCAAATGTCTTTGCTCCCTATAGTGTTTTGCAGCTTCTGCCAAGTCGGTCCACTTCCTCTCTGCTCCCTACTTTGACTTAGTAGATACTAAATTTTGCCATTCTTCCCACCAGCCACGCTCTCATTGTCTCCCAGAATGTGTACCTGAAGACCTGGCCAGACTTCAGATATAAGCAGCTCTTTCCAGCCAGACACAATTAATTTACATTTACTTTCAGGACCCAAGTGCTCAATTTAGTCTGTGCTTTTGTTCCTCTACTTGCTAATAATATGAGACTATGAAGCTGTACTCCACATTCAACTGTGACTTTAATATTTAAGATATAGCATGAAACAATCATAGGTATATTGTTACAGAAAGCACCAACTTGTGACAACTATCCTCTGACAAATTTGGATTTCCTGCTTTTGGTGTTTGTATTAAATAAGCATTTGCTACACCCGGAGCAGGGTATGTTCTTCCCGCTCTTCCTCCTATCCTTCTCCACCTAGATGGAAGTCTGGTAAACTTCTCCATTTACCTCACTTCCGCCCCCAGTCCTCAGCCCCTTTCCCTATGCGTGGGGATGCAATATGGATTTCAAAGCTAACTATTTCTGTTTCACCTTCAGCTAGTTTTTATCATCTCTTTAAGTACCAACTTCCTCATTTATAAGAATGGACCAGAATAGCATCTATTATTGTAATTAACTAGGAAAATGACCGTGCACATATAGCACTGTCTGTCTGGGCCGCATAGTAAGTGAAATTCTCAGTAAATGTTTATATATTTCTTCCACCACATTCCTGTGCTTCTTCCATTTGTATTCCACCTGTGTTGAGGCAGTTGGAAACTCTATATCCTTCCATTCTTTTTCTCCCCCCACCTCCTCAACTGAAGCCAATAGATACATGAATGACATACAATATATGTATAATAAATCGCACATTCATTCATTCTTTGATAAAGGACTATTGCCTTTTCTTTAATGATGAATTTGTTGATTAGCATTATGCAAAAATCTGAGTATGCCAGGAAATCTAGTTCCTGTTTCTTTAAAGTGGAACACAGATACTTGAGAATCAGTCTGACAGCAATATCTAACTAGATGTTTTTCTTTAAATCAAGTCTCCTGAAACATTCAATTTGGTTTTCATAGAAATAGGGACTCTCTTTAGACCCATAGTTGATTGTGTTATGTACTAGATTAAAAACAAAAATAATAATGATTAAATTACTTAATTTAAAAGATAAACCTACACCCTGGTTGGAAACAAAGTGGATCAGATGCAGTGCAGCAGGTGGAACACAGCCTGAGGACCCAGAGAGCCCTCCAGTGTGCCAGGGACACAGGGTGGGGAGAGAAAGGAGGAGAACCGGATGAACCATTCCATGGGTGGTGAGGAGCACTGCTGCTATACCATGTTCTTCCTAATGGCTTGAATACAAGTCAGACCTGATTTTCTCTTCTCAGTTCCAGAGAGTGTGTCTTCAGGGCCTTATCTCAGTGTTCCACTAACCTTGCCATGTTTCAGAATCCACTATAGAGCATTTGAAAAGCAGTTTCTTGGGCTTTATTCTAGACCAGTTAAATCTGAGTTTCTAGAGCTCTCGGTCTGAATTTTTAGCAGGTTTCTCAGGTAATTCTTTTATAGAAAGATTTGAAAGCCACTGAGTTTCACCAATTTTTATGTTTGAAGCTAATGTTCTGGAACACTTTATTCTTTGAAGAGTGTAAATCTTTAAACACTTTTTTTTTTTTCTTAATTTTTTGGTCTTTTTGGAGACAGGGTCTCATTCTGTCTCCCAAGCTGGAATGCAGTGGTGCAATCTCAGCTCACTGCAACGTCCATCTCCTGGGCTCAAGCAGTCCTCCCATCTCAGCCTCCCGAGTAGCTAGGATCACAGGCGCTCGCCACCATGCCCGGCTGAATTTTTTGTATTTTGGGTAGAGACGGGGTTTTGCCATGTTGCCCAGGCTGGGCTCAAGTGATCTACCTGCTTTGGCCTCCCAAAGTGCTGGGATTACAGGCATGAGCCTTCACACCCAGCCAGAAGCATGTCTTATTCTTTACATGCATCTTGCACACTACTGGAGTTGTCAGCACAGCAAACCCATGATAAATACTTATTAAATAAGCATAATGTGAAAACTAAGGTGGAAACATTTCTTTTAATAGTTTTATGAGGACCATTTAGGCTTGTATACAAAGTGGATAATCATATTAATAATTTGATTGGCAGTGAAATGTTACATTAACTTTTCTTTTGAATTTTACAAATTTAGATACTGATTTACTCTTTTGCCTTCAGATGTATAATTCCATTTGTTTATCTTAATGTACAGGTGTGACACTGTTATTACCTATTGGGTACATTTAACAGATGGGAAAATACAAACGTGGGGATAATTACAGTGTGTCTAAGTTATGAATTTTCCATACCAGCCAGAATTCCCCAAGCATGTTAAAGTGATTTACTTGCAAGCTGTTTGATGATACAAGTAATCCCTTTGTTTTGTCCCTCATAGTGGGGTTGCCCAGACTCTCAAGAAAGGAGAAGTTTTTTTGTATGAAATTGGAGGAAATATTGGTAAGCAGGGTTTTTTTTTCTCTTTGCATTTCACATGCTGTTCGGATATTGCCAGTGGTTATTATTTATGTCTTTGGAGGAAGAACAGGAAATTAGAAGTAAAATATACCATGCTTTAGATAGTTGCTGAATATTGTGAATTTATTTAATGGTTTGACCTTTCTCTTCAGGCTCTGTTTGAGCTCCTTCTGTACAAATGCCCATCTATGTTCAATTTCAGCAAAGGCAAGTTCCCTATACAGTAAGAATAACTCCTGGAATGGTTAATGATGCAAGTTTTTCAAAACTCTCTTCTTTTTAATATACTCATGTCACATAGTAAAGGAAGTAGTTGAGCTTATATAAGGCTAAGATAACACTTTATTATAGTATAGTGTTAGATATTTTTAGTAAAAGCAGATTTACTTTTACCATAGTTGATTTACTGCTAAATTTTATACACATGCACACACACTCAAATTCACATTAGTAATTTAAAAAATGGAATGAATTAATTTTGACCATTTTTTTAATTTTACCCTTTTGTAATTATCAGTGAGTCTTACCCATCTCTTTTTAAAAATTTGAAATAATCTTTTTCTCTTTTTTGACTCTTGGAAATGGTAAGGCTAAAATTATTAAGAAATAAATGA
Source organism: Rhinopithecus roxellana (assembly GCF_007565055.1). Taxonomy (NCBI): domain Eukaryota; kingdom Metazoa; phylum Chordata; class Mammalia; order Primates; family Cercopithecidae; genus Rhinopithecus; species Rhinopithecus roxellana. Next base: position 126,896,174 of record NC_044552.1, read on the forward strand.
AATAATGTTAAGTTCAAAATAGTAATTAAAAATAATTTTACAGGCCGGGCACGGTGGCTCATGCCTGTGATGCCAGCACTTTGGGAGGCCAAGGCAGGTGGATCATGAGGTCAGGAGATCGAGACCATCCTGGCTAACATGGTTAAACCCCGTCTCTACTAAAAATACAAAAAACAAATTAGCCGGGTGTGGTGGCGGGTGCCTGTAATCCCAGCTACTCAGGAGGCTGAGGCAGGAGAATGACGTGAACCCGGGAGGCAGAGCTTGCAGTGAGCTGAGATCAGGCCACTGTACTCCAGCCTGGGCAACAGAGCGAGACTCTGTCTCAAAAAAAATATATATATATATATATGTACACACACACACACACACACATACATATACACACACACACACATATATGTACATACATATAAAACAATAAATTTTGTAGAATGTTTTTGTGGGAATTAAAAATGTTAGTAAATTATTGAAAGTTAAAGATAGGAATGTAAAGGCTTATTCTTTAAATAGGCCATGACACTAGAAACCTGCAATTGTTAACTCTATTAGTAAAGGTTATTTAAATATTAATATATTTGATTTCTTATTTTACTTTTAGATCTTGGGAATTAAGTGTAGTTTCTTAGGTGGATTCAGAACCATTGCCCCTCCTAATAAGGTGATTAAGCTTTTAAGGAACCATTTAAAAGCCTATCATACAAAGTATTTTCAGCTTCCTAAATTAATTTGAAACCTATTCATTTAGAGAAAGACTATCAATTTTACTTTTCCAGTTGTTGGCCAATTTTTACAATATTTTGAGAAACAGGAAAGAATGAGAAGTTTTTTTTTTTTATTTGTTTTGTTTTGGAGACAGTGTCTGCCTCTGTCACCCACGCTGGAGTGCAGTGGCGCAATCTCGACTCACTGTACCTCCACCTCCTGAGCTCAAGCCATCCTCCCACGTCAACCTCCCGAGTAGCTGGGACTACAGGTGCAAGCCACCATGCTTAGCTAATTTTTGTATTTTTTGTAGAGACGGGGTTTCATTATGTTGCCCAGGCTGATCTCGAACTCCTGATCTCAAGCAATCTGCCCACCTCGGCCTCCCAAAGTAGAATAAGTATTTTGAAGCCCAAGATTTAAGAGTTAAATAGTTAAGCTTAAGTTTAAAATTGCATACCAATCTACCTGCTGTATTAAACTGACACAACATCTATTTTAACAGGGGAACGCTGCCTTGATGATGACACTTACATGAAGGATTTATATCAGCTTAACCCAAATGCTGAGTGGGTTATAAAGTCAAAGCCATTGTAGAAGACTTAACAAGCTGCAGATAACCATGTGGACTTCTGTAATAATTCTTGCTGAGTCAAGAGTGTAAATAAAAGAAGTGGCAGGACTCTTATTATTCAGTTGTACTCAACTATTTAAAAATGACTCTCTCAAGCCTTAAAAAGTCATAGATTTGTGCTGCTGCCAGAATTATATTAATTATTATTAATGTTATTATTAGAAAAAACATTTCTGGAGTGAGAGTAAAGAGGCTTAATTAGCTTATGGGCATTTTTCATATGCTCTGTGAAATGTGTCCAGATGTGACATAGTTATTTTTTTTAATATGTGAAAATGTATTCTCTTCCCACTCTTTTCTCCTAAACTCATATATACTGTAATATATGCTCTCTCACTTCTATTGCCTCTTCACATCTGCCCTTTCCCAGTTAGGTTTGCTTTTTGACCAAAAAGATAACAAATACTAGGTATGGCAAGTTGTGAAGACAGCACATTAAAACATACCTAATTTCACAGTATTCCTGTCACGACAGAATGTTAGTATTCATCTCTTTGAATCATTTGCTCAAATAATAACATTCCACCTTTTCCTGCTGTATTACAGGAGGTGATTTGCATTTTTTTCAGTTCATCTGACTTATGTTCACAGAATTGTATCAGCAATCAAGAAAATAGGACTGTCAGAAGCTGCCAGTTATTACTGAACCATTAAATACTTATATACTAAGAATAAATAAAATATACCCATGTGAAATGATAACTGGATTATGGATAACAAGAGAGTGAAAGTCAAAGCACTTTCTGTCTACTGTACTCTTCTAAATGGAATTTTAAAAGTCATAGCTGGCTTTACATGTTGTCATATTAGCATTATAAATATGCATGATAGTATAATCCAGTAATGGTTGAAGAATGTATTTTACTTAAAGAGGGATTTTTTTTAAACTCCCGAATAAGTCTACTGGAAGAGTTACTCTTCTGGATGAACAAGCTTTTGTTTGTGTTCTTATTTTAAATAATTGGAGTCAATTTATTAAAATATTGTCAAAAGTCCTATTCCCAGGGATTTTAATGCACAAACTATATTGTGACAAGAGATGAGCCTCTGTACTGTAAATAAGAGAAATGAAGTAGAGAAATGTTAAATATTTTATGAGTTTAGAATGTAGTAAATAAAAGGTGATGTAAATGAATGCTGCACAAACGGTGTTTATGATACTTTTAGTAGTACTTTAGGAAAAATTACACATTCTCAGAAGCTCTTGATGTCTCTGATTAAAGCGGGGGAATGGTGTTAATGAGAACCGTCATAAATTTTTAGCATATAATTACAAGAACAGCCTGTGGATATGATCACTTAAATAATTTTGTGGTGATTCGTGCCATTGCTTTTTTATTTAAAAGAAAATTTTGTAATTAAATGCCTTTTTCTAAATTATCTTCTCTTGGAATCATTACTTTTAATCCTATGTGTTTATGAGTATTTTTGCTCTTTATTAATATTGAGAAATGGACTCCTTTTGTTATTAAAAGTCATCTCTATTTTATTTCTGCTATTTTCTTTGTAATTTTTAAAGTAGGAAGATGTCAGAGATATAAATGTGTTTTCATCTTTAGGTTTTTTCCTTTTACAAATTTTTATTTTTTAGGATTTTCAAAATACAGTTTAGTCTGTTTCTTTGACAATATGTATTAATTTCCCAATTAGCAAAATGGTACTTATTAGTGAGTTGAAAACAATTAACAACATAAAAGAAAAATTATGTGCTTAGAACATTTTAGGTGTATATGACTTCAAAAGAAAAAAAAAAAAGAAGATAGCAGTGAGGATAATGATTTAAGTAAAAGGTTTTCTGAAGCCTATGCCAACCAATTTTCACAATGTTTGCTACCTACCTGAAAAGGAGGGTCAGGAGGGAGACACAATATATTTTTGATCATGAAAAAGTATCAGATCTTAATTTTGAAAAAGTGAAAATGCCATTTTATTTTGAATGTCTTTTAGAACTCATGACCCAAGTTAATCGATATTGAATAATATCACATAAATAACCAAAAAATATGGACTTAAAAAAATCTTTATTTTTTTAGAGACAGGGTCTTGCTCTGTTGTCCAGATTGGAGTACAGTAGCGCATTCGTGGCTAACTGCAGCCTCAAGTGCTGGGGCTCAAGCAATCCTCCTGCCTCAGTCTCCTAAGTAGCTAGGACCACAGGTGCATGCCACCATGCCTGGATCTAAAGAGAAAAAAAGCTTGATATTATAGATCCTTGAATATAAATATCCTGATATTAACCTACTGCTTTTGCTGTGATTTTTTTCCCTTAGTGAGTTTTAAATCTCAGGCTAGATTTTTATTTGTTTTTCTGTATGTGTATGAGACAAAATAAAAACAAATATATTTGCCTTGAGTTTGAAACATTTGAACTCTTAAAGGAAGACTGGTTGTCCTGTTAACGTTGGTGATGCTCCTTTCTGAAAGAGGCTTCATTAATCTGTTCTCACACTGCTATGAAGAAATACCTGAGACTGGGTAATTTATAAAGAAAAGAAGTTTAATTGACTCACATAGTTGAGGAGGCCTCAGAAAACCTACAGTCATGGCGGAAGGGGAAGAAAACATGTCCTTCATATGGCGCCAGGACGGAGAAGAAAGAGAAGTGCAGAGTGAAGTGGGGGAAAGCCCCTCACAAAACCATCAGATCTTGTGAGAACTCCCAATCACGAGAACAGCATGGGGAACTGCCCCCATGATTCAGTCACCTCCCACAAGGTCCCTCCCCCAACATGTGGGGATTACCATTGAGATTACAATTCAAGATGAGATTCGGGTGGGGACACAGAGCCAGCCTATCTCAGATTTCATTGTAATTCTTTGCACTTACACAGTCTTTGCTTAATGCTGCTGTAGAATTCGATGTAAATTCCTTACTAGTACTCTTTGGGAAAGGCAGATTATTTTACCAACTTCATGGAATTTTTCATTATTGTCTTTCCTCGTTTTCATTAAACTGGTTTGCACTCTCTGATTGTCCTGGTTTCTCACCTACTCATCAGTAGGTGGCAGTATTGGTCAGGGATTCCTTTGAATCGAAACTACGGGAAGTTTTTTAAATGAACCTGAGTTCATAGGGAAGTTGCTAAGACTCAGTGCCAGGCAGTTAGGTAAGAACACTGTGGAGCTCCTGTTTTGATTACTGATTCTGAAATTGTAATAATTTCAGAGTTTCTATGTTCAACCTGTTTGTCTGCTTTTATCCTTAATCCATTGAATGGGAAGGGTGGGAGAAGAGGACATTTTTCTAAGCTGAAATTAGGCTTTTGACAACGTCTATTTCAAGCAGAGGGATTATGACAAGAAGGAAGGCAGTGAACCGGGAAAGTAAGTGAAGGGATGTCTAAGATAAGACGGCATAATTAACCTTTTTTTTTTTTTTTTAAATATAGTTTAAGTTCTGGGATACATGTGCAGAACGTGCAGGTTTGTTACATAGGTATACATGTGCGTTGGTGTTTTGCTGCACCCATCGACCGGTCATATACATTAGGTGTTTCTCCTAATGCTCTCCCTCCCCTAGCTCCCCAATCCCTGATAGGTGCCAGTGTATGATGTTCCCCCTCTGTCTCCATGTGTTCTCGTTATTCAGCTCCCACTTATAAGTGAGAATATACGGTGCTTGGTTTTCTGTTCCTGTGTCACTTTGCTGAGAATGATGGTTTCCAGCTTTATCCATGTCCCTGCAAAGGACATGAACTCATCCTTTTTTATGGCTACATAGTATTCCATGGTGTGTATGTGTCACATTTTCTTTTATCCAATGTATCATAGATGGGCATTTGGGTTGGTTCCAAGTCTTTGCTGTTGTGAACAATGCTGCAATAAACCATGTGTGCATGTGTCTTTACAGTAGAATGATTTATAATCCTTTGGGTATATAGCCAGTAATGGGATTGCTGGGTCAAATGGTATTTCTGGTTCTAGATCCTTGAGGAATTGCCACACTGTCTTCCACAATGGTTGAACTAATTTACACTCCCACCAACAGTGTAAAGTGTTCCTATTTCTCCACATCCTCTCCAGTATCTGTTGTTTCCTGACTTCTTAATGATCACCATTCTAACTGGCATGAGATGGTATCTCATTGTGGTTTTTATTTGCATTTCTCTAACGACCAGTGATGATGAGCTTTTTTCCATGTTTGTTGGCTACATAAATGTCTTCTTTTGAGAAGTGTCTGTTCATATCCTTCACCCACTTTTTGATGGGGTTGATTTTATTGTAAATTTGTTTCAGTTCCTTGAAGAATCTGGATATTAGCCCTTTGTCAGATGAGTAGACTGCAAAAATTTTCTCCATTCTGTAGGTTGCCTGTTCACTCTGATGGTAGTTTCTTTTGCTGTGCAGAAGCTCTTTAGTTTAATTAGATCCCATTTGTCAATTTTGGCTTTTGTTGCCATTGCTTTTGGTGTTTTAGTCATGAAGTCTTTGCCCATGCCTATGTCCTGAATGGTATTGCCTAAGTTTTCCTCTAGGGTTTTTATGGTTTTAGATCTTATGTGTAAGTCTTTAATCCATTGAGTTAATTTTTGTATAAAGTGTAAGGAAGGCATCCAATTTCAGTTTTCTGCATATGGCTAGCCGGTTTTCCCAACACTATTAAATAAGAAATCCCTTCCCCATTGCTTGTTTTTGTCAGGTTTGTCAAAGATCAGGTGGTTGTAGATGTGTGGTGTTATTTCTGGTGCCTCTGTTCTGTTTCATTGGTCTATATATCTGTTTTGGTACCAGTACCGTGCTGTTTTGGTTACTGTAGACTTGTAGTACAGTTTGAAGTCAGGTAGCATGATGCCTCCAGCATTGTTCTTTTTGCTTAGGATTGTCTTGGCTATATGGGCTCTTTGTTGGTTTCATATGAAATTTAAAGTAGTTTTTTCTAATTCTGTGAAGAAAGTCAATGGTAGCTTGATGGAGATAGCATTGAATCTGTAAATTACTTTGGACAGTATGCCAGTATGGCCATTTTCATGATATTGATTCTTCCTATCCGTAAGCATGGAATGTTTTTCCATTTGTGTCCTCTCTTATTTCCTTGAGCAGTGGTTTGTAGTTGTCCTTGAAGAGGTCCTTCATGTCCCTTTTAAGTTGGATTCCTAGGTATTTTATTCTCTTTATAGCAATTGTGAATGGGAGTTCACTCATGATTTGGCTCTCTGCTTGTCTGTTATTGGTGTATAGGAATGCTTGTGATTTTTGCACACTGATTTTGTATCCTGAGACTTTGCTGAAGTTGCTTATCAGCTTAAGGATATTTTGCGCTGAGACGATGGGGTTTTCTAAATATACAATCATGTTGTCTGCAAACAGAGACAATTTGACTTCCTCTCTTCCTATTTAAATACCCTTTCTTTCTTTCTCTTCTCTGATTGCCCTGGCTAAAACTTCCAATATTATGTTGAATAGGAGTGGTAAGAGAGGACATCCTTGTCTTGTGCTGGTTTTCAAAGGGAATGCTTCCAGCGCTTGCCGATTCAGTATGATATTGGCTGTGGGTTTGTCATAAATGACTCATTATTTTGAGATGTGTTCCATCAATACCTAGTTTATTGAGAGTTTTTAGCATGAAGGTGTGTGGAATTTTATCAAAGACCTTTTCTGCATCTGTTGAGATAATCATGTGGATTTTGTCATTGGTTCTGTTTATGTGATGGATTACGTTTTTTTGATTTAAGTATATTGAAGCAGCCTTGCATCCCAGGGATGAAGCCAACTTGATCGTGGTGGATAAGCTTTTTGATGTGCTGCTGGATTCCCTTTGCCAGTATTTTATTGAGGACTTTCGCATCGATGTTCATCAGGGATATTGGCCTGAAATTTTCTTTTTTTGTTGTGTCTCTGCCAGGTTTTGGTATTAGGATGATGATAGCCTCATAAAATGAGTTAGGGGGGAATCCCTCTTTTTCTGTTTGGAATAGTTTCAGAAGGAATGATACCAGCTCCTCTTTGCACCTCTGGTAGACTTCGGCTGTGAATCCATCTGGTACTGAGCTTTTTTTGGTTGGTAGGCTATTAATTACTGTTTCAATTTCAGAACTTGTTATTGGTCTATTCAGGGATTCAACTTCTTCCTAGTTTAGTCTTGGGAGGGTGTATGTGTCCAGGAATTTACCCATTTCTTCTAGTTTTTCTAGTTTATTTGCGTAGAGGTATTTATAGTATTCTCTGATGGTAGTTTGTATTTCTGTGGGATCAGTTATGATATCCCCTTCATCATTTTTTATCGTGTCTATTTGATTCTTCTCTCTTTTCTTCTTTAGTAGTCTGGCTAGTGGTCTATCAATTTTGTTAATCTTTTCAGAAAACCAGCTTCTGGATTCATTGATTTTTGAAGGGTTTTTCATTATCTCCTTCAGTTCTGCTCTGATCTTAGTTATTTCTTGTCTTCTGCTAGCTTTTGAATTTGTTTGCTCTTGCTTCTGTAGTTCTTTTAATTGTGATGTTAGGGTGTCAATGCATTTAGTGCTATAAATTTCCCTCTAAACACTGCTTTAGCTGTGTCCCAGAGATTCTGGTATGTTTTGTCTTTGTTCTCATTGGTTTCAAATAACTTATTTAGTTCTGCCTTAATTTTTTTATTAGCCCAGTAGTCATTCAGGAGCAGATTGTTCAGTTTACATGTAGTTGTGTGGTTTTGAGTGAGTTTCTTAATCCTGAGTTCTAATTTGATTGCACTGTAGTCTGAGAGACTGTTGGTTATGATTTCAGTTATTTTGCATTTCCTGAGAAGGGTCTTACTTCCAATTATGTGGTCAATTTTAGAATAAATGCTATGTGGTGCTGAGAACATATATTCTGTTGATTTGGGGTGGAGAGTTCAGTAGATGTCTATTAGGTCCACTTGGTCCAGAGCTGAGTTAAAGTCCTGAATATCCTTATTAATTTTCTGTCTCGTTGATCTGTCTGATATTGACAATGGGATGTTAAAGTCTCCCACCATTATTGTGTAGGAGTCTAAGTCTATTTGTAGGTATCTAAGGACTTGCTTTATGAATCTGGGTGCTCCTGTGTTGGTGCATATATATTTAGGAGAGTTAGCTCTTCTTGTTGCATTGATCCCTTTACCATTATGTAGTGCCCTTCTTTGCCTTTTTTTAGTCTTTGTTGGTTTAAAGTCTGTTTTATCAGAGACTAGGATTGCAACCCCTGCCTTTTTTTTTTTTTTTTTTGCTTTCCATTTGCTTGGTAAATATTCCTCCATCCCTTTATTTTGAGCCTATGTGTGTCTCTGCATGTGAGATGGGTCTCCTGAATACAGCACACTGATGGGTCTTGACTCTATCCAATTTGCCAGTCTGTGTCTTTTAATTGGGAAATTTAGCCTATTTACATTTAAGGTTAATATTATTATGTGTGAATTTGATCCTGTCATTATGATGCTAGCTGATTATTCTGCCCATTCATTGATGCAGTTTCTTCATAGTGTCAGTGGTCATTAAAATTTGGTATGTTTTTGCAGTGGCTGGTACCGGTTTTTCCTTTTCATATTTAGTGCTTCCTTCAGGAGCTCTTGTAAGGCAGGCCTGGTGGTGACAAAATCTCTCAGCATTTGCTTGTCTATAAAGGATTTTTTTTTCTCCTTCGCTTATGAAACTTAGTTTGGCTGGATATGAAATTCTTGGTTGAAAATTCTTTTCTTTAATAATGTTGAATATTGGCCCCACTCTCTTCTGACGTGTAGGGTTTCTGCAGAGAGATCTGCTGTTAGTCTGATGGGCTTCCCTTTGTGGGTAACCTGACCTTTCTCTCTGGCTGCCTTTAACATTTTTTCCTTCATTTCAACTCTGGTGAGTCTGACAGTTATGTGTTTTGGGTTGCTCTTCTTGAGTAGTATCTTTGTGGTGGTCTCTGTATATTCTGAATTTGAATGTTGGCCTGTCTTGCTAGGCTGGGGAAGTTCTGCTGGATAATATCCTGAAGAGTGTTTTCCAACTTGGTTCCATTCTCCCCATCCCTCTCAGGTGCACCAGTCAAACGTAGGTTTGGTCTTTTTGGTCTTTTCACATAGTCCCATATTTCTCAGAGGCTTTGTTCGTTCCTTTTCATTCATTCTTCTCTAATCTTGTCTTCACTCTTTATTTAATTAAGTTGATCTTCAGTCTCTGATGTCCTTTCTTCCACTTGATTGATTCTGCTATTGATACTTGTGTATACTTCATGCAGTTCCTGTGTTGTGTTTTTCAGCTCCATCAGGTCACTTTTGTTCTTCTCTAAATTGGTTATTCTGGTTAGCAATTCCTCTAACCTTTTTTCGAGATTCTTTCTTCCTTGCATGGGGTTAAAACATGCTCCTTTAGCTTGGAGGAGTTTGTGATTACCCACCTTCTGAAACCTACTTCTGTCAATTCATCGAACTCATTCTCCATCCAGTTTTCTTCCCTTGTTGGTGAGGAGCTGTGATCCTTCAGAGGAGAAGAGGTGTTCTGGTTTTTGGAATCTTCAGCATTTTTGTGCTGTTTTTTTTTTCCTCCTCTTCGTGGATTTATCGACCTTTGTTTGGTCTTTGATGTTGGTGGCCTTCGGATGGGGTTTTTGTGTGAACGCTCTTTTTGTTGATGTTGATGCTATTCCTGTTTGTTAGTTTGCCTTCTAACAGTCAGGCCCCTCTGCTGCAGGTCTGCTGCTGCTTTCTGGAGGTCCCCTCCAGACCCTGTTTGCCTGGGTATCACCAGCAGAGGCTACAGAACACCAGAGATTGCTGCCTGTTCCTTCCTCTGGAAGCTTCATCCCAGAGGGGCACCTGCCAGATGCCAGCCGGAGCTCTCTTGTATGAAGTGTCTCCCAGTCAGGAGGCACAGGGGTCAGGGACCCACTTGAGGAGGCAATCTGTCCCTTAGCAGAGCTCAAGTGCTGTGCTGGGAGATCCACTGCTCTTTTCAGAGCTGGCAGGCAGGAATGTTTAAGTCTGCTGAAGCTGTGCCCACAGCCACCCCTTCCCCCGGGTGCTTTGTTCCATGGGGATGGGAGTTTTATCTGTAAACTCCTGACTGGGGCTACTGCCTTTCTGTCAGATATACCCTGCCCAGAGAGGAGGAATCTAGAGAGGCAGTCTGGCTACAGTGGCTTTGCTGAGCTGTGGTGGGCTTCACCCAGTTAGAACTTCCCAGCAGCTTTGTATACACTGAAGGGGAAAACAGCCTACTCAAGCCTCAGTAATGGCAGACGCCCCTCCTCCCACCAAGCTTGAGCATCCCAGGTTGACTTCAGACTGCTGTTCTGGCAGCGAGAAGTTCAAGCCAGTGGATCTTAGCTTGCTGGGCTCTGCGGAGGTGGAATCTGCTGAGCTAGACCACTTGGATCTCTAGCTTCAGCCCCCTTTCCAGGTGAGTGAATGGTTCTGGCTCGCTGGCGTTCCAGGCATCAATGGGTTACGAAACAAAAACCACTGCAGCTAGCTCAGTATCTACCCAAATGGCCGCCCAGTTTTGTACTTGAAACCCAGGGCCCTGGTGGTGTAGGCACCTGAGGGAATCTCCTGCTCTGTGGGTTGTGAAGACTCTGGGAAAAGCGTAGTTTCTGGGCCAAAATGTACTGTTCCTCACGGCATAGTCCCTCATGGTTTCCCTTGGGTAGGGGAGCGAGTTCCCTGACCTCTTGCACTTCCTGGGTGATGCAACGCCTCACCTTGCTTCGGCTCGCCCTCCATGGGCTGTACCCACTATCTAAGCAGTCCCAATGAGATGAGTAGGGTGCCTCAGTTGGAAATGCAGAAATCACTTGCCTTCTGCGTTGATCTTGCTGGGAGCTGCAGACCGGAGCTGTTCCTATTTGGCCTTCTTGCCAGTCACTGTGATAGTGTATATGTGTTCATTCAACAAATATTTACTGGTCACCTACATATATGCCAGACATGTTCTACCCTTGAGATGCACCGGTGAACAAAGTAACAAAAAGCCCTTATTTCATAGCGCTTACATTCTAGTGGAGGGAGACTGATAATGAAATATTAATGAGCAAAAAGAATTCTATAGTGTATTGAAAGGTGGTAAGTACAATGGAGACAAAAAAGATGAGCAGAACAAATAGGACAAGATGTGGAGAGATAGGGTCATTGCAGCATTCAACAAGAAGTCTTATTGAATCATTAAAAACTAAGAAAATACTGGAAACAAGTCTTCAAGGAACTTGCCATGTAGATATCTGGAAGAACATTCTATGCAAAGTAAATTACTAGAACAAAGGTCCAAAGCAGAAATGTGCCTGTTACCAAAGGTGTGGCTGGGGTGGACTCAGGGCTGGTGATAGTAACAGGGCAGGGCAGAGAAGTAACACTATCATGGGGAACAAGATCATGGAGGGCTTTGTGTTAGGGTGATTATTGTTCAAATCAGGACATTTCTGGGGGTGAAGCAGGGCACTGTTGGTGAGGGCAGTAACTGTGGAGTGATAAGTAATCAGATTCTAGATATATTTTTGAAGGTAGAGTCTATAGGATTTTTTCTGATACGAGAGGATTTTAAATCAAGGATAACCACAAGATTTTTGACTTGAGCCATTGCAAGGATGGATTTTCCAACAAGAGAAATAGGGAAGTGGAGGTAAATCAGGTACCATTAGCAGGGATTCAGGAGTTCAGTCATGGATGTATGGAATTTGAAGTGCCTGTTAGATATCCAAGTGGCAATATTTTGAAAGCAGTTACATGAGCAGGCATTAAGGAGAGAAGTCTAGACTGGATTCATCTGCATGCATATGGACTTTTAAACCATGACCTTGCATGAGATCACCAAGGGAGTGAGTCTGGGTATAATAAAATTACCAAGAACTCGGCCCTGGAGCTACCCAACATTAGCGGTTAGAAAAAAAGGAACTAGCAAAGAGGTTGAAAATAAGTAACCTTATAGATAACCGAGAGACAGTGGTGTCCCAGAAGCCAACTGCAGTGGGAGTGATTGTAGTATCAGATGCTACTTATAGTTCAAATGAGCTAAAGGGCAGAAGTTAACCACTGGCTTTATCTATATGGAGGTCTTAGTAGACCTTGCTGAGTAGTTTTGGTAAAGTGATAAGGATGCTTGTAGTGGGGTTAAGAGAATGAGAATTGGGGACTGTGAGCATGGACAGCACGTATAAGGAGCTCTCCTGCTACACAAGAGAGCAAATAAGGCACTAGCAGAAGAAAGAGTTGGAAGTGCTTCACATAGGGCCTTTGATGCCGGGCAAAAGACTTTTTTAAATTTTAAGTATTTTTTTTTTCAAATTTAATATTTTGAGAAGATATGATATGGATACTGGAGCCAGACTACCTGGGTTAACAAATGTGATCTTGGACAAGTTACTTACCTGTGCCTCATTTCATACTTCGTATAAAGATAATAATAGGAATATTTACTTCTTAGCCACTTACTAGAATTAAATAATCCATACAAAGGGCTCAGCAGCATACTAGCCTGATAGTATTTAATAAATGTATTTTTATTATTTGTTATTTTGCTCAATATTATCAGAGCTGTACCTTTATAATTTTAAAATATTCTGGGCCTAGCACGGTGGCTCACGCCTGTAATCCCAGCACTTTGGGAGGCCAAGGAGGGCAGATCACGAGGTCAGGAGATCGAGACCATCCTGGCCAACATGATGAAACCCCATTTCTACTAAAAATACAAAAAGTATCTGGGTGTGGTGGCGCGTGCCTGTAATCCCAGCTACTCGGGAAGCTGAGGCAGGAGAATCGCTTGAACCAGAGAGTTGGAGGTTGCAGTGAGCTGAGATAGCACCACTGTACTCTAGCCTGGTGACAGAGTGAGACTTGGTCTCAAAAAAAAATGTGTGTGTGTAAATATATATATATATATGTAATTCTGCCATATTCTATTTTTCCCATCAATACAGAGAAAAGATGTAACAGACCTATCAGTAATAGATCCTAATAAATAGATGAGAGAATGGTGGAATGGTGGGCAGCACCTATATTTAGAATAACCAGCCTTCCCCCGAAGGGTAATTCTGATAGCATCCCCCATGAACATTCCTTTTCCCAAGTTAGGAGTCATTTATTGGATATTTATGGAATGTCCCTCTTTATCTCATTTGGAGTTATTGATTCCAATGCCACACTATCTCAGCTGGAAATCAGTGCTAGTAACTCTTCCTTAGAATATCGGTGGCACCGTAGGGCATAGAAATAATTTTGTGAGAACACCTTTTTTCTACTTCCATGAGCTCAGCTCAACCTTAAATATTGTTTGTTTCATTTAAGTTAAACAGATTGGCATAAAGACAGAGTTCTCTCCCTGCATTTCAGACCAGAAAGTCTAGGAAGAAAAACTCTTATCCAGTTCATGTTCTGTCTTGATACATTGTTCACTCCTGGGACAATCCTGGGCTCCTTCAATTGGCGTTAGCTGCTCATGCTGGCAGAAGTTCCAATTCCTTGCCCTGGTGTTTCTAGGTCTGTGATCTCTCAAATGTTATATTTAATACATATTAAATGGCAATAATAATTTCCCTCCCATTTCCATTGGCTTCACATCTTGGAATCTGGAGTTGGCATCTAGCTTCTCTTTTTCACTTGTACCCCAAAGTCGTGTATGCAGTCGGTTGGCTCTGGTAGAAAGGATTCCAAATGAAACACTAGAACCCCCTTCTTCCATATAAGCATTTCTTCAAGTCCTTAGGGTTTATTTGAAGAGTTTCATGAGTTATTTTCACATGTAGCTGCATACTGTATATGAGAAATAGATTGGTTGCAAGAAAAACTGCTTCTATGGTACTTCCAACTTAGTCAAGAAACACTGGCTTTGTCACAAGCCAGCTTTTTATCTTGAGATTGCAAATCTTGATTTCTCAACTGAAGGAGCTCAGATAAGCTTCAGAGAATGCAGCTCTACTTCGTGCTGTCTTTACTCCTCTTTTGATGTTCTCCTCTCACTGCACCTGGGTAGCTCAGAGCTGCCTCTTGTTGCATCTCCTGTAACCTTTACAAAATAACAGCTTTCGTGTAATCTCTGCTGCAAGTCACCTTTCCCTCCAGCAAGGGCCAAAGTGAACAAGGATTTTCCCCGGAGGGAAGTTCATAAGGAGAGTCACAGACAGTGGCCAAATTCTGAGCAGTCGATCAGTTAAATTTTTCTTTCACCTGACTGTAGCTTTGTCACAATCACAAAAAGGGAATTATTTAATCATTTCCTGTGCCTTCATAACTCTCATTTCAATGGGGGAAATCTTAGGGCATCTTAGCTTTGGTTGCTTGTATCACGCAGTTTGTATTGTTGACTAAAGAAATACTAGATGTTTAAAGAATTAAAATTCATTTAGAGTCTTATTGAGGATTATATTTTGGAAAAATTGTCTAGAGAGATGTTTTGTTAGACTGTTTTAATGCAGCATATAGTTTTTATATAGGGAGTGAAGATCCAGTATGTGTAAAATTATATTAAAATTTGGGCCTAAGTATATTTGGTTACAATTTGTGAGGGCATAATTGTTGATTTTGGCAGGCATGATTTTATGTTTAAGAACAGGCAAGGACCAAGTTCATTTATTTTTTTAAGGAATGTAATATCTTAGGCAAGAGATGGTGGGGAGCTGTGTGCCCTATCTTGTTTATGTCTTTAAGGCATTATTTTGGAGATCCATACTTAGAATCAGGGAGACTAAAATTTTGTTGGCAAGTAAACATTACTTCTTATATTTGTTACTTTTTTGTCAAGTATTTGGCAAAAACAGAGTTTTACTGAGAACATGAAGAATTAAGTAAGAGATTGTGCATCTCCATTTGTCGAAGAATCCTGAAACATGTTCTAGGACATGCTTCATTCATCCTCATGCTAATTATGATGTTAAGAAGAGGGAAGGAGCCAGTTGTGGTGGCTCACACCTGTAATTTCAGCACTTTGGAAGGCTGAGGTGGATGGATCAGCTGAGGTCAGGAGTTCAAGACCAACCTGGCCAACATGGCAAAACCCCTCTCTACTAAAAATACAAAAATTAGCCGGGTGTAGTGGTGCACACCTGTAATCCCAGCTACTTGGGTGGCTGGGGCAGGAGAATTGTTTGAACCTGGGAGACGGAAGTTGCAGTGAGCCAAGATTGCGCCATTGCACTCCAGTATGGGTGACAAGAGTGAAACTTTGTAAAAAAAAAAAAAAAAAAAAAAAAAGAGAGAGAAGGGAGAAGGAATGAAGATTCTTTATTCTTAAGAAACTGTTAGGCATAACTAGATAATACATCAAAGTATACCGAGTTCATTAGACAATGTTATTTGATAAGGAATACTCTAACATTTCTGAAAGAAAAATGGCTATCCATTTGTTTTTCTTAGCATTTTGGTGCTTGCTATGTGCTATACCATAAATTAGGTTGTGATGACGTAAAAATCAATGGTATGTGCATTTCCACAAGGAGATTGGATTTAGATTTGTGACTAGGATTGACGGGGAATGTATCCCTAGCAAATGGGCTTTGATTTGAAGGAAGCAGATATGGGTACAACTGATTGTATCGGTAAAATGTAATGGGAGGATAGAGAAAGGACACTGTTAGTTGGGTAATTGTTAATGGAGTAAAGCTGGAGGCCCAGTTAGAATATTGAAGACTAGATCAGGTCAGAAATGATGAGGCTCAGAATTAGGATTGTGGCAGTGAAAAGTGAGAACAGGGCAGACAGATGTTGCCGAGTGAGGTCAAAAGGACTTGATGATTCCATTGGATGAAGAGAAGTGAGGGAGCGGGGTTTAAAGACCTTTAGGAGAAGATAATGGTGCTTTTCACTGACTCCCAGAACAGGGAGAAGTAGTGGTTTGAAATGAAGTGATTGGGGCAAGAGAGGGGGAAGTATTATGGGTGTGAAAGGAGAGAAGGTGAGAATATATTGAGCTTACAGTGTTGAAGAGACTGAACAGTTACAACTGAGACATCTTTTAGTTAAGATTTCTTTGAAAATATGTATTTAGAAAATGCTTTGCAGGGAGGTGATATTTAAAGCCATAGAAGCAAAACAAATTGTCCCTTGAGAGCGAAGGGCCAAGAGAGGGCTAAGAACAACTTTGAAGAATGCCTTTCTCTGCTTACAGGATGCATAAAGGGAGAAATACCTTAGAAGGAACAGTTCAAACCATAGTAGTAATGTCAGAAGAGTAAAAATCACAGATGTCAGGCTTGATAACAGGTTTAACAGAAAGGAAATGATTATGTCAAAAAATTGAGAGAAGTGAACCAGACATCAGTTAAGTAGAAACCACTGGAGCTGAAGTCTACAAGTTCAAGGCTGACCTAGAGAGCAGGTCTACAGTATTTTGGAGTGATGCGAACAGATGCCTATTGCCAAACACCAACATGTAAATAGGAATTGGGAACTATGAATTTAGTTGGGATTGTTGGGGGAAAAGGCAGAGGAATAAAGTTTATCAAGGCTTTTTTTCCCCACTTGGATATTTTGCAGAGGGAAACTTGATCATCAAATAGTTTTCACATCTAATTTCTAATATCTGAATTATCTGTATTTCTATTTTTAGTTAATTCAAAAGCTTCTTGGTTCCTCTTATCTAAAATATTACTCACAATGATTAACTTTTGAAGAAAATTGACTGTGCTAAAGTATCTAAAAGATCACTCAGAGTAACTTTTGAAGAAAATTGGGCTAAAGGTGAAAAAGCCTCCTTCTCCAAGAATTTTGCTTGTCCTTAAGGGATACCATTAATTTAAATTTTCTTTTTTATGATTTTTACCTTTAAGAAACTTTTCCACATTTAAATCAAATGATTTTAAAGTAAACGTGTTTGGGAGCTGGTGTTAAAGAGGGCTGATAACTGAGACACTAAAGCTTGTTCCATATTAGCAGCGTTTTTGAAAGTATCCTTGGTTGGGAGCTGCTATCCTGATTCTCATTCCTTTTCTGCATTGCCACATATAATAAGAGTTTTGTTCTGCCTACTATAATTTATATAGCAAAACCCAAGGAACATATACTAGATGCATTGAAAAATATGATGCCCTGTAAAACAAGACTTAGGACAAGTGTTACAGAAGGCTTTGATTCCAAAGCCTAATTATTGGATGGTAAACAATACACTGAGTACACTATAATGATGTTCTTCAAAATTTTCCACTTACATACTCCCTAAAATGATTATTACAAGAATGTATTACCTGGAATATTTTTTTCATTAAAATCTAACATTTTTCATCCTAAGTTTAAATAATTGCAAAGGACATTCTAATACTTTAAATTATTTCAAGAATAATATCAGAACCATAGTGATTTGATACCCTGTTGTCTGTTTTAAAAAATGCATGGAAGCTCATCATTAATAGCAAGAACTTCTACATTTTTTTCCCTCGAACTCCTGTTTTTATTGGACTTCCTTCCTTAGAAGTTTATCCTAAAGTAATACATTCAATGATACAAAGCAATTGTGTTTCTCTACAGCAAAATAAGTATATATGTTGAAGTTATTGTTGATGAAACAAAAATATATCACATACTTTGATAAAAATTAATAAAACATTTAAGTTTTACTGAAAATTAGTTTCTGAGAAAGGATTTCACTTTTTAAACAATTTAGTTATCAATGGATAGATATTTTTCCTAATAAATTCAGCATCGATTTAGTCCTCTTTTTCAATTATATATGTGTAGACACCGAGAAACTTTTCACAATCAAATGTAAATTGCAATTATTTTAGTGATGCTCAGAGATACGCAGTTTTTTGAATTTTTAAAAAGTTCATTATATGCCAAAAGAACATAGATCTCTGTCTCAAAATTATTAGGTCCTTCTTTGTATTTTTTGAAACAATCTGACTTATATAAGGATTTGTTACCCAGCTGTTACAATCATTCATTTTTTAATTTCTGAGAAGTATGCCAGAAAATGATTACTGGCTTGATGAGGAGAAAAATCTGTAAAGCTCTTGTTGCATATATTGTCAAATTGCTTTTTAGGAAAGTCATAGTAATTTATACTTCCATCAATAGCAGTTGAGTGATAATCTCAGTGTCTTCGCACCATCATTTTCTTTAATATTCATTAATTTCATGGGTGAAGAAATGACATTTTTCTGTTTTAATTTGCATTTCATGGATAACTAATGAGGCTAATAATGTTTCATATGTTTGTTAGTGAATTCATAAAACCAGGAGAGAGATCTTTTTATATTATTTGTTTCTCTGTTACAGTACTAGTTATATATACTCTATATACTCTATAACAAATGCATAAACTGTATATTTAGGATCCTTAGATTGATCATATTTGCACATTGAATGAGTATATATAATAGAGAATATAAATGCTATAGAAGAGCACTTGGCCCACAGTAAATAATGTGTACATCAACCAAACTCAGCAGCATTATTATTACAGTGATAAATATTTCTTCCAATTTGACGTTAAATGTTTTTATTTTAACATAATGCTGCCTTTTTTTTTTTTTTTTTTTGCCTTGGTGTTCCAGAGTTGCTCTGAGCTGAGAGATTATTATTCAATAAAGAAGGTGTTATGAACTGTTTTTATTTCCCCAATATTCGTTTGTTAATTTGGAGATGAGGGCTTTGGGAGATAATTAGGATTAGGTGAGGTTATAAGGGTGGGTCTCTTACGACTAGTGGCTTTTCTTTTAAATATGGCAAGATTTCATCATGAATTAGTGGCTTAACAGGAAGAAAGAGAGATCTCCCTTCTTCTTAATGTATATGGATCAAGGTGGAAAGGTAAAGTAAGGCAGCTGTCTGCAAGCCAGGGAAAGAGTCCTCAACCAGGAACTGAATTGTCCAGCACCTTTATCTTGGGCTTCCTAATCTCCACAACTGCGAGGATCAATTTCTGTTGTTTAAATCATCCGTTTGGCATTCTGTTATCGTAGCCTGAGATGATTGCTACAGAAGGCTTCCTTAGAAATTATGAACTATTTGTCCTTGCAAAGTTGGTATAGTTACAAATAATGTTGCTCCTCATCCTCTCCTTGAATATGTTGATTTATACATAGGAATTACTAGGCGAATAGAACAGAATTTTCTTTTAGCCATTTTTAACTTGAGATTTTGTATCAGTTTTTTTTTTGCTAAGAAGTTAAATGATATTTGAAACTGGTCTATTTATGTCAAAATATATACACATAAACTTATGGACACATGAGCGATAGTCAAATGTCAATCACTAATGTGGCATGAGCACTGACCCACAAGAATGGCCGTGGTAATTCACCACAGAGCAGTATTGCATCATCCTGAGTGAGAGTGAAGAAGCATTTAGGTAGAGGGACACTGATACATGTGTTTGAGATTTTAAAATTATTTCTCAAACTTTTACACCAAAATATGTCCTAGTACACATGCAACTTCTGTGGCTCTGTCAGAGTCATTTAGTTAGGAAACTACCTACAGAAGAAAATAAGTAAAATGAATTATCTAGGTAGAGAAATGTAATGACTAAGATTTTAAATGCTGTGACTGAGATACATATTTAGTGGATGAAAATTAATAAAAATAAATTAAGAGACTTTCCTTCCCAGGGCAGCATAAGATCATTTCAGAATGAAGATGCTTTGATGCTTTGGGATCTGACTTCGGACTATAAGAATGACCAAAGCTCTGAATGGATGCAAAGGTAGCGGATGACCTTCAAAGGATGGTAAGTACAAAGCCATGGATTTGAGAGAAACACAAAATTTCAAACACAAAATGTGTTACCCTGAGTCTGAACCTAGAAGAGAAGCTTGGTGGATAACATATAAATTGTTACATAAAGACTCAGTGACCTATTGTGGACAAAAAGAAAACTGAGCATCTAGGCTTATTTAAAAAAATGCTAAAACCCAGCAGAGACTGTGCTATATAGAGCTGTGGTAAAGCAACCTATATGTATCCCATCTGGATACAATAAATGAGATAATTTACACAAATACTTTGTAAATTGTGCCCATCATTTGTGAATGTTAGTTACGATGACAACAGTGACCTTGATGCTGTTGCAATAGAACCAGAGCAAGAGTAGGGCTGACAGCGGTGTCCTGAGGGATGCTGTCAACCGGAAAAGATGCTGCTGCTTCAGCTAGAAAATCTGAAATCATTGCAAACCATGAAATTGTGTAAACTTTTGGATTGGTGAACACGAGGTGAACATTAAGAGTTAAAGTAGATAATGCATTCAGGAATGAGATGGTTGGCACCTTGAGAACAGGGTCTTTGTTTTTCTCATCAGATGTCTCCAATGTTAAAAGCCAGTAATTCACACATAATAGGTGCTCGGTGGATATTTGTGGCTAATACACTCCTAGAACTTACCCACATGTGATAGATAGGATTCTAAAGGGATTCGAAGAAGACAGGCAAGTCTAGCATCCACAGATAGGTAGGATTCTAAAGAGATTTGAAGAACTCAGGCAAGTCTAGCAACCAAAGAGGAATTCAAAGAAGACAGGCAAGTCTAGCAACCTGCCAATGCTGTGTCTTCATTTAGGCATTTGGCAAGTCTCTGTGTCAGGTGGCTGGAGGCATTGTCCTGGAGTGGCCATTTTTCTATTTAATTTATTGTTTTTGTACTTAGGTATAGGCATTGCATGCAAATAGCAGTATGATACTGACTCTTCTCTCAAAAAATAATAATGATGTTATTCGCCTTTATTGGGCAGTTCCTTTGTACCAGGCAACATGTTATGTGCTTTATATACATTGCCTTTTAATTTTCACAGCACACCTAAGAGGGTGATATTTTTATCTCCTTTTTCCCAGTTGGCAACTCTCTCTCCCAGGTCACATGGTCAAGTGGCTGAGCCAGGATTCAAACTGACACCTAAGCAGTGCTGTAATGTTTACAACCTAATCCAGGAGACAAAACCACAGCATTCTAGTGATGGGAAAGAGGGAGATATTGCACTGCTTGGAAGGATAAGGAAGAGGCTTCTTTCTGAGGGGACACTGAGTGGGGCCTGTGTGACAGGCCATGGCCAAGCCTGTCATGTTCAGTACCTCCTGGGCCCTGTGGCTCTGCAGATGAATGATCACTCATCTATGAGAACTAGGTGCCATTCTGTAGCTACAGGCATGAGACTTAGGGGAAAATCAACTGAGATGAATTCAACCATATGGCACTGATGATCTTTTTAAGATAATAACACTATCATTTCAAAGTGACATAGCTGGATTTAAAAGAGACTCAAAACATCCCAGTGCCAGGCTTCCATGACATGTACACCAGCATCTACACACGTTCCCTGGTAAGGAACCAGCACGTACCAGAGAAACTGTACTCTGAACATCCCCACCTTGATGTGATTTTGTCACTTTTACTGAGACCCATGCCCTTTAAGCTTAGGAAGGTACAATATAATTTAAGATTTATGAGCCTGAGCACATATACTGACTATTTCACAAACCTTGGCCTTGAAGTCCTGTGTAATTTCTTTTTCCAACAGGTCTAATGTGATTGAGTGTAGCAACCAGGAGATAAAGAGAGGGAAAAGTAAGCTGGACACACTTTAGGATCTCTAACAAATCCACAGTTTCCTTCCCCCATTGCACATGTTCTGGGAGCCATGTTTGTGGTGTGGGGCTCACTATGTGTAATTAGACCAAGAGTGGATGCTTGCCTTGAGATGGACAGTCCTTTTATCTTGGGAATTTAGAATATGGACTGGGCATCCTCTGATTAGTCTTCACACACAGGTGATATGGCATACTTGGGACACTCAGGGTTTCCTGATCTCACCATGGGGACTGAACAGAGAAAGGGAAGGTTTTTCCTCCCCAGGGGGAGGATCTTGTAATCATTAGGCAATGGGGAGCCATTGAAATCTTTTTTTATATGGGCGTAACCTGTAACCAGTCATATCTAGTTTGCTGAAGACATCTTACACTTTATAATTCTGAAAATTTCTAAGTTCATCTTACGACAGCTATTCCAAGTGCCTGTTCTACGTACTTTGTTGAGACAAAAATCCCAGTTCTTCCTTCCCACAGCATTAAATGTGTTCTTCTCAGCCTGAGTTCATGGGACATCAAAAGGGAAGAATGTGGATTAGGCAACTGTCCCATTCTCCTCCTGAGGAGACTTAGTTATGTAAGCCTTCTTTTCTTATCTTTGACTCACACCCCCTTGGCTTTTGGAAAATTAGATTATCTATTTTATTTTCCTAGCCATATGCAACTCATAAACCTTGGCAGTCCAAATCTATTGGAAAGCTCAGAAGTGCTAGTCTCTCTTAGTCTTGATAGTATCTAATGAGATTTGTCTTCCTAATTTTATTTGTTGACAACAGCAGTCTTCTTTTAAGTGGTTCTTTTTCACACTGCAATAGGAGATACTCAATGCCCTCTGGAATAGACTGCAAACAAAGAGCTTCTTTCCCCTTTTCATCTAAGGAGAGTTAACATGCCTGTGTTTTCAGAGAAGGCAGCTGCAGTTCAAGGGTACGCCCAGTGTTCTCGTTTGTCCTCCGCCTCCTGTGGGCTGTCGGATTCCTGGCGACAGTGAGTCGGACACTCAAGGAGATGACCTCTTCTTGGTGATACTGTCATTCCGTCTTCCCCTTGGCTCCGGCCTGCATCTTCCCTTGCTTGCTCTTAGTCTGCTCTTTGCTGACACACTTCGACTGCAACACAATTCCCCATCCTTGCTTGAGTCATAGGCGAGTGTGGTCTCTGGTTAAGATGACTTGATATTGACCCTAGCATTCTCTCTGCTGCTTCCTTTCTGATCTCTTTTCTGCCTCCCTTAACTTTCAGGATGCTATTTCATAATTCCTTGAAGATACTGGACTGATCAACATATAAGAAAAGAAAAAGGCTACAGCATAAATAATGTAATAACAACTATTTGGGTACTTTGTGTCATGTACTATGTTAGCACTTTGCAAGCATTTTCTCATCAAATTCTGATGAAAAGTCATATGTGATATATTTCTGGTGTTATCTTGATTTCAGAAGTGGTAACTGAAGCTCAGAGAGTTTACATTACTTTCCCAATGGTAAGACTAGTGAATGATAGAGGCACAACTTGAGCCCATTTGCCATGCCCAAGTCTATTCCTATACCCAGTACTATTCGACCTCACTGCTTGGAGACACAAGGAAAAGTACTTCTGAGACCTCAACATTTTTCATTTTCATAATATTGCATCTTTGGCAACAAAATGTCGCTGTGATGATTTTGTTTCTCCCTGTTTCCCAGTTATTAACATCCAGGGCCCAAAGTTCCCTCTGACCTCACTGTCCTCTCTTACTTCTGTTAGCAACAGGTGTGGAAAGACCTATCTTCTTAACCTAATCAGACAGTGCAGAGGGCAGCTCCTTATCCTGTTGTGCTTAGGTCAGTGTTTGATTGGTTTTTAAATACCTTGTTTTAGATATAATCAATACCTTATTTCCTTTTAAGCAGTAGCTCTGTAATTTTGTATTAGGAATAGATAACACAGAATTACAATGCCAGTAGCCAGCACAGTTTATGTGCCCAACATGGTGACTTATGTGTATTCTTATTGAATCATTGCAAAAGCCAGGTGAGGTTGATAATATGATCTTCGTTTGACAAAGAGGAAACTAAGACTTAATACAATAGCAAGCCACTATCACCTTGACTACTGCATCATTCTCCCAAGTGGTCTTTTCACATATCCTCTTACTCTTCACTCTTTTCCCACATTATTACAAGAGTGTTATGTTTCAAAATGTACGTCTTATTAGGCCACTTTCCTATGTAAGCCCTGTCAGTAGTTTCCAATTTCCCTTAGAACCAAGTCCAAAATCCTTTATGTGGCTTAAGAGAATTGCCGTGTTTCACCTTGGACCAAGTTCTTACTCTTGTCTCTTAGCTCTTTGATCAAAACTTCTCTAACCCAAATCTACTGGTTTTCTTTCTATCTTCAGTAGGTCCCTAAATATAAATTATATTATCTGTCTCCCAAGGTATTCAAATAAAGCTTGAACCCCAATTTGGCTATTCCTTGTTGTGCCTGCTCCACTGGCAAATATAGTTTTGTAGTAGTTTCATTCGCATCTGTTCAGCTGTTGTAGTTCTAGCTGTTTCTCATATTCAACTTGGTAGGTTGAATATTGTCCTTCCACCCCAAATATGTTCAAGTCCTAAGTCCTGGGACTTGTGAATGTTATTTTATATGGCAAAAGGGATTTTGCAGGTGTGAATAAATTAAGGATCTTGAGGTGGGAAAATTATCCTGGATGATCTGTGTGGGCCTGCTGTAATCACAAGTCTACAATTAGGGCTCTACTAATGGCCGTAATTACCTCAACCTTTCATTGCTTCTTTAAGATACTTTAAGAGGGAGGCAGGAGATCAGAGCAAGAGTAGTAGGAAATGTGACAACAGAAGCAAGAAGGTAGGGTGATAAGAAGGGACTATGATCCAAGGAGTACAGGGAATCTCTAGGACTGAAAAAGGCAAAGAAACAGAGACCTGAAGTCCCCAGAAGGAAGACATCCTGCTGAAAACCTTATTTTAGACTTCCAATCTTCAGGATTGTAGGAAGATAATTTTTTCTTGTTTCATGACACAAAATTTATTGTCACTTGTTAGAATAGCAATAGGAAACAAATACATCCCATGATCCAACTTTCAAGATTCTAGAAAACCGACAGACTGAAGTCATTTATTTAACAAATATCTTTTGAGTGCCAGGTATTCTACCTGCAACATTGCCCTTGTGGTTTTATCTTCTAATTAAGAAAGACAGGAAAAAAACCCAATAAAGATCATATTGGAGTTATTAGTGCTATGCATTTAGAGAAGATAAAAAAAAAAAGAAGATAAAATGGATCTGTAGTACTAGGGAGGGGAATTGAAATTCTAAATAGGATGGATAGTGGGCAATGTGAAGGAGTTAGCTATATGGATCTCTTAGGGCATTCACTAGGCAGATAAAAAAACTAGTACAGAGGTCATAAGAAGGGAATGTGCCTGGATATTCACAGAACAGTAAAAAGGCCAGTGTGGCTGAGGCAGGGTGAGCTGGGGTAGAAAAATAGGATAATGAGGTCATAGAGGTAGCAGTAGAGTCAACTCTTGTCAGGCTCTCCCTGGAGTACAATGGGTTACCATTGGAGGGTTTTGAGCGGAGCCATGGCATATACTGATGTAAGTTTCAAAAGGCTATTGTGTATCCTAGGCAAGAGATATTGGTGGCTATGACGAAAATGGTAGCTGTAGCATCTATGAGAAGTAGTTAGATTGGTATTTGTTTTGAAGAGTAGGATGAAAAAGATTTCCTGATAGAATGAATGGGGAAATGTGACTCTGACGTGTTTGGTCTAACCAACCAGAAAATGGAGTACCCATTAACTAAGATGGAGAAAACCATGGTACAGAGAGAGAGCGCAGATCAGGAGTTCAATTTGAGACGTGTTCGACATTTAAGTAGAGGCATTGAGTGGCAGTCAGATATCAAAGTCTGTCCATCAAGAGAGGGGTCGGCGCTGGAAATATGTATTTGGGGGTTGACAGCAAATAGATGGCAAACTGATAAGGCAAATTGATAAGGCAAACGAACGGACAGGGATGGGCAAAGGCTTTCCCGTAGAATTAGAGTGGAGGAGGTGAGGGTCGATTGGGAAATATGTTAGAAATGATTGCAAAATAAGTTGGAAAAATATAATTTACCTTAGAAAATTATGTATACATATAAGAAGACATTAATTCTCCTTGAGAGATTAAATCACATTTACATCAAATCTTTTGTTCTTATTTCTCTAGTCAACACTAACAAAATGCCACATAATGAGCTTATTTTAAGATCAATTTTTGTGTTTCTCTTCTTATACTCCCAGGGGTCACAATTCCATTTTCCAGAGCTCTGGAAATCTCTACACATTGTCTTTGAAAAGATACATTCTATAAGATGTGAGAGACCAGTATGGTGACTTGAAGCAGGGATGATAATTTTGTGGTTTGGGGAATGAAATTCGTGCGCTGATCCAAATTGCACATTTTGTAGCTTCCCCCTCATCTGATGGGTGGTTCTACTCTGTTATTTTGCTGGAATTGGATGATAGCACTTACCATATGTTTGGCACTTTATATTTTCTGAAATCCTTTCAAATATACTCTCATTTATCCCTCACAATAGTCTTAGGAAGAAGATAATGTCATTCTCATTTTTAGATGAGGAAACACACTCAAAGAGGCAAAGCAATTTACCCAAGGTCATTAAGCAAATTTTGAATTTGACTCAAACACAGGGCTCCCAGTTCTTTCCCTGCTTCTTTAAGGTACTCGAGAGTCTTTCAATTCATTACTTCTTTTTAGAAAATGTCAGCTCAAGGTAAGGAAGGAGGTAGAGAACATTTTCTGGGCCTGTTAGGCATTCTAGCCATTACAAAGCTCTGTAAGGTTGTAGAAAATGTAACATAAAGAAAATAACTGTAAATACTATACTCTTTGTCAATTTCTTTCTTATTTCTTGTGTGCTTGCCTCCCACAGATTAGTTGGAACCTAGGGCATAACTGTTTCTTGATTGTTCCAAAGCTGCCTTGAGATTGGTTGAACCTGGAAAGTCATGCCATGGCCATTGAAGAAGACAATTTGGGTGCCCTGGCTGGCTGACATGGGATGGAGCTTGCTTAGGGCCCTGATTATCCTGACCTTTCTTGTTTACATTCCTGGCACTTTTCTTTCTTATGTTTGCTAACATTACTCATTGAGAAAAAAAGAAATATCTTAAGAAGTCTTGGGTAGATTTTATGAACATTGCTGAGATGAAGAGAGAATATTACAAAGGTGGGAGATACCATTATTGCTATAATCAGGTTGGTGAGGGAGTAGGTTTCTAGCTTGGTTATTTGTTGCCATGGATGAGACTTTGGCTTTAGAATCTAAGCATCAAGTGCGGGACCACCTGAGAGCACTGAAAAAATAGTGGGGGGAGGATTTTGGGGAGCAAAAGGTTCAGGAGAGAATAAGCTGGTCCTGATTGCTGAGTCCCCACTATGTGGAAGGCATCAGAGGATGACTGCAGACGGTAGTTGGAAAATGAAAACAATGTTTTTTAAAATAAGGCACACATATAAGTGAAGATGAAACAATATCCCCTAAATGGCAGCAGGAGTAGCAGATTTAATTAGATACTTCCATGAGAAAAAAATGGCGATGTCGGGAAGTTTAGTAAAGTGTGACAGGAATAACCCATTAAAGACAGTAGTCTCGGAGAAGTGGGCTGGTGGAGATCGGAACATTCGGAAAGCCCACCTTCCACCCCCAAATATGGAAAGTTATGTGCAAGGTCTACGTGTTTTAAAAGAATACTGTTTATTTAATATAATCACATATACCCAATCTAAATAAAATAGGATATTCTCAAAAGCATTAATATGAGCACTTCATTACCCTTTTAGTAACTGGGGAGCATATACCTATTTGACTAATTTTTCTATATGGCTGAAGATAATTGGAAACTAGTATTCACTTAGGGTAAGTTGGAAGATATTGAAAGGAGATAATGGTGACCATATGTTTTATAAAAGTTTTGTTCTGTTATATAGAATAGGAAACTAAATCTTAAAGAGGAAAATTAATTGTATAAGAAACTTTAGATTAACATTTAGAAGAGGATGAAGAGAAAGGGATTTTACCTTTATTAAATTCTTACGTATTAGTTGCTTTACATTTTAGTTTAATCCTGGCAATCAAATTGTAAGATATTATGCTCTCATTAACACACAGGGAAATTCATAATTAAAGACATTCAGGTCATGTAGCTGTCTATTTGTAGGTTGAAACCAGTTCTGACAAATGCCAAAGTTCATCTTTTTTTCATTCTGAGAGAAGATGTAAAACTCAGTTTAAAAATTCTACATTACCCTCGTTGTTTATTTATTAAACTACTTAAGGAACATATTTCAGAAAGGTCAAAAAAAGGTGCTGTGATTCTCTGTCAAGGGAAGCCGTTACCTGTGGGAGTCGTCTCTTGCCACTGTTTCACTAATTGCAGGCTGTTTCCACCTGTCTGTATTTGCAATAACTATAAATCTGTAAGCATGTGTATGAGGGACTAAAATATGTTCACTAGGAAGAACATATGCCAAATAAATCTCATTTTCTTCTCTTTATAAAGTAGGATTAGTGGATTAAGAGACTGTCCTAGAAATAGCATTAAATTAGGTAAATATTTGACTACATTTTTCTTGTTCCACTGTAAAATTGTAAAATGTGAATTTAATTATAGTATGTTTAAGCAACCTTACCCAAACAGTTTTGATCGGTGATTGTTTTAAAAGCTAGAGAGAAGCCTCACGCAGGCTGACATAGCTCATGTCAACAGTTTTTTTCTTTCTTCTTGCACTGGAAAAGACCGAACAACATTTTTTTTGTTGATGTTGTTCACAGGTTGAGTGAAGAAAAAAATAAACTTATCAAATCAACAAAGTGTAGACAATGATTTATGAGTGACAAGGTCAAGTGAAAGATTATTATAGGACTTTTAACAGGCTTGGTTTTGGACTGAGGCTTGCTGAAATCATAGATGTACACGGGCAGATTAGGAGAAATGGAGACTAGAACTTGGGATGAAGCCAGGACTTAGGGGACTTGATCCAGCTGTAAGGCCACTCTTAGAAAAGGGAGACCTGAAGTCCAGATACCTGTCCAAAAGGATACTGTGAACCTCAGTTTGATTGAGGAGCTATCAATATCTATGGTAGTCCAATCTAGTGGGTAGAACAGAGCCACTGAAATTTTCATATAGAAGGTGATAGAATGAAGTTGATGAGATGCAAAGTATTCTACGCAGTTAGAACATGATCCTGGCCAATAGCTAAACAGAAAGGAAATCAGGCCAACCCCTTATACAGAGGTGGCTAGCAATCAGAAAACTAAGGTCAAACCCAGTAATGCAAATGCTGATTTCAGGAGGGCTTGTGGGGAAAGTGCTTCTGCTTTGTGTCCAGTGGGTCCTACTTAGGGGACTACGGCAAACCCTGTGGGACATGAGGTTTCAAGGACGGGCTGAGTAATGCATAGTTTACCGAGAGCTGCTAAGGGTAGAATAGCCCAAGCCCAGAACTTTACCTGTGGTTGAGGAAGAAAGCAGAAAGAAAAGATACTGTGTTAGACACAAGAAGAGCAGTGGCAGTGTGGGAGGGCAGAAAATCATGGTGTTGGAAGCTGACAGAGCAGGACAGATAGTGCAAGATGGATGAGAGTGGTGGTTCAGGACCAAGGCCCTAAACATCATGAAGGTGTGAAGATCTGCAGGCAGAAACTTAAGTCTCATTTCAAACCGCAGAGGGGAAGCGAACTCTCATATAACTGTCGAATTACTGCTTAGGTAAAATTGGCCTGCAGACTTGGTGTGTTTAGCCTTCAATGTCAAAAGCTATACAGAAACAAGGAAGATGAACTTCAAGAAAATTGTGAAGTTGTTTATTAGAATCTTTAAAAAATCGTGAGTGCACAGGCTTGGTGCAGCTCTCTGGGCAAAAGTTTCTGTGAATTGAAAAAATTGTTCTTTAGTTGAACACACTTTTAGTATACTCTACATGAAGCAATACATTTGGGGGAAAAAAAGGCAATTATTTTAAATTCTGTCAACTAAAGTTAGGGAGAGTCAAGCAAGAGAAGACCTACTCTCTAAATTCTGCATTTTCAAATTATCCTGAGATATTATGTTAAGTTCTGCTAAGTACATTTTGTTTGTTTGTTTGTTTTTTGAGACGGAGTCTCTGTCGCCCAGGCTGGAGTACAGTGGTGCGATCTCAGTTCACTGCAACCTCTACCTCCCGGGTTCAAGCGATTCTCCTGCCTCAGCCTCTGGAGTAGCTGGGACTACAGGTGCATGCCACCACGCCCGGCTAATTTTTTTTTTATAGAGACAGGGTTTGGGGTTTCGCCGTGTTGGCCAGGATGATCTCGATCTCCTGACCTCTTGATCTGCCTGCCTCGGCTTCCCAAAGTGCTGGGATTACAGGCGTGAGCCACTGCGCCCGGCCTGCTAAGTACATTTTAAGAGGACTCGTGATAATCTAATTTTTATTCAGAGCATGAGGACCAGGATGATGGGAAATATGGACATGATGTCACATGAAACATGGTTGAAAACCCAGAAGGAAGGAATGGGGCTACTTAGAGTAGGTATGACAGTAGTCTTCAGGGATTTAAAAAGGTAGGTGGAGTGGGGTAGAGAGGCAGATAAAGATTAAACATATGGAGTAGAAAACTCCAAATGACTGACAGTAGTTAGAGCAGCCAACACTCTTGGGGGCCTGCTGCTCCCTCAACCACCAAGCGCGGAAATACAGGGCAATCTTGAATTCCTTCAAGGAAAGTTTCAGTGCCTGCCTAGCCTTGAGAAGGAAATAGGCAACCTGATAAGAAAGCAAGTAATAATAACTTAAGAAAATAGCCAAGGAAGTTAGAGTCACAAGATGTTTGTTTTTGTATAGAAACTAAAGATAACATCTTAACATATGTCCTTGAGTTGTTTTTCAGAAACCTAGACCCTGCCAAATAGAAAATGCCATTTGCTGGCACATAGACCTCAGATAAGAGGGAATTGAGGACTGAACTCCGATGGTGGTTCTATGTTCTAAACTTCTTCCTGAGAGGCCTGGAGAAAGTCATTCCCATAGGCCAGACCCTAACATTCATTTCTGCTGACCCCAAGTTTCTCTTCTTTAACCAATGGCGATTCAGAGAATCTTTGAATCTCCCCATGACCTGTCAGCCTCCACTTCAAGATATCCTGCCTTTTTAGGCCAAATCAATGTATAACCTC
The DNA here is from genome assembly GCF_007565055.1 of Rhinopithecus roxellana. Classification (NCBI taxonomy): domain Eukaryota; kingdom Metazoa; phylum Chordata; class Mammalia; order Primates; family Cercopithecidae; genus Rhinopithecus; species Rhinopithecus roxellana. The sequence continues at coordinate 126,927,168 of NC_044552.1, forward strand.
CATGTATTGATTCATGATTTTGCCTTTAACTTCTGCCTTCCTGAAATGTACTCCTACCTTTAAAAACCCTTGCTTGTAAATTACCAGGGAGGTTGAGTCTTAAGCATGAGCTTCCTGATTCTCATTTTCTGGTGTCCTGCAAGTAAACACCCTCCTTTCTCTTGCTGTAAAATCTTTCTGTGGATGTTTGGCTTTAGTGCACTGTATTGCACTGAGTGATTAGACCTAGCTTTGGTTCAGTGACAGTAGAAATTCAGTAGATATTTGTTATATTAAATAAGTAATTTTTTTTTTTTTTTTTTTTTTTGAGACAGAGTCTCGCTCTGTCGCCCAGGCTGGAGTGCAGTGGCCGGATCTCAGCTCACTGCAAGCTCCGCCTCCCGGGTTCACGCCATTCTCCTGCCTCAGCCTCCCGAGTAGCTGGGACTACAGGAGCCCTCCACCTTGCCCGTCTAGTTTTTTGTATTTTTTAGTAGAGACGGGGTTTCACCGTGTTAGCCAGGATGGTCTCTATCTCCTGACCTCGTGATCTGCCCATCTCGGCCTCCCAAAGTGCTGGGATTACAGGCTTGAGCCACCGTGCCCGGCCAATAAGAAATATCTTTCTAACAATAAAGAATTCCAATATTGAGTGGACTGTCCTGGAGCAGTATTCAAATACAGGTGAGATGACCATCTTTCTGGAGGCCCCATAGCATTCTCTCATTGTGCGGACTCTTTGTTGCAAAAGCAAATAACTAAGATCTCTGGCAAAATATTCCCCCAACATTTAGCTTTGCTTTTGTGGTGCAGATCTGCACTAAAACTTGAATTTTAGCAATCAAGCTGTGTTAGATTATTACTCTAATGTGTTAAATCCCACTTTACAGAGATGCCATAACTCATTCTGAAGTAATTATAGCTTGTGATTATTGTGGAGAACACTCACTTGGGAATTAGAAGATGGCTGACTCCCAGTTATTAACTTGGTGATACTGAACAAGTCATTCTGTCTCTCTTAAGTCTTATTTTATCAGCTGTAAAACAAGGATAATAAGCCTGTGTTAGTGAGTCTACCCCTTCAACAAACGTTTTTTGGAGAATCACTGAGCGCCAGGCCCTTTGCTAGTGTTTGGGGATGCAAAGCACTCTCTGCCCCCAAGGACTTCAGTGTCTGGTAGGATTGTTGTAAAGAGTAAATGTGTTGAATGAGATGCATGTAACAACACTGGGCACGTAGAAAGCCACTATAAAAATGTAATATGGTATTATTTGTGTCAGTGAGCAGTCATTAGGCACTGAATGTGATAGACTGTGTACAGAACATATTAAACCATTGTACAAGAGCTATAGTCTTACTTTACTTTTCATCTTTCTTCAGCTACATGTATGTGTTTCTAAGCATAACTTCCTGGAAAAAAAAGGAAATTCTTAGAAGCCATTAGAGTACCACACCCATGCTATACCCTTTTATTCATTAGCTTGCTCTGTTTGTCTGTTATTTTGAAATTACCCAAGCTGAAGGAGAAAAACTGCCAGGAAAATGTCACAGCCACCCCTTACTGAACAGCAGAAACACCAGCAAAACACCAACTGCAACATGGTGTATTTTGAAGGTAGACCGAATAGCATTTTCTGATAATTTGGATATAAACTGTGAAAGAAATATATAAGACTAAAGGATGGTTCCAAATATTTTGGCTTGAGAAACTGAAAATATACATTTACCATCATTTATGATAGGGAAACCTTTAGGGAGAAAAAGCTGGGAATGAAATAATAAAGATCGTAAATTTCAGTTTTGGGATATATTTGAGATGTCTATTTAACTTCCAAGTGGAGATGCTAGTTAGGCAACTAAAGTGTGTGAGTCTGAAGTTCAGGAGAGAAGTTGGGGTTGGAGATGTAAATTTGAGGGCAGTCAGCATCTTTAAAGGCAGGAAGCTCGGTGCGATCAGCAAAAGAATGAGTGTGGATCAAATAATGCCTAACAAAAGGTTAGGTAATAAAAGCAAAAATAGGCAAATGGGATCAGATCAAATTAAAAGTTCTTCTGCACAGCAAAGGAAACAATCAACAGAATGAAAAGACAACCTATGAAATGGGAGAAAATATCTGCAAACCATATATCTGAAATGGGATTAATATACTAAATATATAAAGAACCCAGAAAACACAATAGCAAGAAAATAAATAATGCAACTTAAAAATGGGCAAAAACCCTGAATAGTAAAGGAAAAGAAACATATTTTCCTTACTCATCACGAGGTACATGATTTTGGCTCCTATCACAAAAGACAGATTAATTTAAAAATTACAACTTTATTTAAAATAAGTTTTATGTAACTTGGGAGCCTTTGGAAATAAACTCCCAACGAAACAGAGAATATGTATTTTTATGCTAAATTTGATGAAAAAGCAGATAGCTACAGAGAAGTATAATTGGATAAAAGGGGTATGATCTAATGGTAAAAAACTGGGAGAAACTTACCAAGGCCTATTTGTTCAGATTCTTCTCTGTTTCAGTATGTCTTCAGAGATAAGAACATTCCTTTTCTCTGTGTATAGGACAGGTGCCTCTGGAGTGAAGGCCTTATTCAGTCCAGGAGGGTGGGAGATAGTCAGAGAGACCTTCCTGCTTCTGCTGTTTTCTCAAATTGTAACTGAATAGGTTCATTGCTTAATGCACAGTGGGTAAATATACCACGACACCAGGAGTTGCAACAGAAAAAAAGTTTGATAATTGTAGGGCAGCTGAACAAGAGGAAACCTCAAATCTGCCTTCCCAAAAGGTATGAGGGTAGGCGTTTTAAGGGGTCTGGATGGGGAATGGGCTGAAGTGTGGGGATAGATAGTCGGTCAAGAAGTGAGATGTGAAATCATCGGACAGGGTGATGTAGAAACTGCATTCTTGTGCTGAGTCAGTTCCCTTGGAAGGGGAGTCTTCAGACTGGTTAGCATCAGCCATTCTGCTGGAATTAAGGATTTAAAAATAACTTAAGCAATTCTTGGCTGAGTGCGGTGGCTCACGCCTATAATCCCAGCACTCTGGGAGGTCGAGGTAGGATCACTTGAGGTCAGGAGTTCAAGATCAACCTGGCTAACATGGCGAAACCCCGTCTGTACTAAAAAATACAAAAATTAGCCGGTCGTGGGTGGTGCGCATCTGTAATCCCAGCTACTCAGAAGCCTGATACAAGAGAATGGCTTGAACCCAGGAGGTGGAGGTTGCAGTGAACCGAGATCGTGCCACTGCACTCCAGTTTGGACAGCACAGCAAGACTCTGTCTCAATAAAAAATAAAATAAAATGAAAAATACCTTAAGCAATTCTCGAGTACAAAAGGTTTTATAATTTTAATATCACAAATCTTATCTACAGGAACAATGTAGGAGATGGATCAGCATGCTCTACGTTGATTCTTAGTCAACAGCTGTAAGAAAGTGGGTCTAGGTGCACCAATGTACCCTAGTTAATGCCTAACTATAATCCTGCTGAAATCTTGGCTTATAATTCTCATCAGCCTTGTGAGGGTGGTTTCAAAATGCCAACGTGCCACATTTTGAGGTAGCGTGGCCTGAACCCCATCAATAGACATCTTTCAAAAGAAGACGTACAAATGGCCAGCAGATATAGAAGAAATCTTCAACGTGACTAATCATCAGAGAGATACAAATTAAAACCACAGTGAGTTATCACCTTATAGCTGTTAGAATGACTGTTATGAAAATGACAAAAGATAACAAGTGTGGATGAGGATGTGGAGGAGAGGGAATCCTTGCACACTGTTGGTGGGAATCACACAGTCATTATGGAAAATGGTATTGAGGTTTCTCAAAAAATTAAAAACAGAACTACCATGTGATCCAGCAATCCCATTACTGGGTGTATATCCAAAGGAAATGAGATCAGTATGTTGAAGAGACACCTGCACTCACATGTTCATTGCAGCACTATTCACAATAGCCAAGATAAAGATATGGAATCACCCTAAGTGTCCATCAGTGAATGAGTGGATAAAGAAAATGTTGGACATATACACAATGGAATACTATACAGCCTTACAAACAGAAAATCCTGCCATTTGTGACAACATGGATGAAACTAAAGAACATTATTTTAAGTGAAATAAGTCAAGAATGAAATGACAAATACAACATGATCTCACATATATGTAGAAATTCAAAAGTTAAAATATTTAACTCATAGTAGCAGAAGATCAAATGGTGTTTACCAGGAGTTGGCAGGAAAGGGATTGGGGAGATGTTCATCAAAGTTTACAAAATGTAGGTTAAACAGGAGGAACAAGTTCAAGAAATCTATTATACAAAGAAAGCAATGTATTTTATGCTTGAAAATTGGTAAGAAAGATTTTATCTTCACAAATATGTGAGATAATACATATGTTAATTAGCTTGATTTAGCCATTCCACTACATATATATGTATGTTTTCAAACATCATGTACACCATAAATATCTACAGTTTTTTTTCAATTTTTTAAAATTAAAAACTTTTTCTTAAATAAGCATGAATCTAAAAGAGATAAGGGCCAAAAACAGATACAGAGCACTTCAGATTTTCAGAAGTCAAGAAAGAGAAGAAAAGGAAATGAGGAGACAGGAGGAAGGCCCAGCAATGTATTAGATAACAAGGTCTGACCAAGTATATCAACCTATCAGATGTAATTCATCTAACTTATCAAATGTTATTGACAAGTAAGAGGAGGGCTGCTAATCGATCATTGAATTTAGCAACATAAAGATCATTGGTGATTGTGACAAGAGCATATTTAATACCATGGTAGGGAATGAAAAGCTAGGTTCAAGAGGGTTTAAGAGAGACTGAGAGGGGAATTGGAGAAAATATGTGAAAACACTTTCAGAGAGTTTTGCTTGTAAAGAAGATTAGAGACATGGTCTAACAGACAGGGGAAGTGGGGCTGAAGGAAAGTTGTTTTTCTTTTCTTTTTTTTTTTTTAAAACACAGGAGTAATAACCAAATATTTTATTGTTTTTGGAAATGATCAAGTAAAGGAGGAAATTGATGTTTAAAATGAGGGGATGATTGCTAGAGAGAGTTTCTTCAGTAGATGAGAAGGAATGGGATGTAGTTCACAAAACAAGGAAGTAGCTTTAGAGAGGAACACTGAGAGTTCCTCTCTAGGTAAATGGATAGTTTACAGATAGGTACTAGGAGGGAAGTCAAAGATTGTGGGTGTAGACCATGGCAAGTGGGTAGATGGTGGTAGGAATCTGGCAAGTTAATTTCTGGATGCTTCTGTTTAATTACTGGAGTAGGAATTAAGATAATCAGTTGAGAGTGAGGAGACGAGGATGTGTTGGAGGCTTAAGGAGTGAGCAGAAGGTGTGAAGTAGTCATTCAGGGGAGTAGGAGAATAAAAGACCTAGGAAAGTGCAATGTGATTGCAAGGTACGATCAAAGGCCTGTTTCAGGTTTCTGGTAGGGTGACACACTGTCCCAGTTTGCTTGAAATTCATGGGTTTTCTCAGATTTAGACTTTCAGTGCTAAAAATGGAATAGTCCTGGGCAAACCAGGATGGTTGGTCATACCAGTTTTTAGTTGTGAATTGAGAGAATTTAATGTTTTTGTTTCTTCTGCTGCCAGGAACAGCTGCAGGAGTGCAGGGTTAAATTAGGCACAGAGAGAGAGAGAGTGAGAGACAGAAGGAGAGAGAGAGAGAGAGAGAGAGAGAGAGAGAGAATTTGACCAGGGTTGTAGTTTTGCCAAAGAATACACCAAACAATTTGATCCAACCGTTTCACTTCTGGGTATATATCCAAAAGAATTAAAAGAAGAGTCTCAAACTATTTGTACACTTGTGTTTAGAGAAGTATTATTCAAATAGCCGAAGATGGAGGCATTACAAGTGTCCATTGACAGATGAATGGATAAACAAAATGTGGTATATACATACAATGGAATATTATTCAGCCTTAAAAAGGAAGGAAATTCTGATACATGGATGAACCTTGAGGACAATATGTTAAGTGAAATAAGCCAGTCACAAAAGGATGCCTTCTGTATGGTTCTACTTACATGAGATACCTAGAGCAGTTAAATTCATAGAGACAGAAACTAGATGGTGGTTGCCAGGGGCTGAGGGTATTTCTTGTTTAAGGGGTACAGAATTTCAGGTTTGCAAGATGAAAAGAGTTCTGGAGATGGATAACGGTTATGGTTGCACAACAATGTGAATGTACTTAATACTACCGAATTATACACTTAAAAATGTTAATAAATTTTATGTTACATGTATTTTGTAAAAAAATTTTAAAAAGCATAAAAACATAAGACAACAAACAAAGCGAGAGTGGGTAAAGGAGTTGGAGGGAATTATGCAGTGAAATGATCTGAGCAATTTGATTATGTATAACTTCTATGCAGGAGTTTGTTTTAGTTTTAGTTTTGGTGATAATAGAGAGATAATAGGATTTGGGTTCTGGACATATAAAATTTGAGGCTCCTATTAGACATACAAGTCGATATTTTGAAAAGGCATTTGGACATGTGGGTTAGGAGACTGAGAGGGAGGTCTGGGTTTTAGATAAACATTTGGAATGTAACAAGCACTGTAACTCATAGTTACAGGACCTTAGGCTTTCAGAGATATTGGCAGGGTTTGAGAGGCTTCATTGGATCTTTATCTGTGGCTCAAAATTAGTTTTTAGAATTATTGATCAAAATGATGCCTTTCAGAAAATTTTACTTTTTGAAAAATTAATGGCTTAAAAAAATAGCAGTCCTGTGCACCACTCATCCCACTCTCCACATTTATCTTCATTAAGTTATTTTTCTAGCATTTTCTGTATTTTGACTTCTCTACTCCTCAGCACCCAAAGTCTTGTTTCTGCCATCTGACTAGGGTCGACCAGGATGAATATCATGGTGTCATTCATCTCTATATACACTGATTACCTCCAGAGGCCCCAGACCCCAACACCATCTTCATCTTTATCACTCTAATCCACACGACACTCTGCACATCCCCTGCATGGGCCACATCCAGCTCTCACCCTTTTCCACCCGCTAAAACCCTTCTGCTACTAAACCCTCTGAGATTCATAGCACTTCAAGAGAAAAATCCTCTATGTCTTTCACCTCTGAGGCTAATTGAAGAGGTGAACAGACCATAATGTATATCAAAATGAAACTTGCAAGACCAAGCACTACCTAAGCTGAGCCTCAGTACAATATTCGTGCAGGTTTCAGGAACTGGGTTTTATGTCGTATGCTTAAACGAATGGATTTCAAATATAAAATGAATAGCTCTGTACCCTTTGCAACATGCTTGTGAAATGGAATCTGGTCATGTGTTTCTGTTATTGGACAAAAGTCCATCGTTTGTTTCATGTTTTATGCTCAGATGCTAATTTTTCAAATGAATCATTCTTTTTTTAAGGTGAGATTAAAGTTACCTACACCTAGAGAAATAATTGGAGCACATGCCTATTTGGGCTAGAGGATAAAGGCCAGTAGAGAAATCAGATCAAAGAAATAAGTGTAGTGTATATTTCAGCATCTCTAGCTTTCACTTACAGTGCATTTCTTTTATTTATAATCATCATGGGAAGTAAATTTGTCACTACTCTGGTCATGTACTGGAAAATTATGTAATGAACACCGATTTTCTGTGTGCCGTGGTTGAGACAGATTATAGTGTCAAACCAGGCCATAGTGGCTCTGATCCTGTCCAGTGCAATTCAGAAATTCTCAACTGACTTTCATATTATGAACAAATTTCTGCTGTTTCTCAGCATGATTTTCAGGAACTTTCACAAACTTGGCAGTTTGCAATATTGATCAAGTCAGAGTCTTATTCAAGAATCTGTTACAGAATATAAAAGTTGGGAATTTTCTTAAAGGTCAAGGTGCAGGTTTTACTTCGGTACATTTCATGGAGAAATTAAAGTGATTTTTCTTGCTCATCCCCCCAAGATTTTGTCTAAGACAGGCACAGGTTTGGGGAAACTGGGAGTGAGGGAAGTAGGAGACCTTTATGGGAAGAATATTCAATGGGGTTAAACCATTGATGACCAAGCATAGAGAGCAGGGAGGGTGTTGTTAAGAAGATGGGTACATGGCACAGAAATGCTCGAGGGAAAAGCAGTATTTCTTTCTGTGAAGCACTGAGAACCCTTCTCTCTTCTTCATCACTGAGGGGTTCTATCAGTCAGTTCAACAGGAGACAGAAACCACATAAAAATAGGGAAAGTTTAACATAAATAACTCAGAGGGGATTTCAGCAATGAGGATTTAGGGGATTTCAATAATGAGGAATTAGCTAATAGAAGCATGGAGAATGCAAATAAGTAAAGAACAGTAGACATAGGGAGAGCCACGCCCTGGGGCTGGGATAGAGCACCCAAGAAAAAGGCCGCTCCTCCAGGGGTTGAGATGCCGACTGTGGAAGGGCATGGAGGAGTTCACTGTGGCACTGCTCTGGTAGGAATTGCTGGAAATCTTCCCCCTGGAGTTCGAGGGAAGCTGTCCTCATGAAGGTACTGTGCCTCAGAACTCTACAGACTGTGGGGAGCTGGGGAAACTGTTCTACGGGAGAAACCATGCTCACTAATTCTCTATTATGAGGCTTCCTCAGGGAAGAGTGCAGAGAACTGGAGTGGACCTTCCCCTAGGAAGCTGCCCAAAAGGAGAGTGTTGGAAAACTGGTCACAGTGAGGCGCTTCATAACCCAAGGGTATGCTGGGGAAGCTGCCACAGGTGAGAGCACTTGCTGCTGGCCCCTAGGCACTGTTGAAACAACTGGACCCTCTGCAGGAGCCCAAAAAGGTGAGCACAGCAGAGCAAGAGAAAACACTCTTTCCTCCAGTGCTCCTCCACTGACAGAGCTGAACGTTGGGCCAGCTGGTGATGGGAAGGTATTTACAGAATTCAGCTCCATGGAAGGAAAGGAGGATTTGGAGCTGAGAGGCAATAAATCAATAACTCACACTGTGCTCCAGATGCCTCCCCACCACTTCTCATTTCCCAAATGCTTGTGACCATGTGCTCCTTGCTTTCTGGTGAAATTCTACTGAAACTAAAACATTTGCTGTGTGGTGCCCTCTTTTGTGCTTAAAACCTACTATAAGACTCAAAGTCGGCTGGGCGCGGTGGCTCAAGCCTGTAATCCCAGCACTTTGGGAGGCCGAGACAGGCGGATCACGAGGTCAGGAGATCAAGACCATCCTGGCTAACACGGTGAAACCCCGTCTCTACTAAAAAAAAAAAAAAAAAAATACAAAAAACTAGCCGGGCGAGGTGGCGGGCGCCTATAGTTCCAGCTACTCGGGAGGCTGAGGCAGGAGAATGGCGTGAACCCGGGAGGCGGAGCTTGCAGTGAGCTGAGATCCGGCCACTGCACTCCAGCCCAGGCGACAGAGCGAGACTCCATCTCAAAAAAAAAAAAAAAAAAAAAGACTCAAAGTCTCTTAATGAAGCAAAAGACCTAGTGCACAGCATAACATGCCCTGCACATAAAACAATTACAGCTCTGTGCCAGGTGTCATTACATTGGACAAGTTCTCACAACAATTCCTAGAGATTGATCTGAGGCTCTGGTAGAGAACAGCAAGAAAGCAATTTAGAAAAGCAATAATAAAATGGATTGTGGCAACCCAAGTCTATTCACTGAGAATTACCTTAAATATATTTGCCATTTTAGTTTTCTGGAGTGTTTCCTTTGTAATCACATGAAACCCTAAGGAACTTTATTTTCTTTATCCAGGCTTTCAAATTACATCTGCAGAAGACAAGGCAAATAGTTATTTAGGTCAGCATAGTTTTCGTCTGTATTTATTTTCTGTGTATATTACTTAACAAGCAGCATAAATGAAAAGGCACTTAGTCTTAACACAGAAGAACTGAAATCTGTCTTTTTAAATCTAATTCTAGTCAATTAAAATCAAACCAGAATTTATACTTCTTTGCTATCTTGGGGCAGAGACTGAGACTTTGGTAGATTTGCTGATTTGTTGTTTGCTGAGCTGAAGATCTTTACTCCAACACCCCACTCCAACATACTCACATATTCACAAAACACAACAGCGACCCTGTACAAGAAATCACCACCCTGGACAATCGTTACCCTGACAAGAAATCGGCACATGCAGACGTTTGCTGCCAGGGGAGGGCCGCACAGCTCAGGCACTGCTCAGCTAAGCACCCTAGCAAAGACATTGCAGAGGCTTTGTCAGGGCTGCAGCTGACAGCTACCTGAGAACTGGGATTCACTGACTTGCCTCCTTGCTTTCTCTATTCCTGAAGAGGATGAAGAAGACAATCCAGAATCAAGGCAGAAGAAGCAATTTCCTCTTTGCTTAAGAGGGATTTTTGCTAGCATCTTTCAAACATGAAATAGGACCCATGAAGGAGCTTTTCAGAACAATCAGAAGCATATAGTGAATCACAAATGCTAATCTTTAGCATTTTAAAATGTTACATTTTCTGCTACATGTATTTTACAAAACAAACAAAAAAACAAAAAAACCCCCAAAAAACACAAAAAACAAAAAACAAAATGTAGGTAACAACAACAACAACAAAAGGAGTATGGTGATTGCCAAGCAGTTAATTCTTTTGTTATTTTCTGGATTTTATATTTGTGGTGGTGTCAGCATTTTAAAATCTATAATAATGTCTCATTGTAAATATTCACTTTACTGAAAGAAAATAGGGGTTAGCACCACCAGAAAACCAAGAAACAGATTTTCCTTCTTGAATAAGTCAATATAAAATGAAGATACAATGAAAGGAAAGTTTGGAATGTGAAAGGGAGCTTTTGGAGGCATGGCAGAGACATTAACATGAGTGAAGACCCCCCAAAAGAGAACTCTGATAGGTTTATAGACTTCTTCTTTAGGGGAGTTATATAAGGGGAAAAATTCTAGGGTTTAAATATACACACAGAGGACTTCATAGTTTTGAGGAAAACATCATTTAATAAAAGAATCAAGCCTTTTATGTCTGTTAGACTCATCTACAGGGAGATCATTCATTTAACCAATACTATAGTCAGAGATATTCAATGGGATAATATGATATCCCTCAAGAGCTTTTGAGAGATTAGCAATATGATGCCATATCCCTTATCAAATAATATTTTGCTAGGAATTAGAGTGTACTGAGTTTTTAAAAGACCATTGTATGAAAGAATTTGAAATTATTATTATGATTATTACTATTATTATTTAGCATAGAATGACAGAATGGCTTCAGTCACTAATAATCAGCCAAATAACTCTTACAATTGCTTGTTACAAACGTTTCCAGGCTGATAGTGGCCAAAATCCATTCCGATTGGGCAGCTGTACAATAGACTACCGTATTTATGTTTCCCTAGACTCAAGTCTGAAACAGGAATAATTTTCTGCCTTAGGAGCCACCTCTCCCCATCCTTAAGTCTTCTCTTCCATAACTGTTTGCTTTCCCTAGCTACCTCTTAATTTTTGTTGTTTACTGAAGTCCCGCTGTGCCATCATTACATGTGCCATGAAACTTGATCACTTAGCAGAGTTGGTGATAGCATACCCAATACCAGGAGGGGGTACAGAATCAGAAATGTGTTGAATCAGCTTCTCCTGCTGCATAAACTGCTCCTCCAAAGGGAGCTAGGCTCATTGGGAGCCTTTAATAATCCAGGCCACTGGGGTACCACTTCATAAATTACTATTTCTTCATGATAAGCTTTTCTCTTCAGTTGCAATTTCCTTGGCTGCTAGTAGTGGTGGCTGCTTGCAATATCCAAAAAAAAAGTGAGAAAGTGGGGCAATGATAGGGAAATAATAGAAGCAGGATCCAGAGCTTGAAATAGTTTTAGAACAGCACTGCTGACTGTAAAACAGTCAGCTCTACTGAGTGGAGTAATGTTAGATGTTTTATCCATCCATCCATCTGTTCACCCAGATGGTAGAATAAATATTCTAAAAAAAAACCTTGGATATTATGTGGGGAAAGTTGTAAGATTAAATGTAAAAGGGATACATATAATCCCTAAATTTAGATGTAAAAAATTAATCATACAATTACAGAATGGAGGATTCCTATGTTGAGTACTTGTGTCCACGTGTGAGAAATAACAGGTGATTAAAAACAACATCAGCCAATAGCTGCAAGAAAACTCTGCAATCATGTCAACAGAATTAGAATGTCAATCTCAATGGTATAAGAGTTATTATTTTTTAACGATGTTTGGCTCACATCGGGCCATTTTGTTCTGAACGCCACGTTGAAGAGGAGCATTGTACACTGGAATTTGCAAACTGAAACTGGATGATAGAAGTTTATTTCCCTCTCCAGTCATAAAGCTGTTGGAAAGTGATACTGGGAGCTGCTAGTGACCATCTTTCCAGTTGTATGTATGTTTGTGTTGGTGAGTGGTATCAACTTCTACCTCTTTCCATAGAAAAATAACAATATTTATCCTCCTAAATCTGCTATTTCCTGAATAAGCAAATTATCTTACATCTGTTTTTCAACAAGGGGATGGGATTTTAATACTAATGCAGGCCCTATATATGACAAATATCAGACCTGGGCTGTATTCATAAAGATAAACAGAAAAGTGCTCCATGGAGATGCCTTCATAAGCCAGGGCACATGAAAGACTGTCATTGTAATTAGCATACAATCAAAAATTACAAAACACCAAGGCACTCTACCACCCTGTGATTGTTTGCCTCTATAATGATTAGAAGCATTCCAATGACTGGAATTACAGATAATAGGGCAACTTAGCATAAATTAAAATATCGGAATCTTTAAAATGTTTAGATACTTATGAAGAATAAACTGAATAATAGATTTTTTTTTGAAAATTATAGGAAGGCATGAAAAAGAAAAAAAGATTTCAGAGATAAAGTCATTGAAATGAAAAAGTCAATAGATGGGCTAAATGGTAGACTAACTTCATTGAAAAGAGAATTTATGAAATGCAAAATAGAATTGCAGAAACAAGAATACAGCAGAAAGAAAGAAAGAAAGAAGGAAAGAAAGAAAGAAAGAAAGAAAGAAAGAAAGAAAGAAAGAAAGAAAGAAAGAAAGAAAGAAAGAAAGAAAGAAAGAAAGGAAGGAAGGAAGGAAGGAAATACACAGAGACTGATTTACCAAATTTATAATGAAGTAATGGTGCTTAAGCTCTAGGCCCCTCAATTGCATAGACCCTTCAGCTTATGCTCCTCCTTAGTTGTGTGTTTATATTGTCATATGTTGCTAAAAAAATTTGCAAAGTGAGATTTTTAACTGCAATTGATGAAGACTGCAGAATTTTTTCATTCCACTTGGCTTCTGTCATACTTTTTGTATGTTAGATAACATTGAAGAGTCCATGCACATTTTTTGACCAATGATGACTTGTGGCACTAAAACAGCTGTCAATAATAACAACGCTAGAGGAGAAATTAAATATTTTTCATTCCCTCAATTGAAAAATATGTTACATAATTATTGTCACAGAAAAATATGCACCCAAAGATAGAGAACAATAAAATAATTATGGAGGTATTCTAGTAGTTAATATATATATTACAATATTTTTCTGGAGTTTATTATGTTTGTAGAATTTGTTTGTTTTGTTTCAATGTCTAATTTGTGTGATTTACTTTCCTCATTCTAAAGAAATATGTACTTCATATCTAATTTTCTACTTGTACTTTTGTATTCTTTCCCAGATTTTTTCTGGGAGTCTAAGTTTAAAGACTCCCAGATTGTCTAAACTGCAGGTCCCAAAAAACCTGGATCTGTCTCGGGAAGTATGAAAGACAGGTTGACACATGGAAGATAAAATGAGAAGCTCCAATTTAAGTTAACTAAGATTCAACTGAGAATAAAAAAACTTGGAAGAGACGATATTTAAAGAGATATGTTAAAAAATTTTCTCAAATTGCAAGACTTAAATCTTGAAAATGTACGTTAAGTTCTGAATAGTGCAAAACCAAAATCTTCACCTAAATACATCATAATGAAATTGCAGATTATCATAAACAAAGAGAAACTCTTAAAAACTACCATAGAAAAGAAAGAAAACCTATAAAGATACTAATCAAAATAAAAGTAGATTTTTTATTAGCGTTGATTGATGTAGAAAGACAATGTAATTGTATCATCAAATGCTGAGGGAAAATGTCCACCTAGAATTTTATACCCAAAACAATCACTCAAGATTAAGAGCTGAACAAACATATTTTCTGACACTTACAAACCAAGAAGTTCACCCTCACTAAATGAGTTATTTATCTAATTCCTCAGCAAAAAACAAACAAACAAACAAAAAAATAAGCCAGATGGAAGGTGTGGAATTCAAGAAAGGATAGTAAGCAAACAAGGTGTTAAACCAAAATAGGTATTGTCCACAAAAACAAGCAAACAAACAAAACCCAAAAACAAAAACAAAAAACCCCCAGCGACAAGCAATTATGGTGAGTTTAATAGAACTAAAACACTAAACAGAAATAACATAAGATTTGACTCTCCCTGTGTCCTGAAACACTCTCGTCTCTTAGCTTTCTTGACATCACATTTTCCTAAAATCTCATTGTCTGCTCCTTCTCATTCTCCTTCACTGACATCACCTTCAAGTTCAACCTCTGAATGTGGTAGTTCTGTTACTGGTAGAAGGTGTTCAGGTTCTTGGTGTTTTGAACAAAGAATTGGACAAAATGCATAAAGCAACATAAGAAAAGCACAGATTTATTGAAACAAAAATTCCACAGAATGGGAGTGGGCTTGAGCAAGCACCTCAAAAGAGCCTGTTACAGAATTTTCTGGGGTTTAAATACCCTCTAGAAGTTTCCCATTGGTTACTTGGTTTACACCCTATGTAAATGAAGTAGTGGCCTGCAACCAGTCTGATTGGTTGCAGAAGGTGACCAAATCAGAGGCTGAAGTGAAGTTACAAAGTTACACATGAAGACTTGGCCTATGACCAGTCTGATTGGTTGCAGGAAGGGACCAATCAGAGGTACTTTCATTTTTCATCTGCAAGGCAGAAAAAAGGCGGTGGAGGAGAGTTGCAAAGGGAGTAAGCTCTGATTCTTTTGTTACTTGGGTGTGCAGAAGTGGGGTTTTCCTTTTGATTCAGTTCTAGGTAGTCAGTGTGAATCAGCCTGGGTTCCCTGCCTCCAGACCCTATTCTCCTGCCACAGTTTCTCATACCTGCTCCTGGAACCCTCTACTTTTCTCTCTCTCCCTAGAAGGTTAATATGGTTTGGCTCTGTGTCCCCACCCAAATCTCACCTTGAATTGTAATAATCCCCACGTGTCATGGGTGGCACCAGGTAGAGGTAATTGGATCATGGGGGCAGTTTCCCCCTGCTGTTTTTGTGATAATGAGTGAGTCTTGTTTGAATCTGATGGTTTTATAAGTGTCTGGCATTTGCCCTGCTTGCACTCATTCTCTCTCCTGCATCCCTGTGAAGAGGTGCCTTCTGCCATGATTATAAGTTTCCTGAGGCCTCCCCAGTCATAAGAAACTGTGAGTCAATTAAACCTCTTTCATTTATAAATTACCCAGCCTCAGTTATTTCTTCATAGCAGCATGAGAATGGACTAATACAGAGGTCTTACTAATTGCCATGAATTTTTGACGCCTCGCCTTCAAAATTCATCTCTCTTGCTCAGGCCTATCCTTTGAGTGTCAGATCCACACATCTGACTGCCTACCTGACACATTCGACATGATACTTCACATCACAAATTCAAGATGTTTAAAAAGAATCTAGTTATTTCCCTTACCCATTGTAGACATCATTAGTCACCTATACAGCTCTGTTTATCCTGTATTTCTGGTTGGCAGAGTCCTGATTTTATTTTAATAGACCATTTTTAAAAAGTAATTGTAGGGACTGGGCATGGTGGCTCATGCTTGTAATCTCAGCACTTTGGCAGGCCAAGGTGGGTGGATCACTTGAGGACAGGAGTTCGAGACCAGCCTAGCCAACATGGTGGAACTCTGTCTCTACAAAATGTACAAAAATTAGTCAGGTGTGGTGGCACACACCTGTAGTCCCAACCACTAGGAAGGCTGAGGCATGATAATCACTTGAACCTGGGAGGCAGAGGTTGCAGTGAGCCAAGATTGCATGACTGCACTCCAGCATGGGTGGCAGAGTGAGACTCTGTCTCAGAAAAAATTGTAGGTTTACAGACAAATTGAGCAAAAGCCATAAACTCCTTTCCACTGCCAACCCCTACAGAGTTTCCTCTATTACAGTATTAACTTACATTAGTGCAGTACATTTATAACAACTGATGAACCAATATTGATAAATTATGATTAACGAAAGTTCATAGTTTACATTAAGTTTCACTGTTTGTGTTGTACAGAGTGGGTGTTGACCAATGCATAATATCATGTATCCACCATGACAGTATCACGCAGAATAGTTTCACTGCCCCCAAAAATCCTCTGTACTCTGCCTAGTCATTTCTCCCCCTTCCTCCCCTCTGGCCCCTTGGAAACCACTATTCCTTTTACTGTCTTTATAGCTTTGCCCTTTTCCAGAATGTCATATGGTTACAATCATACAGTATGTTGTCTTTTCAGAATGGCTTCTTTCACTTCGAAGCCTATATCACATTTTAGGTTAGATGGTTAAAAAAAGGAGACATGTACGTTTAGGTTTCCTCCATGTCTTCTCATTACATGATAGCTTATTTCTTTTTATCACTGAATAATATTCCATTATATGGATATACCACTGTTTGTTTATCCATTCACCTATTGAAGGACATCTTGGATGCTCTCAATTTTTGGCAATTATTAATAATGCTGCTATAAACATCTGTGTGCAGGTTTTTGAGTGGATATACATTTTGAATACATTAGGGTAAATACCTAAATCCTGATTTTATCTTATTATTTGCAATTTCCTAACATATTTTGGGAAGAGAATTCTATCTTTAGTTTGGGAAAAATATCCTTATTGATACTAGAAAATATGAAGATCTCCTTTTTCCTGCATACTGTTGGCTGGGGGTAGTTATATTCTGCTGATAAGAACTGAGTACAGACTTCTGCAAAACTTTTAGAAAATCTTTCTTCACTTGTAGGAAGGAAACAGTGGTCAAGATGGCCACTTCTGTCTAAAAATATACTGATACTTGAAACTGTTGCAGCTGTTGTGCCTGAGGATAGACCCATAAGGAACAGGGCAGAGTTAAGAGAACCACAGAGCAGTGGACTCAGAGCCCTTCAGTCTAGCACTTGGATCCTGCCCTACTGTGTACCTCTTAGTTATGTTAGATGACACATTTTCATAAGATTTAAAGCACATTAAGCCTGGATTTTCTGTAGCCAAAGCATCCTATAGTTGTTACTCTCCTCTCACCTCCCTAGTTTTCCTTAGTCTTATAAATAACGTCGTCATCATCTGCATGATCTTTCAAGTCCCGAAATCTAAAAGTTGTCCTTGAAATCTCCTTCCTTGCCTATTCCTCAGGTGCCTCCCCTGCACCCAATCCATCTTAAGTCTAGCTCTGTCTTCAAAATATTCTTTAATGTATCCTTTTCTCTATGTTTCTGCAAACACACCGTAGTCCAGGCCACTATCACCTTTTTGTCACAATAACTTTGGGCATCTTTC
The DNA here is from genome assembly GCF_007565055.1 of Rhinopithecus roxellana. Lineage (NCBI taxonomy): Eukaryota > Metazoa > Chordata > Mammalia > Primates > Cercopithecidae > Rhinopithecus > Rhinopithecus roxellana. The sequence goes on from NC_044552.1 coordinate 126,944,747, forward strand.
TGCTTTTGCTCTCGTGCCCTTCCAATCCTGTATTCAGGTAGCAGCAAAAGAAACTGAATCAGGCCCTGTGATTAAAGCTTTTCAGTGGCTTCTCACTACTCTTAAAACCAATACCCAAATTCATCCCCATAATACATAAAACCCTGCATGATGTGGTCCTGAACCTCTGTCCAACTCAGTTCATGCCATCCTTCCACTGGCTTCTTAACCTCTGGCCACACTGATCTTCTTCTGCTTCCTAGAAGACATCTATCCTGTCCCAGTTTGGAGTCTCTGTGTTCTAGTTCTGCTCAAACTGCCTTCTGAGGAGTGACACCCTGCCTTGCCCAAACGCATGAACATGCTTTACAGATACTTGGCTTCTTCTCATTTTAGGTATCACCCAAATGATGTCTAAAATGAGATACTATTTAGGTATCACCTAAAATGAGAAAAGGCTTTCCTGAGCATACATTCTAAAGTTGGTTTCCCCATTTCTCTCTGTTTTAGTCCCTTGTTTCCTTTATAGTACTCCCAACAAAGTTTTATTTTATTTATTGCTCGACTTACCTGCCTATCCCAGAGGAAGAGAACAGACAAGGGATTCTGTCTTAATTATTCAACATTGTGTCTCCAGCACCTAATCAGTGCATTACATATAGGAGGCTCTCAAACTTAGGTGCCACATGAAAGATGAGTGATAACTTTTCTTGTTCTCATTTTTCATAGCCATGTCTATTGATCTCAACCAGGCATTCACCAAGATTAGATATATATTTTTTTAAAACAAGAGAGTGACATAATGGAAAGGCAAAGAAAAAGGGAGAAGACAGAGGAAAAGCAAGAGGCATTTTATAATTTATCAAGCTACTCATATTAATAACCTTGTTTTAGAATTAATTGAAAAATCATTTCTGAGAATCCTAATGTTTGATCTAGAAAGCATAAATAAAGGTCATTATTTGAGTTTTACATTTTTATTCCACTTGAGTGGGAAAGCAATCTAGTTTAGTTCAAGAGAGATGACAGTGGATCCAACCATCACATCCCACTTGGATGTGTTTATAAAGTGTTTGCAGATCATGAGAAGGAGGTCACTGGGGTTGCCATTCACTCCTGAGAGAAGTTTTTGTTTAATGTTTGTCTTATTGCCATGAGGAGAAGTAGTTTTATTAATCTTTCAGAAATACATTACATTGAATCAATTATAGACTTTCCATTAAGAAAATTAGATATTTTTTCATATTTGCACTATGTGGACTGCAATAGACACACAAACCAAACATTCTGAGTAAACACTAAGACTTTAAATTATGGAGAAATTTGTATCGATTTATCAGGCAGATGGGGTTGTTTAGAAGCAGGGGAAGAAAGAAGAAAGATTTTAAAAACTCATTATCATTAATCAATGACTAATATTTTTTAGTTGTGGTGATAAAGCTTTCACTTCAAAACCACACTTAGTCAAGAAATTCATTTATTGTCTGTCTTTTTGGAAGAATTCGAAGAGACACCACATAATTCTTACTACCTCTTTAGGGATATCAAAAAAGCTCTACTTTCAAAATGTCAGTTCATTTTTTTTTCAATGACTGTTTCTGTTGTTACATATTTTATTTAAAAAATGATTCATTCATTCATCAGATCACGTTCTGTTGTTCAGGTTTCAGATTTCCCTATTTGGATTACCTTCCCTTCTTCTTCCTAAATCTCTTAATGACCAAGTTCAAGTTTCCCTGGGGACTCAAACCCTCACCTGACAGCCCCACAGAATTCCTTCTCCCCTGAACTTCTATGCATCCTGAATTTAGCTCTGACTTTGTCTTGGTTCGTTTTACTGCTAATCCTATAGTCAAACAGTTTTTGGATTTCTGTGTAGCCAATCTCCTCCTCTCTAGATCACCTCACCTCTCAGCCACTTGAGAGTGATTATTCGTACCACCTGATCCTGCAATAGCGCTTGGATCACAAGAGGTCAACACTTGATTCATGTCCAGCCAGTCATGCTTCCTTCTTAGGGAATTTAAAATTTGAATAAAGAGCAGCTGGTTCTTCTCCATAGGCCCCTTGAAAATAACTGTTATAATCAGAGGTTGTCTATTTCCATGAAGCCAAAGCCAGGCATCCCATCTGGAGAGAGAGAAGACTGAAGCAGAAACACAGTGGGAAAGAAGCAAAGATGGAGGCAGAATAGCTGCCACGAGCCCTGATAGTTTCAGTCCTTGATTGCATGTCCTTACAGTCTCAGGCTTCTCTGTTTTTCCTTTGGGTTCCACGAAAAATCCTGATACTTTGATAATAAACACATTTGTGTTGCTTTGCCTGGTTTGAGGATTTTGCTTACAAACTAAAGAACTGTGGACAAGATATACTTCTTGTCTCAAGAGTGCCTGTATATTTTAGGATTTAACTGAATGTATGTGGAAAGAAAGGTCAGGAACGTTGTTTGCCTCTCTTCTCAATGAGAACAGCACTGGGCTCCCAATCACTACTTAACCTTTATCCTTCAAGTTCTAGTTTTTTAAAATAATTGAAATGTTAGAAAAGTAATATAGGATTTTACTTTTGGAACATATTGAACCTAATGAGAATGTTTTAAATTTAAAATGTATGGTTTCAGGACCTTCTGGCTTGGTGACTTAGGGCAAGCCACTTAATTGTTTTAAGCCTCTGTTTTTTCATATCTAAAATGGGGATGACAACAGTGCTGTCACAAAGGACTATTGAGGGCATTTATTAGGAAACTGTGTCTGTTAGGCAGAGTACAGGGTCTGGCACATGGCTCGCAGATCTATCCATTAGAACCGAATATTGCAGATGAGAGGAAACTCCAATATTGGCTTTAACAACAAAATAACTATTCTGGTGCACATAGGTGAAAAGGGCAGAGTTATGACAGGCTTCAGATGAGGTCTTACTGGAGATGTAGTTTCTCCATTCTGCCTTTTGCAACGTCATCTTCATCCTCAGGATGCATCCCTTGGTCGCTTGGCAGATCTGGGCTATCCCTACTTAGTAGCAAATCAGATACAACAGTTCCAACTGTCACATCCTTATGCACACTACGCTTTAGCTCAGGAGAGGGGTGCATCATTTCAAATAAGCCTTACTAAAAACTCACTGGCTCTGATTAGATTCCTTATCATCTCAAGCATTGTAGGCAGGAAGCGAAATGGAATTCACTTATTGAATTGATAGCACCCAGTTCTGGCATAGGGATGGTGAAAGGAATAGGTCCCTAAGAAAATGTAAGGAACTCTTTCCGGAAGTAAAGAGAATAGATTTCAGGCAGTTGTCTTGCAGTGCAATACATTCAGTAAATGTACCTTTCTTTTACCTTAAAAAGGATTTTTTTAAGAACCCATACAAAATAGTATATTATTTTATCCAGTATTATAATTATGCATGAGCTACTACAATTGCTGCATACATTTTTGTTAGTTTATGTCTGAATATGATTTTTACAAATGGATCTTAAGAAATGGTTTATTCTTAACCTAAAGGCTGATCTGAACAAATCTTTCTTTGTATTTTATTTGCCTTTTAAAAAATTCTTTTATGGGGGCTCTACTCTTCAGAGTCTGCTGAGGAAATGAGATTTTGGCAATGTTTTAATTCAAAAAGAGAAATCCTAGTTTTACTGTGCTGGATCTGGTTGTCTTTAGTTTCCATTATATTCCTCTTCCATTATTCCTTCAATAACTTTGTTCTCCCATGACTCTTCTTTATTGTGACCACATTTTTTCTGTTCTTTTCAGTGACAAGTTTTCTGATTCAACTGAAGCCCTTACTATCCGGTAGAGTCAGAGCCATCACAATTGCGGAGTCTTCATGAAGCCACAGTTTTTAATGGAACACCCCAGTGAGGTTTGAGAGTACAGCTTGATGGTCTATATTACATTTCTAAGCCAATTTTATTGGTTAGTATATACATTTTACAAATTTGTTATTCTAATTTTCCCAAAGAAATAATTTCCTTTTTGATCCCTTTCATTTTCCCCCATTTTATTTTCCCATATTTTCTGATATCCTTTACTTCAACTTTTAAAAATTATGATCCACAGAAATAAATACATTTTGTATTATGAGCCAGTGTGTATACTCACAGAAACGTACAGAAGACAAGTTTCACGAAACAATGCTTCCTCTGTAGAGTGCACTTTGGTGTTGTTACTGTGTTCTATTTGATTCATTTCCTTCCATCCTACTCTGTTAGAAAAGTTGCTCTTTTACAAATCTGTAATTTGATCTTATAACCCACTGACATGTCTCAACATACCATTTGAAAATTATTGCCAAACTGTACTTTCTCACTAGTGATATTGTACATGTAGGGTTTATGATTGTGCTCAAGAGAATTCTTGTCTTTGTAAGGCAAAAATGGCAAATATTTCTATTTCCATTTAAAAGAGCATTATACAAAATAAAAGTATTAAAAGTTTCCACTTAATAGCTGCACTGTTTAGAGCCCACTGGAGCACATCAAGTGAGTATGCATGCCAATTAATGAAAACCAGATAAATTTTATGATTCAGTTACTCATTTTGTTAACTACCTAACACAGTGATGCCGAACACCTTGATTGTTTTGACTGTTATGAAGTAATTTCTGCACATCTGCCTCACCAGATCCATAATTTATATTCATCTGCCTCAGCAGATCCATAATTTATATTCATCTGCCTCACCAGATCCATAATTTACATTTATCTCGTTATATGAGGCAGCATGATTACCACTAATACATTAAAAACCAATTTATAAAAGAAAATGAAATGTTAAATTATATTCAATTTACATTTTATTTACTGGGACTAAACTATTCATAGCAACAAAGTGTTATTTTGGAGAATCATCTACACATAGTAGTGTAAACTTTTTAATTATCATTAAGAATCAAAAAAATGAAGAGTATCTAAATAATCCAATTGATATTTTAAGGTATAAAAATGTAAGAATTACAAACATCAGATCATAAAGTTAGTTTTGGTCCATTTTTGATTCCACAACACATTGTTAAAATATCAATGAAAATATTAATATGCATTTGGTATAAGACCAAACAAAAGAAATTTATAAATACATTTACTTTTATTTACATATTTAAATGAAAGGGACTATCACCTTTAAAATGGGAAAAGCCTAAATCTCTCTTTCTTTCTGCCTCTCCCTCCCATCCTTCTACCCTTCTGTACTCCATCTCCATCTGTTTATGTACAAAGAAGTTAACTGGCCGATTCTATACCTCTTGAAAGATGTATGAACCATCATTTATTTATTTAAATAAGTCCTTGGTGGTTCTAACCCTGGAACATACTCTATAGAGTTGCCCATGCAAAATATAGCACAATGACTCATCAGCACCTAAAATTTGTAGCATCTGCTTGGTGAATTTTGATTTGGAACTTGTACTTGATATTGTGTTTCTTTTCTGTTCACCATGTGTTAATATGTATGGTGTATTTTCCTCCATAAGCAGTTAACAGTTTCTAATGTGGATACTTCAGTTTCAGGGATGATTGCCCATCTCCCTGAGGTGCCCATCAGGGTGCTCCAGTGAATTCTGTAATGTTGCGTAGTTTGCATTTTAATTAAGTCAATCCAAAACACGTTCTCCAAATTCGGTGAAAGTCTGTTCAGATATTTCTTTTGTGATGTTAAAGTCAATAATTTTATTTAAGTTACATGTAAGATAATAGACTTTAAATATTATACAAATTAATTACATAAAGTGATCTTAAATAATATGCTGACATAATTTTTTAACTTAAAACTATTGTTTTGTCCTATGTAATTCAAAAGTAACAAAATGATTTAAAAATTCTATGTTTTTTCTGGCCGGGCGCGGTGGCTCAAGCCTGTAATCCCAGCACTTTGGGAGGCCGAGACGGGCGAATCACGAGGTCAGGAGATCGAAACCATCCTGGCTAACACGGTGAAATCCCGTCTCTACTAAAAATACAAAAAAATTAGCTGGGCGAGGTGGCGGGCACCTGTAGTCCCAGCTACTCGGGAGGCTGAGGCAGGAGAATGGCGTGAACCCGGGAGGCGGAGCTTGCAGTGAGCTGAGATCCGGCCACTGCACTCCAGTCTGGGGACAGAGCGAGACTCTGTCTCAAAAAAAAAAAAAAAAAAAAAAAAAAAAAATTCTATGTTTTTTCAATCCTTTGTTATTATTCAAGAGTTTGACTTCTGTAAAGAAATATAAAAATCAGTGGTGTATTTGGCTTCAGAGAATCTGTTCTTGGCTCCAACATTATTAAACAGGTAAGACTGGATGTGTGTGTGTGCGCGTATGTGTGTGTGTGTGTGTGTGTGTGTGTGTGTTTGTGTCTAGAAGCTGAGGCTGACTAACAGGAGAATGTAATTGCCCATAAAAGTGAAATAAAAAGCCAAAATTCTTCTCTTAAGCCTTTTTTCCCTCCTTAGCGTTAAAGTAACTTTTAAACATACTATTTACTTCATAAGAAATGTAGCAGTGGAAACATAAGGTCAGGGTGTTGAGAAAATTCAATCATAAATAAACACATTGTGTGAACCGGCTTTTAGTTTTCAATTAACCTGGGCAAATTCAGCTGGTTACTCCTTTTCCCTTTTTCCCAGTTTTCAAAGTTAAAAAATTTATGACTCTCAGGCAAAGATAGTGTGAACTCATGTCAAAGATTTTATTTAACTTAATCCATGAGGGAACCAATAAAATGTTAAAACTGGTATAAGAATTTGAGAAGCTACACACACATATGCACACACACACACTCACACACACACATTTCATGAAAGAATATTAGGATAAGATTTCTCAGATATAAAACTGTTACCTTTAGGGTTATCTCTCCACCAGACAGAACTTATTTGCATCCCTACTAGACAAAAACCTACAAGTTCACCTTTGCCTATGTGGAGTTTTAAAACAGACCAGTTGATAGAAAGACAAGCCCAGTTAAGTACTGCACTGAAAGAATATCCAGAAATTTATTTTGCCTATTTCTAAGTTCTGAATAATGTTTCTGATGCCCATGCTCTTAATACTCTTAATGTGGGAGTGTGTCCATAGTCCTTCCTCTATACTCGCTCCCTTAGTGATCTCGCTCAGTCTTGTGGTTATAAATAACATCAATATTCTCATGATTCCCATATTTATATCTGTAGTTCAGATCTTTTCCTTGAACTGCAGACCTTTATGTTCAATTGCCTGTGGCATGATGCACTTAGATAACTACAAATTAAACTTGTCTAAAACTAAATTCTGTGTTATGTTTTCCACAAAAAGCCTACTCCACTCACATCCCCCAGTAATACCTACTCTATCCTTCCAGATGACCACAAGTTATCAGTACCTTATTTTGTCACATTCCATAGGCGATCCTTCAGGAAGCACTAGTCCACCTTTGATATGGTTTGGATGTTTGTCTCCTTTAAATCTCATGTTGAAATGTGATTTGCAGTGTTGAAGGTGGGGACTCATGGTAGGTGATTGGATCATGGGGGCAGATCCATCATGCATGGTTTAGCACCACCCCCTTGGTGATAAGTGAGCTCTTGCTCAGTTAGTTCATGGAGATCTGGTTGTTTAATAAGAGTCTGAGACCTCTCCCTTCTCTCTCTCTTGCTCCCCATTCTCGCCATGTGATGGGCTGACTTCCTGTGGCCTTACATCTTGATTGTAAGCTTCCCGAAGCCTTCAGCAGAAGCCAAGCAGATGTTGGCACCATGCTTCTTGTGAGTCAATTAAACCTCTTTCCTTTATAAATTACCCAGCCTCATATATTTCTTTATAGTGATGCAAAAATAGCCTAACCCAACCTTCAAAATAAATCAGTGTCTAATTACCTCTCAATTCTTCTACTGCTGCCACCTTTTCTATCTCTAGGTGTGTTCCTGCAGAAGCATAGAGCTTCAGGGAGATAACTTTTCTAAATAAAACAGGGCCTTAATTTGTCCAAGGGTGAATGAGCAGTTCTTCAAACCTAAAGATACAAAACTAGCTCTCAAGAGAGCCCATTCTACCAAAACGTTCAAAAAGTATTAATTCTGACTTATAACTGAATGTAGCTATTTCTAATATCTCCAAAAATATATAAAACAACTTTCTTAAGTATGTTATGAATGTGCTTTTATTTTCTTATTCTCAAACTTTTTCTAATCATTACATAAGTGATAATGGTCACTGTTCAAAATAATGGATTTCTATGATATATATGTCACTCTTCAGAGAACCTGAAATGTGCTGATCTTTTTTTTTTTTTTTTTTTTTTTTTTTTTTGAAACTGAGTCTCACTCTGTCGCCCAGGCTGGAGTGCAGTGGCTGGATCTCAGCTCACTGCAGGCTCCGCCTCCCAGGTTCACGCCATTCTCCTGCCTCAGCCTCCCGAGTAGCTGGGACTAGAGGTGCCCGCCACCTCGCCCAGCTAGTTTTTCATATTTTTTAGTAGAGACGGGGTTTCACCGTGTTAGCCAGGATGGTCTCTATCTACCGGCCTCGTGATCCACCCGTCTCGGCCTCCCAAAGTGCTGGGATTACAGGCTTGAGCCACCGCGCCCGGCACTAAATTTTTTTAATATTATTTTTAGTGAAGAAACATTCCATATTAGTTTTCTAGAGCCACCATTACTAAGTAACACAGACTGGGTGGCATAAACAATGGAAATTTATTTTTTCACAATTCTGGAGAAGTTTGAGATCAAGGTGTTGGAAAGGTCAGTTTCTTCTGGAGGCTTCTCTCTTTGGCTTGTGGGTGGCCATCTTTTCATCTTCACGTGGTTTTCTCTCTATGCCTATCTGTTTCCTAATCTCTTCTCAAATTCTTACATCAGTCATATTGAATCGGGGCCCATCCAAGTGAACTCATTTCACCTTAATTCTTCCTTTAAAGGTTCTGTCTCCAAATAGAGTCACTTTTTGAAATACTGGGGTTTAGAACATTGACACATGAATTTTGTGGGGACACAGTTCAGCCAATGACACCCTCATATCAATAATGGGCACAAACATCATGCTCACTTAGGTAACTGGCATAAAGGCCGAAGAATGAGTCTGAGCTGCCACCCTGCATGCCACGATTCCGAAATCAAGTTGGAACTTAGGGTCCAGCCTGGGGCATTGCTTCCCTCCAGGTACACTTGGGTGTGAGGTATGTATTAATCTCAGTTGAGCAAAGGAATAAAGTGCATATGTTTTTATATCTCTCTTAATTTAACTGAGATTAAAAGACATTAACATGAGATTAAAAAGTGGCATTAGCAGTTGAGTCATATCCTTTGCAAGTGGTAGTAAAAAAGAGTATACTCAGGGCTTGCAAAAATGGATTATGGTATTGTGTTTTGTTTTCATGTTAATCACAGATTATATTATACACCAAATAATTCAGCAAATAATTCATATAACATCAAGAGAATTTCAATTTGTCAAAGTCCTCTTTTCCTCGGTCAGTAAGTAGGAAATCTCGAAGAGTTCTGTAGTTGGGCACAATAGGTTAAATCAAAGTAGGAGAAAATAGTGATGATTTTTTTAAAGCGCTAATTGAAGCCTTAAGTGTCTGTCAGTGTTCTGGTGCTTTGGGGCTGAAATCTGCTCTGTTCTTTAGTCAGTGGTGTTCACCATGGTAACTTCAATAAAAGTCCCCTCACAAATGTTTTTCTCCTAAAGTGCAAAGCACCTTTTTAAAGAAGAAGGCTGACAACCTGGTAGGAGTGGGTGTTTGGAAAATAAATGAAAAGTCTTCTGCTTTCTTCATAACTGCTGTGGGTGGTAGGAGGAGAGGAAATCATTGAGGGGACAAGGTTGAGTGGAGAAAATATTTTATCTTGTTTAGGGGTAAGAATTAATTTGATTTTTGAGGTCAGAAATTAATTAAAAATACTAGAGAAGAAACTTTTCTCTTTCATAAAATGTCCTTATTTATTATTTATTTATTTTTGAGACAGAGTCTCACTCTGATACCCAGGCTGGAGTGCAGTGGCATGATCTTGGCTCACTGCAACCTCTACCTCTTGGGTTCAAGCAATTCTCCTGCCTCAGCCTCCCGAGTAGCTGGGATTACAGATGCCCCATCATGCCTGGCTAATTTTTGTATTGTTAGTAGAGATGGGGTTTCACCATGTTGACCAGGCTGGTCTCGAACTCCTGACTCAGGTGATCCACCTGTTTCAGCATCCCAAAGTGCTGTGATTACAGACATGAGCCACTGTGCCCAACCAAAATGTCCTTATTTCTGATCTTAAAATTTGGACAATTTTTGGTTATCCAAATTCACGGGTCACTCTGGAGTATGAACGTTGTGTGGGACAAGTTTTGCCCAAACCTAATTCAGTAAATTCTGCTTGGATCCAGATGCAACTGTCTGGACTACACTGGGAAACTTTACTACGGCTGGACTTTGAGCACAGCTATCAAAATATCCTTGGGTTCCTTCTAATTCTTCCCCATAAAATGTGGAGGTGACAGGAGCCCAGGGGTTTTCTAGTCTTGGTTTCACATTTGAATCAAGTGGGGATTTTTAGAAAATGCCAATGCCTGGGCCCTACCCAGAGATTATAGTTTAATTGGGCTGGGGTGACACCCAGATGTCAATTTTGTTTTTCTTTTTCGAGACAGGATATTGCTTTGTTGCCCAGGCTGCAGCATACTGTCACAATCACTGGCTCACTGCAGTATCAACCTGCCCTGCTCAAGTGAACCTCCCACCTCAGCTTCCCAAGTAGCCGGGACCACAGGTGAGGACCACCACTCCCAGCTAATTTTTTTTTTTTTTTTTTTTTTTTTTTTTGGTAGAGATAAGGTCCTACTATGTGGCTCAGGCTGGTCTCAAACTTTTGGGCTTAAGCAATCCTCCTGCCTTGGCCTCCCAAAGTGTTGGGATTACAGGCATGAGCTACAGTGCCCAGCCCAAATGTAGATTTTTTAAGCACCCAAGGCAATTTTAATATCTAGCTAGACTTAAGAATCACTGTATTCACTGATCTCAATTCACTTCCAATTCTATCATTCTAAGGCCTCTACCTACAAATTGACTGAAGCAGGATTTTATTCTGATAGGAGTGCCAATTTAAGTACCTTTGCTTTCCATTTTGTTACATATCTTTCTGTGCAAGGCTTAAGAAAGAAAGGCTTTAGCTTTTAATCTAAGGAACCCAACATCTTTATTCCCATTTATCCCACTCAGTGTCCAGATTAAGCCCCCAAAGTCATGTCAGTGTTTAGTGCAGATGTATGTTTCCACTTTTAAAACACATTGGTTTTCAAAAGTTTTATTTCTTAAAGTTTGGTTAAAAGATATTCACTAGATTCAATGTTTTATATATTAAATTCACTAGATTCAATATTTGATATAAAAAGATATCTCTTTCATTTGAGACAGAGTCTTGCTCTGTTGCCCCGGCTGGAGTGCAGTGGTATGATCACCAGCTCACTGCAGCTTTGACCTCCCAGGCTCAAGCAATCCTCCTGCATCAGCCTCCTGGAGTAGCTAGGATTGTAGGTGCATGCTGCTATGCCTGGCTAATTTTTAGACTTTTGGTAGAGGCAGGGTCTCCCTATGTTGCCCAGGCTGGTCTCAAACTTCTGGGTTCCAGTGACCCTCCTGCCTCGGCCTCCCAAAGTGCTGGGATTACAGGTGTGAGCTACTGCACCTGACCTATATTATTTTTTTAATAAGTGTGGAAATGGCCAAGACAAAGCTAATAGTAGGGTTCTCGAATGACTATAAAACTCTTTATTGGCATGGAGGATAATGTTTCTTTTTAGAATAGTGGTTCTTATCCTTGACAACACATTAGAATTGCCTGGGAATGTTTTTTAAAATCCTCATACTTGACTGGGCACAGTGGTTCACACCAGTAATCCTAGCACTTTGGGAGGCTGAGGCAGGCAGATTGCTTGAGCTCAGGAGTTCAAGACCAGCCTGGGCAACATGGTGAAACCCCATCTCTACTAAAAATATAAAAATTAGTTGGGCATGGTGATGCACACCTGTAGTCCCAGCTACTTGGGGAGTGAGGCAGGAGGATCACTTGAACTGGGGAGGTTGAGGCTGCAGTGAGCCAAGATGGTGCCATTCCACTCCAGCCTGGGTGACAACATGAGACTCTGTCTCAAAAAAAAAAAAAAAAAAAAAAAAAAAAAAAAAAAAAAAAAATTTCTTATGCTCTGGCTATGTCCTAGACAAAATCAGAATCACTGGACCAGGTACCAGATTTTTGAAAACTCCCTAGGCCCTTTTCTAAAACATAGGCACTTTTCTAAAACACTGAGCCAAGGTTGAGAATTGCTTCTCTAGAATGAAGTTGTGTGTACAAATTGTATTGAGCAACTGGACGGTGGTGAAATAGTGAATATGTCAGTCATCACCTCGATTGGAAACAGCACCTTCCTTCCCCTAGTGGATAACATTGTCAGAGAGGATTATTCTTTTTTGCTAAAATTTTTGCTAAAATAGGAGAAGAAAGTTTCCTGTTCTTTTACATGTTCTGAATTATTAGACTGCGACCATTGTCTACTGAAGATGGCAAATGAAACGTTTCCTTTTTAAGCTGGTGCATAAAATCAAGGCCAGTCTTCTCACAGAGCTCTTTGAAGATGACTGAAATCATGGGTAAAAGGAGAACAAAACACAGAACTTTTTTTAGAAAATGGATTTGTTAGGTCAAATTACAACTCCAAAAGACTCAATGAAGCATGCCTTTTAAGTTTCTGGTTTACTGCTTCCTGATAAGTAGAAATGCATTTCAGCATTATTCCTCCCCACCTAGGTGTAAATTGTGATATTCACTATAGGCTTAGAGAGTCCCAAATCTTAGTACTGTAGTATCAAATGTGTGCTTAGTTGTCATTCATAAGCTTGGTTCTGGCATCTCCCCAAAGCCCAAAAATCATTATCAATAAGAAAATCAAATAATTAAGCTTTCTGGACTGAATCTGATCTATACCCTCTACCTTCAGCATAAAAAGCTATTCTCTCATGTGGCTAGTTAAACTCTCTAATAATGAACTTGGGTCAGGAAAATGATTTGCTAATTCTTTCACAAACAGAGTAAGGGAACTGATTTCCTCCCAATCACACATGCCAAATTCACTTGCTGTCAGTGGCTTGGACAGAAGGCCAAAGCTGACATACATGGTAAAGGATGATAAAAGTATTAATAGAAATAAGTTAAAAAATTTGCCTTCATAAATTACATCTGAACTCTTTCCTTGAGATGACTGGAGGGCATGTTGCAAATTCAACAATTTATGGCCAATTTCCTTTTATCCTTAAAATTACACAAAACAGGCAATTATTTAGAATGAAATAATAAGTTTAATATTTATAGACTTGAGAAAGAACTTGAATTAAAATTCAGTCTGGAGTCTGAATTAGCACCATCTGAATACAGAAAGAATTCTATATACATGCACAAATTAGTTTAATTAATATATATAGGTAAAATATATTTGTTTTACTTGATATACTTGTTTTGACAGACTCCTCCTAGGGTTACACTTATTTTTATTAGTTGGCTGGGCATGATACAGGTTGAACACCCCTCAGTTCCAGGGCCTTGGCAAAATTAACTTCCAGTGGCTTGCCCGTGCCTTTGGTGAGCTTCAGGGATCTGATGCAACCTCGGAACGGAATGCTGGTGGTCAGGCCAAACTGCTTGAGGTCATCTGAAAAAGGCAACGCAAGAGGGCTCAGCTTTGAAATGCTCCTGCGCCAAATATTAAGAGCATGTTTCAAAGTCACCTGTTAGCTTGAGATTAAATTGGAATGCTGTTTTATGCAAAGTTAGTGGTTTTGTTGTTAGCCTTACTAATAGAATTGTGAAGAAAGATCAACTGAAATTTTTTTTGAGACAGGTTCTTGCTCTGTTGCCTAGGCTGGAGTGCAGTGGTGCAAGGCTTACTGCAGCCTAAACCTCCTGGACTCCAGCGATCCTCCCTTCTCTGTGTTGCCCAGGCTACTCTCCAACTCCTGGGCTCAAGAGATCTGTCCATCTCAGCCCAAAGTGTAATTCCAGTGTTGGGATTACAGGCATGAGCCACCATGCCCACCCAGCCTCAACTTTTTAACAGTTATATATTATAAAATCTGAAAACATCTAGAATTATACATCTTAAGAATGAAATAAAGTGGTTTGGGATGAACAGATTTACAGTTATGACTTAAAATTGTAAAATGTTAGTTCATGAAACAAAGCAATTGATCAGATACTTTTAAGTACTGACTTAGAACTTTTTGAAGGTGACTTTATCACTTTCTTACATTGTAAAAATAAATCCCTAAAGGTTAAGTAGTTTGGAAATTCATGTGGAATCTTCCTCTTATTATGGAGGTGCTTGTATCAGCAGGCCTACTAGGTGTTAATTAGGATTCCATTTCATAGACTGAATGGAGAAGTACATTACCTCCTTCATAATGTCTTGGAATGTATCCTGATTGAGGCAAAAGATCTTTTTAAAACCCAGAAGGCACTTTGGAAAGAGGAGCTGTCGTTGGGCTCCCATTGCATTTCTGTCAACATTGCTCTGTCAACAATTGCTGAATATACATTTTGCTTGTTTCATTAAGCAAAGGAGCTTTATATAAACGGGGACAAAAGTTCCTCTCAACAAAATGATGAAAGACCATTCCAGGAGGCTATGTTATTACAGTACTTATTAAGAGCCACTTGGCTTACTTCTCATCAAGTTGGGCCACTCTTGTTTATGGGCACTTTAGGTAAATCTCTGCAGTTCACATGCTATGTTTAATGTGCTAGAGAAGGATTTTGAATGAGGATTTATTGCTTGGGTTTCTTTGTAATATAAATATAAACTCTATAATAACATAAGGGGGAAATTAGCTACATTTAACCCAATGATTTCCAGAACTTGAGGAAATAAGTTCCATAACATTTTATGATTCCTCTGGTATATTAATTTAAAAAAAAATCAGAAAGAACACCAAGTTTGGGTCCAATTGCTGTTAAATGCCTCATATCTTTTATAAGCCAAATTCATTTCCTCTAGCTTCAATCTCTCCACAAATGAAACTTTGGGGGTTCTCATGAAAAGTTCAGTCCCAGGTGGTTTATATAATATGTTCATTTTACACACTGGAAATTTTAGGTAAGGTGCTATTTATAGGAGCAAATTCTAAAGCTAGGAAGCAAGTACACATAATCACACATTCTTAGACATACGTAAATATAAATGTTTTCAAAACCACTAACATAAGAGAGCAAAGACATTCTTGCTGGGGAAGCCAACACTCACCTGGGAAGCCTCCAACAAATACAGGGTCATTTGTGTCAGCTGATGTAGATGCTGGGTTTAGGCTTTGGGCTTCCACCTGGTTCCCATCGACTGTGAGCTCAATGCGGTGTTTGATCTTGTTGGCAGTGACTTTATGCCATTGTCCATCACACAAATGCCCTGGAACCCCAGCATCATAGATAGCAGTGAATCTGCCGGCGCCATTGTCCACATGAAACATCAGCTGGAAAGCAGGAAATAGAACAGTCACAGATGGTTTTATTCAAGAAGTATCATGATGTTTCACACATAAAAATGATCAGGTCTCTAGGAAAGATATCGGCCAGAATCATTGGAACTGGATGTAACTGGGCATATTGAAAAAAATTTTAAAACTTGATAGAAATTAAAGTATAAATCTAATCACCAGGAGCCACAAATTATTTTCTTTGCTTTGGGGAATTGTTGGGAGTTAATAAGCAAGATACATAAAGCTGGTAATAATTCTGCTTTCAGAAAAATTTGAGGCCAGGTGACAAGAAAAGGACCTAGTGTACACAGGGAAAAATTCTACCTCAGAGATTTTTAGAATGTGAGAGTTCTTACTGAACCTTATAAAATTTTCTTAAAAGATATTGTTTAAAGTGACTCAATAATTTGGTTTACAAATTCAAAGTAAAGGATTTTTTAAATTTTAAACTTCTAATGTTTTAATTATGTGTTTTCCTTCATGGATTTCATTTTATATACAAGATTAAGAGTTACATAAATTACATTTTGGAGCCCGTTTCATGTCACAGGTGCCAAAGACCTGAGCCAGAAGGCCAGTTAAATTCCTAACAATGAAGAACTTAGATTAGAAGTTCTGGTCTAAATGAGAAAAATCTGTTTTTAGTAAGGTGGAAAGGCCCCTGAAATTTGAGATGACAGAATTCTTTTGAAGCTGGTGAAGAAATGAAACATATTGAAACATTAAAAACATTAGTCAGTTTGGCAACACATTTGACAAGGTAAAAAAAAAAGAAGTCTTAAAAAGATTGAAAATGCAAGTAAATAGGTAAAAAGTTTGTAAACTCTAGTGATGTAATTATTACTGAAATGTTTACTATATTGGGTGGAGTTGGCATATATATTGCATACTATATTGGGTGCATACAATATTGCATACTATATTGGGTGGTTTTTGCATGTAAAAGGAGCTTGGTGAGAAATGCACATGATAGTGACATGTTGATGGTAACTACCCCGTAACAGCACGTGATGAAATGAAGCTTACTTGAAAAAGATGTAGTAAAAGTGTGTTTTGAAAATTTGGTAAAACTATTAAGTGTTGCTTTTTTGTTCACCCTTTTTTACCTTTAAACTGGTGGATCTTTTTTCCTGTATTACCTTTGTTTGAGGACAGTTTGAAAATTGAGCAGAAGGAGGAAGAAAGCAAGAAAAAAATAGTTAAGTCACTATGTGATTTTTCTTCTTGGGAGGCAACACTAAGGGTGGAAACGTGAACTGAGTTGAAGTACAATTCCTATTTAATAGCCAAACAGAAAACTTGTGAAATTTCTTGTTCTGCCTTTTCTTTTTACCTGCTGCCTATAGTGCAAAGTTGTTTCACTGCAGGGCTTAGAGAGGTGTTTAGAATTTGATTATCAATTATTATCAAACTGACACACTACTTTTATAAATTTGCTGTTTTTTGAAATGGTATCTGGATGCTCTTTTAAAAAAATTGAGAAACTGATATGTCAGTTGGCTACCTTGACTTCTAAGAGATGCCTAGCCTATTACAAGAGGCAGACTGATTTTAGATGATATACACCTCTGCCTTTTCTCCCACTGGAGTCAATAGTTTCATAGACTGTGTGTTCCTTAAGAGGAGAATAAGAGTGTATTCATAGCAACACAGTAAGAACTTGAGATCTCAAACTATTTGGTTCATTATTAGTCAACATAATTGGCTTGCCGTAGAATTAATGCATTTAAAGTTTATACTGGCCTATACAATAGTTATGCTGAAAACATATACAAATTGAAACAATCCAGAAGGATGAAAACATACAATTTAACTTTCTCCCAACAAAGAATACAGCCAGGCTTCAAAATATTCGAGTTTGCCACACATGAACGGTATCTACACATCAACAATATCATGAAGAAATCAGAAATGTTTCGATTGCTGACACTCACCTTTTCATCAATCATTTCAATACCCATTCCATCCATTTTTTGACTACTGATCCCTAGAAGAACTCCAGTCGTTCTAGTTGTGCGGAATTCAAATTCTACGAGAAGGTCCAATCCCACTTTGAATCCACCAACTGTAAAATGAAGATTTTAAATATTGTGGATTAGAGTATGGGGATTGTTAATTCAAACGTGTGCAATGCATGACTTTTTATTAGATTTCAATTCAAATGCTAGCTAATTCTAATGAGGGCTGTAAGTTTCAGATCCTGCCTGGCCTATCTTCCACCACTGTGTCCTGTAACACACTCCATAGTTATTGCTTCTTTTCTGGGCTGCCTTCCCTTCTGGAATGTACGTTCTATGAGATCAGGGGCATTGTCTATACTTTTCACCATTTTATCCCTGTACTTACTAAAGTATCTGGCACATCATGGAGGTTTAGTATGTATTATTTGAATAAATGGATACACACTGAGATTGACTCAAAGAATCTCACTGTCAGGTATTATTATCTTAGAAGTCTCTCTATTGGGTTAAGAAAAACATTTCAGTGATTTTTCAGTAAAATTTTAGTGGGGCACACTAAATGGTGCCACAATCATCTGAAAGGGTTCAAAAGTTGCCACACATTTTATTAATACAGAGAGAAACTGTAAATACAATGTTGATGGGAAGTTTCTGGGACATAAGTAGACTTATCTTGCTTATCCAGTTAATTCTTTTCTCTATGATTTTCCATATTTGACTCTTTGATTTTTTAAAATCTTTGAGCAAGTATTTAAGATACGCCTCTTAGGAACAAAGTGATCTGTTAAGATCTGTCTAGACCACACAAACTGAATTGAGTATCAGGGAACTACTCAGGGGAATTTTCTCCAAGTCTTCTATTTATTAGGCAAGAAATAAATGCTATGTGTAGCCACAGCTGTCTCCAATGAAGGATGGTAGCTATTATGTGAAAGACTTTTGTTCTACTGAGAACCTTGATGGGTTTGGATTGGCAAAGGTGGGTTTATAGCAGATTTTAACAATAAAAGCTAGCCAGTTGTGCCTGGGCAACATAGTGACACCCCTTCTGTAAATAAATTAAAAAAAAAAAAAAAAGGGTAGAAGAAGCTGAATTGTTCTGCAAAATAAAACCAAAAGGGAGAAGTAAGGAGAAGAGAGGAAGGACATGAGGAAGTTCGGCTGAGGACAGAAAGAATGAAGAGGCCAATAAAAAGTCCCAGTGACTGGGTCGCTGGAAAACATTTAAGAACAAAGATGTCAAAGGTTAAGATGAATTGTATGTTTTCCAGTGAAGTGATCTCTTCTGACCACCCAAGTCTTATGTAAATTGTATTACACTGTGTGTTCAGGGGATGGCAAGGGCCATTAGAAACAGAGGAAGTGGGTAATTTTCTGGTTTGGTTTGATCCAGAATTATAAGACCCCAGGCAGGATGGCAAGTCAGTCCATTAACTGCAGAAGCTGAAGCTGAAACTCATCACAAAATTTGACTAAGTGAATGCCAGTCATCTGTGAATTTGCAGAAATCTTGGGGGAAGCTTTTAGACTTTCATAGCACATGGACTTTGGGGTTCAGCATAATCCATAATGTTTCAATATTTAGCATATCCTGTGTTTTTCTGTTTTCTGCTTCTGTGTAGGTGAGGTTTCTTACCTATATTTTGCTGGAGGGTCCTACTCTTCTATCACCCGCTACTTTGTATGGGAGTGTTAAAATCACCTGAATCCTTGCTCAAATGCTGATTCCTTCATGAAACGTTTCCTGATTTCCCCAAACAAAGTTAATCTTTTTTTCTAAGTATCTACAGAACTGTGCTTTTATATCTTAAATCATTTTTACTTGCCTTCTTTTAATTTATTACCAGATGATAATGTATTCTTGATAGAAAGAACTGTTACTTATTTCTCTGTTTCCCATCATAATCTCCACATATTATGTGCTTATTAGTTTATTTCTAATGAACATATACATGTTTCTATGATACTGCAGGACTGAATATTCTGTTTTTAAGTATATTAATGGCAGATTTAAAAAATTATTATGCAGTTTTCATTGTAGAGATCTTTCACTTCTTTGGTTAATTCCTTAGTATTTTATTTTCTTTGTAGCTACTGTAAATGGGATTACTTTCTGGATTTCATTTTCTGATTGTTTGCTGTTGGCATATAGAAATGTTACTGATTTTTGTATGTTGACTTTGTATCCTGCAGCTTTACTGAATTTATCAGTCCTAACGGTTTTTTGGTGGGGTCTTTAGGCTTTTCCAAATACAAAATCATGCCATTTGCAAACAAGTATAATTTGACTTCTTCCTTGGATGCTGTTTACTTTTTTCTCATCTGATTGTTCTAGCTAGGACTTCCAATACTACGTTGAATAACAGTGGTGACAGTGGGCATCCTCGTCATATTCTAGATCTTAGAGGAAAGTACAATAAAAACTATAAAACAATGATGCAAGAAATTGAAGAGGGCACAAAAATAAGATATTCCATGTTAATGGATTTGAAGAATCAATATTGTTAAAATGTCCATACTACCCAGAGCAATCTGCAGATGTAATATAATCCCTATTAAAATACCAATGAGATTCTTCACAGAAATAGAAAATTCCTAAAATTCATATGAAACCCAGAATAGTCACAGTTATCCTATGCAAAAACAACAAAATTGGAAGAATTACATTACCAGACTTCAAATTATACTACAGAACTACAGTAACCCAAACGGCATAGTACTGACATAAAAACAGGCACATAGACCAGTGGAACAGAATAGAGAAGCCAGAAATAAATCCACACATCTACAGCGAACTCATTTTCCTTAAAGGTTCTAAGAACACACATTAGGGAAAGGACGGTCTCTTCAATAAATGGTGCGGGGAAAAATGGATATGCCTATGTGGAAGAATGAAACTAGATCCCTATCTCTCGCCATATACAAAAATCAAATCAAAGTGGTTTAGAGACATGCATCTAGGAGATCTAACTATGAAACTATTACAATAAAATGTTGGGGAAATTCTCCAGGACATTGAAAGGGGCAAAGACTTCTTGAGTAATACCCCACAAGCACAGGCAACCAAAGCAAAAATAGACAAATGGGACCACATCAAGTTAAAAAGCTTCTGCATAGCAAAGGAAACTATCAACAAAGTGAAGTGACAACCCACAGAATGGGAGAAAATATTTGCAAACTACCCATCTGAGAAGGGATTAATAACCAGAATATAAAAGGAACTCAAACAATTCTACAGGAAAAAAAAAAATGTAATAATCCTATTTAAAAATGGGTACAAGATGGATAGACATTTCTCAAAAGAAGATATTCAGATGGCAAACAGGTATATGAAAAGGTGCTCAACATCACTGATCATCAGAGAAATGCAAATCAAAACTACAATGAGCTATTATCTCACCCAAGTTAAAATGGCTTTTATCCAAAAGACAGGCAACATAACAAATGCTGACAAGGATGTAGAGAAAAGGGAACCCTCGTACACTGTTGGTGGGAATGTAAACTAGTGCAACTGCTATGGAGAACAGTTTGGAGGTTCCTCAGAACACTAAAAATAGAGCTACCATATGATCCATCAATTCCACTCTTAGATATATACCCAAAAGAATATCGAAGAGATATCTGCACTCCCATGTTTATTGCAGCACTATTTACAATAGCCAAGATTTGGAAGCCACCTATGTGTCCATCAGTAGATGAATGGATAAAGAAAATGTGGTACATATACATAATGGATATGAATAAGCCATAAAAAAGAATGAGATTCTGTCATCTGCAAGAACATGGGTGGTTCTCGAGGTCATTATATTAAGTGAAATAAGCCAGGCACACAAAGGCAAACATCACATGTTCTCACTTATCTGTGGGAGCTAAAAACGAAAGCAATTGAACTCATGGAGATAGAAATTAGAAGGATAGTTACCAGACGTTGGGAAGGTTAGTGGCAGGGAGGAGTAGGGATGGTTAATGATACAAAATAGTTTGAATGAGTAAGAGTTAGTATTTCCTAGCACAAGTGTAACTACAGTTAAAAAAAAAATTAATTGTACTTTTTTTTGTTTGTTTTTCTGTTTTTTTTTTTTTGAAACGGGGTCTCGCTCTATATCACCCAGGCTGGAGTGCAGTGGCGAATTGTACATTTTAAATTAACTAAAAGAGTACAATCAGACGTTTGAAACATAAAGAATACATGTTTGAGGTGATGGATACCCCATTTACCCTGATACGATTATGCATTGCATGCCTATATCAAAATATCTCAGGTAACCCATAAATATATACACCCACTGTGTACCCACAAAAATTAAAAATTAAAGGATTAAAAAATCATTATGTAGAGGTTATTTCCTATTTCTTTTTCCTAGCTGCACCTTCATGACCAGTGATATAAAACCATACTGGAAATGTTCATTGGAAATGGAGCGGAGAAAGCCAGGAGTGATGTCAGCCATCGTCACCATCAACAAGAAATGGACATGGGTGTGCATTGTGTGTATGGGTGTGTGTTGATGGGGAGGAGATTATGAAATACAGCCTTGCAGGGAATTGAAAAGAAGAAAAAAACATATCTCCAGAAACTGGAAGGTAGGAAAACAACATAGTATAAACATATGAGTGTCCTTGCAAAATTATTTATTTTGCTGTTCTTAATCTCCAGTGAAGGAGATGGAATAAATTCTCTAAATAGACCTGTACCTTATTTCTTCTATTAATTCTTATCAGGATCAGATACATGAATTTTTAAGAAGCATTTTTGAAATTACTTCCATAAGTTTATTTTTGGCTTAAATAAAGGATACTAGTTTAGGACTCTGGAAACTTTTATTATTTGGTACTAGCAAGAAGGTAGTATTTGTATCCAGTTAATAATCAACAGGAAGGAAATGAAAGAGCCTTACCTGCTTTGGCAAAACCTGTTCCATCAAAATATGTTCCCCTCTGAGCATTTGCAAAACATGTCCCAACATGGAAGCTGGAGGTGGGCTCTTCCAGATCAGCAGGGGCCTCTTCCATGTGGAGATTCCTGATGCAGCCGTCAATGCTATAGGTCACCTAAACGTTCAGATCAGAAGAAACAAATGTCAAGTTTTAGCAGAACTTTGCCTTTACGTAGAACACAATCATTTGCGGGGTGCTCTATGTGTGTGGTTATTGGCCAGTTGTCTTAGGGTAGGACTTCCCCCAAAGCTGCCTGGGTTCTCTATTACCACCAGGCTTCTTGACATGGATGCAGAAAATCCTGTGTTGGGCTTCTCAACTCAGATGTATCTATCCTGGAATACGACTGTTCTCATAGTCTACATACTGCACCCTATGTTTCCATTGGTTTGACAGAGCTATGGGCCCCATGTGGGTATCACAAGTTTTAATTGGTCTCTTATGTTCCTGATTTTATATTTCTATTAATAGTTTATTAAACTTACTATATACACATTTTGTCATAGCCTATGTTCAATTTCTATTTGAAAAGGTAATTAGGTTTGGTTCAGTGCTTCTTCCTTTTGAATATCTAATGAAAGCAGCAGACCCTCCCCTAAGAAAATGCAAATATGCATAACACTTGAAAGTTTGCATGAAACATTGGGGATTCAAGGAATTTAGAAGTAACTCAATCATACTCTAGTCCATTATATTTTATCTGTTTTTAGAAATTCAAGTGAATTGCTTTTACCAGTGTCACGTCAGAGACTTTTGTTTTTGATAGACCTAAAAAGCATATCCAATAGCTATGAAAGGAAAGTAATACTGATCATCCACAAGAGAAGCCAAATGCTGAGAATTACAACTATAATGGGTGATTGTCTTTGATGAGTGAACAAATCTACATTATCATGTGTTCTAATTTGAGTACAGAAATGTATCACATTTGTATCTAGTGTGTTCTCTAAAAGCACCAATCAATCCCCCATGCTTCTCTCAGAGTAACACTTTCCAAAGCAAACTAGGACACATGGTCTGATAAAAAAATTATTTGGTGAATATTGATTTACAAAACTGTGAGGGCTTTAAATTCTGAATCCAAAATTGGATAACTGTACTCTAACTACTGCATCTCTCAATATTTGCTAAATCTCTATGACTGAAACACCATGAATACATACCATCATTTTCATCTTTCAGTGCTTTTTATATGCCTGCTACTCTTCCAATCACTTTATTTTTATTTATTTATTTGTTTTTTGAGACAGGGTTTTGCTGTGTCGCCCAGGCTGGAATGCAGTGGTGCTATTGCAACTCACTGCAACCTCTGCCCCTCGGGTTCAAGTGATTCTCGTGCCTCAGCCCCCGAACTAGCTGAGACTACAGGCACATACCACCACACTTGGCTAATTTTTTGTATTTTTAGTAGAGACAGGGTTTTTGGCCAGGCTGGTCTTGAACTCCTGGTCTCAAGGGATCTGCCTGCCTCGGCCTCCCAAAGTGCTGGGATTACAGGTGTGAGCCACCACACCCAACTCAATCATTTAATCTTTATGCAATCCTTTGTGTTTAGTATTATCATTACCCTATTTTGCAAAAGAGAAATCTTTGTTTAAAATGATTAACTTGCTCCAAAACACACAGCTAGTCAATAGTTAAATAGGAATTCAAACCAAGAGAGTCTGGCTCCAGAATCCCCACTCAGTGTTCCGTGGCATTGTCTCTCATAAGCTAATCTAAAACACCTTCTGTCCGCCGGGCACGGTGGCTCACACCTGTAATCCCAGCACTTTGGGAGGCTGAGGCAGGCGGATCATGAGGTCAAGAGATGGAGACCATCCTGGCTAACACGGTGAAACCCCATCTCTATTAAAAGTACAAAAAATTAGCTGGGCGTGGTGGCAGGCACCTGTAGTCCCAGCTACTCGGGAGGCTGAGGCAGGAGAATGGCGTGAACCCGGGAGGCGGAACTTGCAGTGAGCCGAGATCGCGTCATTGCACTCCAGCCTGGGCGACAAAGCGAGACTCCATCTCAAAAAAAAAAAAAAAAAACAAAAAACCTGTCCCTTTTCAGAAAAGATGACTTCCTACTCACCTATCAGTTTTTATGGGCCCATGTGACCTAATAAATCAAAATATATCAATAAATGAATCAGTCATATATTTAGGTAATAAAGAAGAAATTAGATATTTACTGGACCAATTCTTCGGGTAGTGTAGTTGATGGGTAACCCACCAACATACAGCATTCCCACAACATCCAGGATGTCAGCTTTTCTGGGACTAATGGTTCTGTTGGAGGCCCCATCTACATAAAGAATTCCTTCTTGCTTACTTCTCATTATCTTAATCTACAAAAAAGAAAGAGGTCATTAATGCCAATCCTGAACAAATTTCAAATATGCACAGTATAAGACATAAAAACTTTAACGATGTTACCAAGAAAAATTGAAACAATGTACACAGTGCTTAGTATGTGCTAAGCCCATTATATATGGGAAAGTTAAACCCATTTTACAGAATATCTCAACTTCTGTCTTTTCCATGACTACTATCACCAAAAGAATACCAAATTTTCCTGGGTCAGTTTTAGGTTGAAGTCTCTTCAGTAGTTTCCCAAGTGTGGATATGTGTTGAGAGGGAGGAATGTTGTAAGGAAGCCTGCAGACTAATAGCACTTTCATGAATTAAGTGCAGCAAAATTCACGTACAGTTTTAAAAGTGCATTAGTTTGATTAAGCAGGAGCCTGGGCTCCCAACACAATTTCAGATACGCTACATCCCTTTGCCTAACAGGCCCTTCTTGTGCAGAATTAAAGAAAGAGTGGCACAAATAGGCTGCACTTCTTTCTGCAGAACCTGATTAGTACAAAGTCGGGGAGGAAGATAGAGAACTGACTGAGGCTGAAATTAGGGTGGTGGAGTGAATTGTCTTCTGAGACAGAATGAAATAAGGGGTGTAAAGACTGGCTGGAGTATAAAAACCTCGAGTCTGAATTTAGGTAAAGCAGCGTGAAAGCCTGTAAAACGCTAAAGTACCATAATGGTTTAAAAATTAGTCTGGGTCAGGATTAGAGTAATTTAACACTTCATTTTACATATATTTATTCTGGTTTGGGAAGTAATTTTAAAAAACCATCAAAAATAAAATCCATTGTTAATTTGACTAATTATAGTATTTAAGTTCCCTTTCTTAATCCCAGCCTCATTGTGGTTCAACAATATGTCTTTTTCTCGAGTGTCATATTTATTATTCTATTAGCTAGAGATGGAAGAAATCTTAATGAGAGCTCCTTCATTTGGATCTGTATTTGCTAGTCATAAGCTCCCAGCAAAAATGAAGATTCCTTTTCTTATTTCCATGATAACAAATTGGTTGGCTTTGCATTTTTTAAGGTTCTTTGACTTTCTAGAATATGACAAGTCCAAGTATGTTAACATTAACCAAATCTAACATCTAATAATATCGTACTCTGAAAATTAAAAATTTTATTGGTCTACCTAGGGAAGCTTTACTTTAATAGGCTATCGCAGGTGCAGAGACAAATGTTGAGATTTTGTTTTAATCAGGCAGTATATTATCTATTTGCAGTCATGCCAAAGAGGACAGTAAGCTGGCAAACGAGACTTCTGTGCCCATAATAGTACCAGTTTCTGGGTGTAAGGCCAACGTTTTTTAAATTGTTCCAAATAACTGTCAGTAGAAATGATACCTTAGAGCCCTTTAAACACGATAAACTAGAGATTCCTGGATTCCTGGTTTTCACAGACCAGTGTGTGGTTAGGTGGGGAGTCTTGGGACCCATTTTAGTGTTGCCAACTTTTGCTTTTGGCAAATACTATTTCATAATAGAAAGGCCTTTTAGCCACCATAAAAATGCTATAATATAATCTCAGAATAAATATTATTCCTTCAGATCGAATACATCAAGCTTTATGATGAACATTCTCTGTTGTTCTACGTTTCTCACTTAGAGCAGTGGAAATGTCTTCAGCCGCCTGGCCTCAGTTTATGGGTAGATGTTTGAGAACCACAGCCATACAGCAGTGATGCAACCATGATGAGGCATGTCAGTGGTCAAATGTAAACCTACACAGGTCTGAGCACATTTTCCAAGATTGTGGTAGTTGTATATGGCACTCATTTTATTTTTAGCTTCTGCCAGAGTCAGTGTTTGCCCTGGCAAAATATACTGGCACCAGGAGGATGCTGATGGCTGTCAGTCACTAATTCCCTTAGGATACTGCCAATATCCAGGGGACTATTACCTTGTGCCACTGGCCATCATTGATTTTGGTGGGGATCATGGTGTTGGTGTCCCCACTCCCCAAGTCATAGCTGAAGTAGGGCAATCCATTTCTCAGCTGAACTGTGGCAAAATCAGCATGATTGATGCGAGCCATGTAAAAAAGCAAGCCGGATTCAGCTTCGGTTCTTACTTCCAACTCAATTGTGAGACTGTGAAACAAAAGCATGCAAAGTCAAACAGAAAAATAAGAGCATTCTCATCCTAAAATAGAGTGGTATCAGATCGTGGCTGCATTTTCATAAAGGAGAGTAAAACTTTCTCAGAGATGAGGAATGTCCTGGACTACTGATTTCCTAAATTGGGCTCCTCAGGCTCAAATAACATTCTATTCTCTACTGTACTCAGTAAATTAAAAGAAAAGCTAGCTTCATAAATTAATAAGTGTAGTAGATTAAACTTAATTAAACACAAATACTCAGTTCTTCATTTATCAGATTTTTCCCAGTGTCTCAGGATGATACATACCGGTTTTTAACTTTGGTGTCATCAAATGCAATTGCAATGTGACTGTTTCTTGAAAGGCCAAACTGCTTGCTCCCTATCAAAAGAGCTGGTTCTGATTCTGCAGCACAAGGACCCTGTAAAATACCCAGGAGAGAAAGACAGGAGATTATGGACTGTTCTTTAAAAAGGTAATGATGCTGTCTAATTGTGTCTTACATATTAGAGTAATTCTTTAAGAATAAAAACTGTACATTATTCATCTCTGTAGTCTACTACATAGTAAGTACTTATTATCAAGTGCTCAGTGAGCGTGAATCAGTTTTCTTATATCACACCCTTGAATTGCTAAAGGAATGTGCTCATATTTATTGATTAATTCATAGTTTCATTATCCTCTAAAAATTTATTTATATTTTCTGAGAAAACTGGAATTTCCCTTTCATTTTTCCTTCACGTATGAAGAGTTCTATTCTTAGAAGATTGAACAGTGAAAATGACAAGCTAGCCACTTGGGTTATAACAGTAGAAAAATGTGTTTTTTTCTTGCCCTCCCCATTTCCATCTCCCACTATATTACTTTTTCTTGAAAATTATCAGTCCACTAGAAGGTTTCCATGAATTTAGACTTTCAAGATGGTGTATCTAAACCTGCACGTCAGCCCATTCAGGCCCTTGCCAGTTGCTAGGCAACCCAGCACATTTTAAAAATGTAATCCAACATACACCATTTCAACTGCCACTGTTCAAAGATCAGCTTCCCAGGGTGCTGAAGGGGGAGAGCTAGGTGCGGGGCTGTGCAGTCACGTGGTTTAATGCTCTGCTGTCACCATCTTGAAATTCTTAATAATTTTTCAATGAGGGGTCCTGCATTTTCAATTTTGCACTGGGTCTTGCAAAGCATACAGCAGTCCTGGCTAAGTAGATCACATTTGGCTACCATAACACACAGCTCCATAAATAATCGAGGCTCCTGAAATTACCAAAGCCACAATTCCTTTCCCTGTTCTCTATTTTCACAAGATAGCTCGATATACAGGCTGCTTAGGAAGTCTCTTAGAACACGCAGTACATGAGAAAATGACCTGCACACTCTCACCAACACATCTGTTTTTAAGATCTGCACTTAATAGCTCTGGCTGGGCCACTGCCCCAGTGAGTGCTGACTCAGCAGAGGTTCTCAAGCAGCCCAAGGCAGGCTTTTGATGCACAGTGTTCTCCCCAAAGAGTGTACCTCAGAGATGACTCATCAGCACACAGGAAATTTTTACTTGATGAGGAAAAGCCTTGTTCTCTTTTCTCTTGATCTTAGTCAAACGAAGCACTCTGCCACAGCAGGTAAAAGGCTTTAAGTGTTTTGAAATGCTATAAAATTGGTCTTCATGGAAGTATTTCCCTTCTTGCTTCCCAGGAGATGGTCAGTTATAAAGAGCAGACTGGCCGAAATTCACACAGCTATGCAAAACCCCGTGGGTGGGACAGGAAAATGCTATTCATTCGCACAGTTGAATGGCCTCTTTTAGAGTCAGCATGTGGCACCTTTCTTATTACGCTGCCTGCAAAAAGAGCCCGAATGGAGATGCTTCGGTAGCTTAAGATCTCAGTCATGAATACTCCTATTAATAGAATTAGGGTCTTTTATCAACCTCTCACGATACTTCCCGGACAGAGGACCATCTCGACAAACATGTGGAGCCTGCAGTCTTCCTCAGAAATTGCTAAGAGAATCCTATCTGCTGTGAGTCCACTGGGGACAGAATTTCACTGAAACATCTTTACATCCTCAGCTCTGAAAACTGAGGGATTAAAATCGTGAATGGATGCTGAGGAATTAGGAAACAATTACATGTAGCTTAAAAGAGAACCGCCAGTGGGTTATGTCCATATTATCGCGGTTACAGTCACTTGTCTGACTCCTCTATGTAAATGTTAATATAACTTCTCTATTAAAATTAAAACAAATTTCAAGGTGGCAGTTGTACACTCCTGGTAGCAGCTGTATGTTGTGGGGGACTTTCTGATTGCTGGTAGACTGGACAGGTGTATCCAAACCTGGTCCCGAGCTCAGCAGCGGTTTTTTTGTTTGTTTTTGTGTTGTTGTTGTTGTGTCGTTTACTATCAGATTTTCTAGATGGACAAGGCACTGGTCAAGTCATTTTAGAAAAAAACCTTTGACCAGAAAAGGCCAAAGACTTTGTCAAAGTTCTTTTAAGAGTCATTGCAGGACACACCCGCTTGAAATTTACGAAGAACAGCACCTCCTGGATTAGATCCTCCATTTCTGCAACGGGCAGCCCTGGAGAAGCAGGCAGAAGCAGTGCTTAATAAAACGGTGTTCTCAGATGAGCCAATGTTACGGAATAGTTGTACCAAACTGACACTCTAACATGTAACCTCAAAGTTTAAAGCCATTATGGTGTATAGCCCTTTGTTTTTAAGGACATCCAAGGTGATGTTTACTATCATTGATTTGCAACAGGATGGATGTTGTTTTAATAAAACTTCTATCACCTTCCTTTATTACACTGGCAGTTGGAAAAGGACTGAGAAGTGCTGGTGTGGGAGGGTTTTTATACGTGTGTACCTCAGGATTTAAATGGGACAAAAATTCCCCACCCTCTAATTTGACAGTGTTTTGTACAAATCTAGATCTCTCCCTTGCTTGGTTAAAGGATGTCTTCTTCTTTGCATCGCTTTCCTTGGGTAAACTGAAACCAAGTCTGCTGGGCGTGGAGGCTCATGTTTGGAATCCCAGCATTTGGAAAGCTGAAGCAGGAAGACCACTTGAGGCTACTAGTTTGAGACCAGCCTGGGCAACAAAGTGAGGACCCCTGCCCTGCTCTGTCTCTCCAAAAGAACAACAACAACAACAACAACAGCAACAACAACAATTAAAAAAAAAAAAAAAACAGCTGGGCATGTTGTTGCATGCTGAAAGCCCAGCTACTTGGGAGGCTAAGGCAGGAGAATCGCTTGAGTCCAGGAGTTCAAGGTTAGAGTGAATTACGATTGCATCACTGCACTCCAGCCTGGACAATAAAGCAAGAACCTGTCTCCAAAAGAAAAAAGCATGACGGAATCAGGGCAGCACCAGTTTATTGGTTTGCCCGGTGCTGCTTCCTCTTCTCTTCCTTCTGCCTCATGTTCTACAGTGGGTGGAGCTGCTCATTCAGCAGCTCAAGCTTCCTTTTTCCTTCTAGCATTTTAAAGGGGGAACAAGTGAGATGGAACAGACACTGCCCCGTGCTTTGCTCAGAAATAAAATGATCTTGTCATTAAGGATGTTTTCAACTCTGCTTGCCATTAAAATCTAAGCTAAGACAAAGGGTAAGAGAAAAGATCTAATGAGGTAATTTTAAGGAACTTTTAAAGAATGGTCATTGCAAGATGAATCATCCTTTTCTAAGCTAGTGTATACTTGAAGGCATCCTCATCTCTACGGACATGATGCTTTACCTGTGTTTTGGACGCACTAATCTCTCAAATGTGTTAAAACAAGAATAATAATTAGAAAAATTCAGGGTCTCAGTAGAGGCTCATCAATCTCAACGTGTTACAATTCTGCCACCTTGTGGGGACTTTTTAAAGTACTAGAAATAGATAATGGTGAAAATGGGGTATGAAAGGAGGACAGATATGCTTGTTTTTCATTTGCCTTTGCTTGGCAGGTTACAAGTTGTAGGCAGACAGGACTTGGCTGGGGAGTCTAGCGTGGTGATGCACCTGTTGATTACAGCAGTGACGTGGTTGGGAATAATTATGGAGGAAGCCATGCTTCCAAAAGCCTTGTTTAGGGAAGTAGATAGTGCACCAAATTAGTAATGGGACCAAAACGTTTTCACCCTCACACTGTCACTTGTTTAACTTCAGGTCAGAATAAAGCAATGGTCGTTTCTATCTGCAGATTGGTGGCTGACATTTGGAAATGAGTTCTTAGATTCAGGAGTGCGTATAATTCGTTGATAAGCATCTCTTGAATTTCCTAGGTCCTGAGCAGAGATTTATGTTGCATTTATCAAAACTGGCATCTTTGTTCTTGAAAGCACCAAACAATGAATCATCATAGAAATTGCATAATTTTCTTCTTTCATGAGTCAATAATTCCCCTAATAAATGTGGGCTAAAATCACATCTGATGCTTATTTGTCATGATTTTCTTTATGGATGAATAAGTGGAAGATATTTTTTATAGCACTGACTTTAATCTTCTAAAATATAAAAGCCCTACTCAAGATGTTTATTAAGAAACTGAATTATTGTTAACACTGCACTTAAGCTCTTTCGGTGGGTCTTGGGCATTTACAGTAATATTTATACATTAATGTCTAAACAGGGATTCCTTGATACGTGGAAAATGTATGTTTTCTCTTTAAATATATATCAGTATCCAATCAGTTTACCCTTTGGCCTTGACTGTACTTAGCTCTTAAAGGTGTAGCACTAAAGCTCCTAGGGAAATCACTTTCCTTTCCTCTATTCTTTCCTTCTCTGTTCACTTCTTTTCCTCAAATCCCAAAGAGACCTCACCAGTACAGGAACTCTCCATGGCTACTTGTATTGTTTTTCTTAGTTTTCACATTTTAAACAGCTGAACTCTTCAATAAAATTCAAGTAAAAGAATGTAGCCAGCTCATTATCTACAAATCCACACAAGCTATCCCTTGTTAAAAAGACTTGGTCTAAACAGTGTACATACTTGCAGAGAACTTGTCACGTTTCCACATGTCAACAAATTTCTGTAATACTTGAAGTTCAGCCTCTTATCTACCTCTACCTCCTGCCATCCTCCATGAAAAATATCCACAAATAGAACACATAGAAATGTTTTCTGTAGCTCTGAATGGGCTAAAGAATAAGAGAGAAGTATAAAGAGAAGACAAGCTACCATACTATGAAATGAGATAATATGCATGAAATGCTCTTTAATCTAGCATGTTCAACATGAATTAATCATAAGATTGACATAATCCATTTCACAGGGCAGAGCTTTCTCAAGACACTCTTACATTGCCCTGTAGTATAGTGAATGTTGTCCTCGTGCTGTAAGTTGCTGGCAGGGTTGGGTGTGATGGGTGTAAAGAAGAAAAAGAAGGGCACTGAGAATAGGAGATCTTTTCTGTCAACTCTGCTAGCACAAATATGGAGCTCATAAATAGGCAGTTCTCACTTCAGGAGTTAACTTTTAAGTCTTAGTTCTTAAATAACTCTTAAAAATCTAAATTCTGGGCCAGGCATGGTGGCTCATGCCTGTAATCTCAACACTTTGGCAGACTGAGGCAGGTGGATCACTCCCAAGAGTTCGAGACCAGCCTGGCCAACATGGTGAAATCCCGTCTCTATTAAAAATACAAAAATTAGCGGGGCACGGTGGAATGCACCTGTAGGCCCAGCTACTCAGGTAGCTGAGGCTTAAGGATTGCCTGAGCCTGGGAGGTTGAGGCTGCAGTGAGCCATGATTGTGCCACTGCACACCAGCCTGGGCGACAGAGCAAGAAAAAAAAAAAAAAAAAAAAAAAATCTAAAGTCCGATACAAAAAAGGAAAATGGTGAGAATTGAAAATTATGGAGGACTTATTTAATACCCACATCATTACAATGCATATATCATTACATATCAAACCAATTAAAGGGTTAGGAATTGCTTAAAAATTGAATACTCACCACATTCCTTTTTTTTCCAGCACCTGTCACCCACCCTAAAAATGTGAAAAGTTAAACTAACTAGAATAATTAAGTTAAAGAAACACAGAAGTTAAACTAACACAAGAATAAATAGAGAGATGGAATGTTACTTTGAGCCAGGCATGGTGCTGGGTGCTTTGCATAAAATGTATAATTTATTCCCTCATAATAGTAATCCTAGAAGGAAGATATTACTATCCTTATTTGTCCGTTAATTATTTTACTTTTAGAAAGGACAAGTAACGTGCCAGAAATCATAGAATAAAAGTGGGAGGGCTATGGCAGAAAAAGCAGCTCTCTCTCTCTTTCCCTGACCAGCAATGATAATACCGTATTCAACTTTGCACTTAGTAGATGCTTAATAAATATTTGTTATAAAATAAACTGTAAAACTTTTAACTTTTAATGACCTTTAGAAAGAAGACACCCTTTTCCCCCTACACACAAGAAAAGAACATAAGAAAGGACTCACATTAAAACAGAAGATATGTGTGGCTCCATGAGCTGAACTGTAAAATATGATACAATTAATAGAGATGGAAAGTTCTAAAAAATCTAATTCTGACCACACAGTCGGAAATAATTACAATGTGCAAAAGAAGGGGAAATAGACTGGGCGCCGTGTCTTGTGCCTGTAATCCCAGCACTTTGGGAGGCCAAGGCAAGAGGATCACCTGAGGTCGCAAGTTCGAGACCAGCCTGACCAACATGGAGAAATCCCATCTCAACTAAAAATACAAAATTAGCCAGGCGTGGTGATGCATGCCCGTAATCCTAGCTACTTGGGAGACTGAGGCAGGAGAATTGCTTGAACCCGGGAGGCAGAGGTTGCAGTGAGCCGAGATTGTGACATTACACTCCAGCCTGGGCAACAAGAGCGAAACTCTGTCTCAAAAAAAAAAAAAAAAAAAAAAAAAAAAAAAGAAGGGGAAATAGCAGTTGGAATTTAGATATCTGGGTTTTAGTTCCAACTATCGCTCATGTTGGTAACCCTGGGCCATGCTGTAAGTTTGAGGGCTTTCTTTCCTCATGTGCAAGTTAAGAGTTGGAATCTTTAGGGTGTCTTCTAGCTCTAATGTTCGGTGATTCTTTCTAAACCAACCAATTTGGGTGCTACTCAACTTTTTGCTTCTGTCTCATCTACTAAGTGGAATGCTCTGTTTTCGGAAAAGTTAAAACATACACTGCTGAGAGGAAATGGAAATCGAAATTAGAACAGAAGGTTATAAAAAAAAAAAAAAAAAAAAAAGAACCTTAAATGAGTAAAAATCTCCATTCCCAGATGGGCAAGTATCTTATTTTGAGGAAAAGGGAAAAAGTGTGATCTCTAAATACAACAGAAAAATGTGCTTGAGAGGCCCTATAAAATGAAGTTTGTGTAAGTACTTAGAAAAGTAAGGTGATCCATGGAGGCCGGCAGGGTTATCCCTAAAAATCCAAACCAGCACAGGTTGAGAGACCTGCCTGGAGGATGTTCTAGTGATAGATAAGAAGGTCCATGAGGTTCTGCTTGATTGAATAAGGTACCCGATTAGGAATTAGTAGCATTATATCTATTAAAAATGTTAAAACATTCTTAGATGCATTAGTAGAAATACGGTAACAATTAAGGGAGGGAGGGGTCCCACTGTCCCCTGAGCTGGTGACTTCCTTTTGAGTAGTAGGTGCCATATTATGAAGGGAATATTTCAAATTTAAGAATACTGATCATGGAGGAGATAACAATTAGAAATGAGGTAATACAAAGAATACCTGAACTAGGGAAATGGTTAGCCTAGGGAAGGAGAAGACTTAGCTATTTTCAAATTCTTGAAGGGATGCTAGAGAATACATAATAAAGTGTGTTTGCCTATAGAAACACAATCATTACATAGAAGTTTTAGGAACTCAGTTTTACCCCAATATAACCAATGGCTTTCTAACAACTCGAGCCTGCCTTGTCATAACACTGGAAAATCTTGTCAATGAAGTGTTCAAGCAAAGGCTGTAAGTATCATATAAAAGGAATTTATGCATTAAGATGGTGATTCGACCAGATGATCGTTAGGGCTCTTGCCAATTTTACTTTATACTTTTAAGTTAGTTGTTTAGAAATTAGGCTCTGTTTTCTCCTAGAAACATTTTTATAAAAATACAAGGTCAAAAAAGTTCATTCAACTCATGATGTTTTCTAATTCTTCAATTGAAAATGCATTCTTGAGTCTGAGAAACACATGATTTTCAGGTATATAAGGGTGAAGAGGAGGACCGTTAACCTCACCTTTGCTAAGCAAAGATCTAGCCTGTGGCTGAATTATAAAAGAGCTGAGGAAACATTCTGGAATCCATGTGGCAGATCTCAGGAGTGCCTTAGGATGAAATCAACACCTGGAACTAATCCCCACATGACTGATGGTTTTCCACTTGCTAGCTGTATGATCTTAGGTATTTTCCTTTGTAAAATATAGTACTTCCAGCAATAAAAATAAATGTAAATAAGACGATTAATAGTGTGGAGATCAAATGAAATAACAGATAGGAAATGCCTGGCAGAGTACTGGACACATAGTAGTTATTCACTAAATGCAGGGATTCCTCAGATTGTCTATGTGGGTATGCTTTTTCCAGTTTTCAAAGAACTTCCACATACATTATCCCATTTGATTTTTCATAATAACTCTATGTGGTAGGCAAGGTAGGTGAAATATCCATATTTTACAAACGATGAAAGGATGCTTGGAGTGAATAACCAGTTTCCTTGAATGATGGTTATTTGGCCTCTCATTGAATAAATATTTCTAGTGCAAGGAGCACATTGCTTAACCAATTCCATCGTGGACACTAAGGAAGAGAATGAGATATTCAAGAGCTTTCCAGATCTGCACTCAAGACAACATTTCCCACCCATTACTGGTATGGAATACAACCGCAGCACATGAGCTGTCAAGAGTGTAGTGACCGTGACCATCTTTGTTGTATTGGTGGTAAGAATGTAAATTGGCATAGCCTGTGGAAGAAGCAATTCAGGTATGTGTATTGAAAACCTTAGACATGTTCATCTTTTGGTCTTGTAATTTCCTAACTACTTATTTGTTTTAAGAATAATTGGAAATAATGAAAAAGTTTGATGCATAGAGGAGCTCATCAGAGTATAGTTTCTAATAGTGAAAAACTGGAAGCACTCTCAATAGCCTACCATGGTCTATTAAAAGTAGAAGAAACTGGAAAGGCAGAGTGTTCCAGAGATAAGGAGTCAGACTTTGGAGTCTGACTCGCTAGAATCAAATTCTTACTCTGCCTTTTACTAGTGATGTGAGTGGGTTGGTTACTTAAGATAGCTAATTCTTATTAACTCGACTAAAAATAGAAAGACTATGTTTTACAGAGCCGTTATGAGAATTACATATATATTGAATGAAAATTGTTTAGCCCTGGGCTGGTGAAAGTACTAATTCTTATCATTACTATATAGTACTTACGCCATTTATTAAACATTCAGTATATGTGAGTCATTTAACAAACATTATCTTTTAAAACTCTGATAAAAATCTTTGATGTCTGTGCTGTTAATATCCTCATTTGACAGATGAGGATACAGAAATAGTCTGTGGCCAAACCACCCTGAAAGCATCTGATCTTTTCTTATCTGGAAAGCTAAGCAGGGTTGGGCCTGGTTAGTACTTGGATGCGAAACTGAGAAATAGCTTGGCTAGGTAGCTTTTTCAAATTCACAGAGATGGTCGGTTACAGTGCTGGGATTTGAACACCAGCAGTCTGACTTGAGCCCATGCTCTAATCAAGGCTATAAGACCTCCAATGCTATAAATAGTGGTGTGTCTGTGTGTATATATACTTAATACTTAAAATCATGTTAGACATACACATTTATATGATGTTTAGAAACAGTTTTTATTTATTTATTTATTTTTATTTTTTGGAGAAGAAGTCTCACTCTATTTGCCCAGGCTGGAGTGCAGTGGCGCGGTCTCAGCTCACTGCAACCTCTGCCTCCCGGGTTTAAGCGATTCTCCTGCCTCAGCCTCCTGAGTAGCTGGGACTACAGGCACACACCACCACACTAGGCTATTTTTTTTTTGTATTTTAGTAGAGACGGGGTTTCACCGTTGTTGCCCAGGCTGGTCTCTAACTCCTGAGCTCAGGCAATTTGCCCGCCTTGGCCTCCCAAAGTGCTAGGATTACAGGCGTGAGTCACCCTGCCAGGCCTAGAAACAGTTTTAGTGGTGTATTAACAGTTTCTAAAAACAGGACACCAAATTGTATGGAGGTAGGACATCTACTATGCAGATAAAAGGGCCTAAAAACCAAATGGTTGCCTCTGTCGTGGTATTATAGGTGGCTTTTATTCTCGATTCTGGATATTTCTATGTTTTCCAACATTTCAACTGAAAATGCACTGTTTTGTAAACAAAATTAAAGAAGGAAGTATAGGTAAGTCATTCAACAAAGATGTAAGAATAGGTTTTGATAGGTTATATTTCCTTCAATTCTAATAGCGGAGTGTACTAGATATCCTGAATAATCTTCCTTCTGAAATGACTCAGAATACTAGGTAAAAATTAGAAAGCAATGGGGATAATATAAACACTTACATGTGTCAGAACTGGGGTGGGTGTAGGAAAGGCTGGGGTGGGAACTGGCTCAGGCTGGATAACTATTTCAGCTGGAGCTGCTCCATCTTCATCTTCACGGAGTTTCTGATGGACACAGCGACCAATGTCAGCGTTTTTGAAGGATACAGGCCTTGCAAAGTCCATGGGGCTAATAGAATGTAATAAAATAAGACTTTTTTATTTTCATTTTTTTGCTTCCTTAAAATTAAGCCCGATCCCTGCATGCCGTTTTAAGTCCATCAGTGTGCTTTTCTCTGTCTAAATGGAAGATCCTCATTGTTTCCCTCCTCCCCTGCATAGCTGTAGACAATGTAGATGCATTGGGACCCTGATACCGAAAAATAAAAATAAGAATTAGTAGCAGTAATGAGGAAATCCACTTACACAGAGTTAATAACAAGATTCCACACACAGCCTTCAAAAGGAGGAATATTTCTGAGTGGGGAAGGTTGAAATTCAGGCGGAGCACCCCCAACGAAAAGCTTTTTAACTTCAAGAGGCTGTTCAACTGTCAGGTTTTGCATATATCTTCTGTTTTCATCGACTTGAACTGTAAAGATGCTGATAAAATATTAAAAATAAGTATAAATCACATCTCATTCAATACAGTTGGAAATCAAATGCTTTCCTGCCACCCTTCACCCCTCTCAACCATAGCTTTTAAAGGCGCCAAAATTGGATGGTTAGGAATTCTACACTAAGCAAACGCTGTTCTCAGGATCTCGTCCTGTGACACCCTCGTTCACTCTTCCTGAAAGTTTACTGAAACCAGGTCATGGTGCACTGCAACATTAGCCTCTGGTGGAGTTGACAACAGCACTGTGCAGCCCAACACATGAGGTTGTGACAACTGAGGCTTCTGTACTGTGCAGTAATGTCTAATTGCATAAGGATCAGTGGGTTTAGCATAGTGTGGGTCTTTCTTGGGTTGTGCTGGCTATTATCTTCTTGCTAGGGAACAAACCATCCTCCTGAGAGCTTAGATTGCAGGAATCAACAGCAAACACTTAAAGCACATTTTATAAAGAATGTAGCTGATGGCTTTTGAATAGAAGAGGCAGGCAAGAACACCCTGCTAATTGTTCCTTGCAATGATTTTCCTTAGTGGCTGTTTCATTAATTTCCCTAATTTGCTTATGAGAGATAACTCACACACTGCTAATTGAGAACCTCATGCTACTTATTTACAACAATCCTTGGAACCCTGGGCCAAGAATCAGAAGGAGACAAAGAGTTCTGATGAAAATGACCAAAGGCATTTTCTCTTTTGTTCCGGAAGCAAGTTTTGAGTTTCGGTCTTAACAGTCATCACGGTGCTATTAGTCATAAGCATTAGTCACTAGCCTGAGGATCATGAATGGATTACTGAAAGCTTACTTTATATGTGGAGAGAAAACCAAAGTACTTGGGTGGAAACCTCAGTCCTAAAGTGCCCTCTTACTTGATTTTATGAAGAAAAACCACATGTAGAACTGGAAAAAACAATAAGCCAGGGTAAAGATGCTCTGAATTGGCACTTTACAAGCAAGAGAATTCAAAAGTAAGAGAAAGGGACAAAAAATGGATTTTGCTGTGGCTCAAAATGTCACTGTTAAGGGGGTGAAGAAGGCACCGGTAAAATTTAGTTTCAAAGAGAAAATAGGGGGAAATGACATACTTTTGAGGTTTCTTTCTTTACCAAACTATGGAAAAATGTGTTGGCAAAACCCAGGAGGTTCAGCTTCCTTGCTAAGAGTGTCGGTGGTTTTCTAAGATGAGAATTTCAGAAAACCACTCACTTCCGGGTATGTGTGACTCATTGAGAAGCCCCTCCCCTACACCCTTTTTCCCCTTTAGCTGAAAGCAGCCTCTTAGCAACATGATATCACAGGGATCCTAAGGGTTTTAATGAGGGATATAAGCCTCTATTAAAGATTGTCCAAGGAGAGTAAATCTCTGTTCTTGATTAGAATTTTAAAAAGCTAGAGGCCTTCCTCTTTATGGTGTAGCCTCTCTTTGTAGTGTGGTTCTGCCACAAGGACCATCATAGTGACCCATTTTTTTTTTTTAAACCAGTTCACAGGGTGGTGATGGAGAATGAGTGTGGGCTTTCAGGAGGAACATACTGGAATTAAGTACTAGTGTGGAAGCTTACTAGCTGTGTGACCTTGGGCAAGTTATTTAATCACGCTCAGGTCCATTTCATTCATTTATAAGATGGAGATAAAAATGCCTACTTCAAACAGTGGAAAATATTAATTAAGGGATTCCCCTGAAGCTGTATTACTTAATAAGAGCATTGCTAGAAAACTATAGCTAAATCCTGCTCATATTTTACTTTTTAGGAGCATCAAATCTAGATCATTTATTTTGTTTTCATTGAGAAGGACATTGTCAATAAGTCCATTATGATTCTGGTGTGTTTTCCACTTTTAAAAGTATTTATTTAACAGCTTTTTACTGAGGCCTACTATGTGCAAAAAGGTACATTAAATTTTGTATTACTTTAGGATTGTAATAGGTCAGCTTTATTTATTTATTTTTTTACAGTTTCAATGGCCAATTCTTAGAGTTTCATAATTACCTTATTACTTATACCCTATTTCTTTCTTATACCCTATTTCTCTCAGGAGACGGAGTCTTGCTCTGTCACCCAGGCTGGAGTGCAGTGGCTGGATCTCAGCTCACTGCAAGCTCCGCCTCCTGAGTTTACGCCATTCTCCTGCCTCAGCCTCCGGAGTAGCTGGGACCACAGGCGCCCGCCACCTCGCCCGGCTAGTTTTTTGTATTTTTTTAGTAGAGACGGGGTTTCACCATATTAGCCAGGATGGTCTCGATCTCCTGACCTCGTGATCCGCCCATCTCGGCCTCCCAAAGTGCTGGGATTACAGGCTTGAGCCACCGCACCCGGCCCCCTATTTCTTATTTGTTTGGAATATGGGTTTAAGATTTTTTTAAAAAAGCATATCAATTGGATTGGATACTTGGAAGAAGATATTAAGAGAAATAATTGTCCTAGCATTTGTAATTTACATAATAAATAAGATCTAATCTTTTTTCTGTTTGAACATACTTTGGATGTTAAGAAAGAAAATATTTAGGTTTCAGTGTTAAAATCTCTATCTCATCTGGAAACCCCAAATGACTCCTAAAATATCTCACCCTACTTTTTGACCTTTAGCCTATTTCTGTACCTGTGTGAAGAAAGCTTTCCCAGAAGAAAAACTCAGCTCATTTGCTTGTCCTGTTTGCTTAAGTAACTACTTCACGCTCTTAGGGTTTAATGTTTTTGTCCAGTAAGAACGTCTGGCTACCAAGGCAGACGCCAGGAGAAGGATCAGAGGCCAAAGCAGATATAAGAGGCAGAGGTCACTGGAGTGCCAAGAAATTAGATACCAAAGTGACTGAAGGGAGATTTTTCCAGACAAAGGGGTGGAAGGGAAAGAGAATGAGGCAGGTGGAGTAGACAGAGGCAGAAGGCAAGGGAGAAAGAGCTTCTTGAGAAGCTTGGCCCCCAATTTGGTAAAAATCCAATTATTTTGTGAGGTGGTATTAAAGCTATCATTTTGTCCAGGATTTTAGGAAAAGAAATGATGATTGACATGCATAGTCTGAAAAGTGTTGGGATAAAGCAAATATCTCCAAATTAATAATCATATATAATAATCAACATTAAGTAATATAAACCTTTATAGTCACACAAAAATGTAAGAATAATCTATCGGCTGTGCATAGATGGAGATATTTAAGTCAAATATATCTCATTTAATATCTGACCCTGTTATTTATAGTATATGATTTTGAGCAAGTTAGTTAATATTTTCTCATCTGTGATGAAAGGATGTTATTACAGATCTCACATACATTTAGAACAATTAAAACAAATCATCTTTGTCTAGTATGTTACACAAATCATGCCATAGAATAGGCATATAAAGCATTAAAAAATGTTTCTGGGTGAAGTTCTCATGGTCACTCGCGATCTCTGGTTAATCAGTTTAATGTGGCACTTGCTTATAGAGTAGATGGCATTTTAACCTTAGAGTGCCAAATGAGCCATTATGGTAGCAAATGTGTTCTTGTTTTGGCACAGAGTTCAGTGACTACACACTAATATATCTAATATATTAACCTGTAATTAACAATGAATGGCAAAACTGTTTGTTTATATGGCCAATTAACTAAATGACCAGTTTCCAGTGATGTACCATATACTGAACTTAATCAAATAAAGGCTGGATTGATGGTCAACAGCTGTGAAGTTGGCATAATAAAATGCCCTTCTTGAAGAAGCATCTGTTAAAAGGACACCTTGGTACAACAGCGTAATGCATTTGGGAATTCCAGAATTCTTTCTCAACAAAATAACACATTTTGAGTGATTTTGGTCAACTAATTTCTCAAATCTGCAGTTATTTATTGAAATTCTTTAACATTTAAATGTTTGTGTGTGTGTGTTTTTTTGTTGTTATTTTGTTTTGTTTTGTTTTTTCCGAGATAGAGTCCTAGATGGAGTCTGGCTCTGTTGCCCAGACTGGAGTGCAGTGGTGCGATCTCAGCTCACTGTAACCTCTGTCCCCTGGGTTTAAGCAATTCTCCTGCCTCAGTGTCCAGAGTAGCTGTGATTACAGGCACTCACCACTACGTCTGGCTAATTTTTTTTTGCATGTTTAGTAGAGACGGCTTTTCACCATGTTGGCCAGGCTGGTCTCGAACTCCTGACCTCATGACCCACCTGCCTCGGCCTCCCAAAATGCTGGGATTACAGGCGTGAGCCACCGCACCTGACTAAAGTTTAAATCTTTTAAGAAGTCCTTTCCACAATGAAAAGGATTAAAGTTTGTCAAAGTGTCTAACATCTAATCTAGAAGACATGTCAAACCAGGATTCTAAAGCATTCTAAGATTCAAATGAGAGCATTCAGTTTGCATTTCTCCTCAGAGACCATGACTGTAATATCTGGCTATTAGATTAGTAAAAGTTCTTAGTTTGCCCAAATATTGATCCCTCATTTGTCTCAATCATGGTTTCTAAACATCTCAGTAGCCATTCTGCATGAATGCTTAGTATCAATTCATCCTAAAGCCTAATCCTCTAAATAGTAATAGTAATAATAATAATAATAATAATAATAATAATAATAATATCTGAGGAAAGCTTTGCTATTTACTTAGAAGGTAAGAAATCTTTATTACTTATCTAAATGTTTTCCACAAGAGGGTAATTAGTAAATGTAGGTCTTTCACTGCAGGATAGTATCAGCTTGACCGAACTACTGCTGCATATTCATACTCGTTACATTTAAAAGTATCCTCTGTGTTTTGACGCCTCATCAAATTGGATTTCCAGTTCTTTTCCGTCTTCAGTCTGATAAATGGATTGCTGGCTTGGAGGTCTGGAGCCCCTGAAGTCTCTGGGTTTCTGTTTCCTTTTTCTCTAATTGTTCTTCTAAACTAAGTATCTCTCTGAGTTGTCATACAGTATTTTGATGAAAAATACAGATGACTTTCCTAATAAAGTAAGTATAAAGTATCGCAGCATTCTAAAGAAAGTCATCTGTTTGTGCATGAGTGAAGCCAATTCCCAGGCCCAGGGCTGGGGGCAAGCGCTCTGGTAGATTTGTAGAAAGGTGACCAGTCTCAGGGCGGCAGTCATTTTCCTCCCCTCCCTTGATTCTGTTCCATCAGGAAGCCACTCTGCTGGGACCCTGCAAACCTTGGGAAGGGGGACAGGGACAAGATGTGCACTTAACAGGTTCAGTAGGTCCTGCAGCTGCTGCCACACTCCGTATCTGTGATAGCTAAGCAGCTGCCATAACCGCTTTGGAACCTGAATGAGATAGCAGCCACCAAAGCCTGCTGGTTCCAGTTGAGCTGTTTTGTGTGTTTCGCTGTGTGCGTGCCTTATTTGAGGAGGGGCAGAGAGAGAGAGATTTTTCTTATTTATAGCTTCAGAAAACATATTTGGTTTTTCCAAAGGTAGAGATAACTGCACAAATAGAAATGTTAAGGGTGGAACTCCTAACGGCTGAGGCAAATGAGGTTCCCGAAGTATGAAAAGTAAAGAAGAGGGAATTAAGCTACTGTATCCTTTTGCAATGCACAGTAGGTACACACACACAGAAGTTCAGGCAGATACTGATGGATACTGGTGCTAGCAAAGGAAGTTCACCTGAGTTACAATAATAAATATTTTAGTGCTAT
Organism: Rhinopithecus roxellana; assembly: GCF_007565055.1. Lineage (NCBI taxonomy): Eukaryota > Metazoa > Chordata > Mammalia > Primates > Cercopithecidae > Rhinopithecus > Rhinopithecus roxellana. Next base: position 126,988,292 of record NC_044552.1, read on the forward strand.
TGTTACCCTCTAGTTCGCTCTACATGAACGGAATGTTCTCTTCCATCATGAAACAGATTCGGCTCTGGTCTGACGACAATTTTCCGCATTGTTCGTGCCCCTGTGGAGAGATGTACTTCCAGACGGCCCCTGTTGAGGAGTATTGCATAATAGGCCTGCAAAAGCAAGTGGTTATTGAAGATTAAACAGAAGTCTCATTTATGACTTAGCTTTAGAGATTCCCTAGCAGAACCACAGGCTTATCTGCTCTGAGAATTTACCTGAGAAATTAAGACTTTTCTCAAATGGTTTTGAAAACAGCTGGAAATATCTTTCTAATAAGTTACCATTTTTGCTTGTGAGATGATCTGGAAAGTGGATATATTAATATAGCAGTTCTCTGCAAAGCAGATTTGTGATGCTGAAAGTAACAGCTGTGCTTGTGCTGGTCCTCTAACTTACAAAACTCATCAGGAGACAAACGGTGTCAACAAAATCCCTGTCCCTTATATTCACAAGTGGATAGCTAGTTTCTGAGAATCAGGACTGACTCACAACCTTGTGGCATTCTGAGTATTTAGACTGCAATTTGTTCTCTGAGCTGGTGGAATAGATTGCTATCACAAACATGTAACCTGCCTCCCACATTTAGAAAGAAGGAAGATAAATTTTCATCCACAAATTTGTCTGCTTTCTTCTTGCTACTGTTACTATAGCAACCAGTGCGGTTTTGATATCCCATCATGAACCCCAGGGAGCCTAAATGCAGTCCTTATCCCTAGAGCTGATGCCATGTGCTCTTCCTTTCTTGTGGAGTATAGGAGCACCTGACGCACAGTGATGGCTCAGTTCTCCATGAGTCATCTGTGGTGGTAGTGACAGTTTCCATCAAACATCATCGCGTTCCAATAATTTACTAAATCATGTATGTAGTTACATGTCCTCCACAAAACATTTTGAGGATCTGGATAAGTGCTCACCATCTGTCAAAGGGAAATCACAAACTACTCACTCAATTAAAAATTCCTTAGCTCATGGATTGTTTGACATATCAAACCCATTTAGCAGAACGGAATCACAAATAACTCTATGGGTATCAAAACTGTTAGCTTTGAAGTATAAAACATGTCAATTTAACCAGCACTGAATCTAAATCTAATTATGTCTAACAGACTTACACTATTTAACATTGGGTCCTTCTTCAGATAGCATATACTATGATATTTTATAAACTAGATATGAGTTATTAAAATGTTAAAACATTAAAATGTCATTTTAGCTTAATTTATACTATAGTACTTAGTGTTTTCTTATTGTAATTGTTTTAATAGGAATCTGTTTTATTTTAGGCACTATCCTGAAATCTGGTGATTCACGTTCATTCTTTTGTCTTGAGGGGGAGAAATTTGGAGCCAGTAGGTAGTGTTTAAAAATCTGGCAGTGATGAAGGAATCAAGTATCCTTTAGTGGAAATCTATTTCAGAATATTTGATCTGGTCTTCTTATTATAACTAGCTTATCATTTGCAATAGTGAGAATAAAGTTTATTTTTCAAGATAAAGAAAAAAATTTAAGAGGGCATTTGTATTTTATACTTATTTAGTGCTTATTATGTGTAGTAAGAAATGAAATAAAATAACACTTTTCTCCTTCTACTCTTCAAAAATATTTTTATTATGACTATTTGATATATTCTTCACAATATGAGTGATATACATGTAAATGATGAAGCTGCATTAACACTGTACAATAAAATGAATACCTGTAAATCTACCACCAAATTTCAGAAACAATACCATTGCATCTCTTATGAATTTCTTTCTAATACCATCTCTTTGCTTCTCCATCTCAGAGGTAACCACAAATGTGGATTTTATGTTTATCATTACCTTACTTAAAAAAAAAAATTTTTTTTTTTGAAATTCACATGTGTCTGTTAACGATATGTTGTTTAGTGCTACTTGTATAACAAATCTACAAAAATGGTATCATATAGCACATTTTTCATTTTTATTTATTTTCTATTTATTATGTTGTTATGTTTAGTTATAATTTATTCCTTTTTCTTATTGCTTGATATCCCGTTATGCAAAAGTGCCACAGTTTGCCTCTCTGTTCTCTAGCTGATGAATATTTGGGTTGGTTTCTAGTTTCTCTGCTATTATAAAGAATACTTCTATAAACATTCTTGTACAAGTCTTATTATGCACATGTGCAAAAACTTGGGTCTGTACCCAGGAGTGGAATTGTTGGCTTGTAGAGAGTATGCAAATGTTCAACTTTAGAAGACAGTGCCAAATTGTTTTCCAAAGTTGCTTTAGAAATTTACTTTTTCTACCAGCAGTGATCAAAGGCACTCTTTGATTCACATCTTTCCAATACTGTTCTTTCTAATACTATAGCAACCAGTATGTTTTGATATCCCCTTATAAACTGCAATGAGCTTTTCCCCTTTTGGGGACAAGGATTGTATTCCTTATAGATTATACATACTGTACATTTCCAGACCAAGGCTTGTGTTTTGTGTTGTTTGATGACCAAAAAGTTTAATTTTAATGCAGTTCCACTTATAATCTTGTTTTGTTCGATCAAGTCTTCTTTTGCTGAAGGTCAAAAGTTATCCCAGTATATTTTCTTCTAAGAATTTTAAAGATTTTTGTCCTTCCATATTTAAGACTTTAATTTATTGTGAACTTATTTTTTCATTTGATATGAAAAAGAAATTTAGTTTCATTTTTTCCATATGAATAACTAATTACCCTGAAGTCATTCACTGAACAGCTCAATTTTTTTTTAATGAAATGCAATGCCACTTATTGTCAAATGCTGTTTCCATCTGTGCTTGTGTATTTTCAGCTCTTTCCTGTTTGCACAGTTATACATGAATTAACACGATATTTCCACCATACAAAACTCTACCTTTCAATGTGCTGCTATCTGGTGGAACAGCCCCAACTACATTATCCTTCTCTTCTAGGACTTTCATCCTTGACAGAAATTTTTGAATAAGCTATCATGATTCACAGAAAAATAAGGTGATATTTTTATTTTAATTGAATCTACATATCATTTTGGGGAGAAATGACATATTTTAAATATTGAGTCTTTACTCTCTTCATTAACATGTTAACTATCCCAATTTATTGACTATAATCATTGAGAAATACTTGGATATCATTCAATGAAATTTTATAATTTTCTCCATATGGGCTTTGTGCCTATTTTGTTATAATGATTCTTAAATTATATATTTGTTCTTATTCTTGTTCTTGTGCTATATTTACTTGTTCTTTTCTTACTATGCTAAGATCAGTGCAGTTAAAATAGTCATCCGTTTCTTGGGCTTGATTTTATAGCAAATGTTTATAATGTCTTTTTTTTTTTTAATCAGGAATACTTGTTATGGTTTTTTTTAAATAGATGGCTAAGGAAGTTCCTTCCTCTTAGTTTACTTAAGTATTTATTTATTTATTTATTTATTTTTATTATACTTCAAGTTCTAGGGTACATGTGCATAACGTGCAGGTTTGTTACATATGTATACTTGTGCCATGTTGGTGTGCTGCACCCATCAACTCGTCAGCACCCATCAATTCATCATTTATATCATGTATAACTCCTCAAGGCAATCCTTCCCCCCTCCCCACTCCCCATGATAGGCCCCAGTGTGTGATGTTCCCCTTCCCGAGTCCAAGTGATCTCATTGTTCAGTTCCCACCTATGAGTGAGAACATGTGGTGTTTGGTTTTCTCTTCTTGTGATAGTTTGCTAAGAATGATGGTTTCCAGCTGCATCCATGTCCCTACAAAGGACGCAAACTCATCCTTTTTTATGGCTGCATAGTATTCCATGGTGTATATGTGCCACATTTTCTTAATCCAGTCTGTCACAGGTGGACATTTGGGTTGATTCCAAGTCTTTGCCATTGTGAATAGTGCCACAATAAACATACATGAGCATGTGTCTTTATAGCAGCATGATTTATAATCCTTTGGGTATATATCCAGTAGTGGGATGGCTGGGTCATATGGTACATCTAGTTCTAGATCCTTGAGGAATTGCCATACTGTTTTCCATAATGGTTGAACTAGTTTACAATCCCACCAACAGTGTAAAAGTGTTCCTATTTCTCCACATCCTCTCCAACACCTGTTGTTTCCTGATTTTTTAATGATTGCCATTCTAACTGCTGTGAGATGGTATCTCATTGTGGTTTTGATTTGCATTTCTCTGATGGCCAGTGATGATGAGCATTTTTTTCATGTGTCTGTTGGCTGTACGAATGTCTTCTTTTGAGAAATGTCTGTTCATATCCTTTGCCCACTTTTTGATGGGGTTGTTTGTTTTTTTCTTGTATATTTGTTTGAGTTCTTTGTAGATTCTGGATATTAGCCCTTTGTCAGATGAGTAGATTGCAAAAATTTTCTCCCATTCTGCAGGTTGCCTGTTCACTCTGATGGTAGTTTCTTTTGCTGTGCAGAAGCTCTTTAGTTTAATTAGATCCCATTTGTCAATTTTGGCTTTTGCTGCCGTTGCTTTTGGTGTTTTAGACATGAAGTCCTTGCCCATGCCTATGTCCTGAATGGTACTACCTAGATTTTCTTCTAGGGTTTTTATGGTATTAGGTCTAACATTTAAGTCTCTAATCCATCTTGAATTAATCTTCGTATAAGGAGTAAGGAAAGGATCCAGTTTCAGCTTTCTACTTATGGATAGCCAATTTTCCCAGCACCATTTATTAAATAGGGAATCCTTTCCCCATTTCTTGTTTTTCTCAGGTTTGTCAAAGATCAGATGGCTGCAGATGTGTGGTATTATTTCTGAGGACTCTGTTCTGTTCCATTGGTCTAGATCTCTGTTTTGGTACCAGTACCATGCTGTTTTGGTTACTGTAGCCTTGTAGTATAGTTTGAAGTCAGGTAGCATGACGCCTCCAGCTTTGTCCTTTTGACTTAGGATTGTCTTGGCAATGCAGGCTCTTTTTTGGTTCCATATGAACTTTAAAGCAGTTTTTTTCCAATTCTGTGAAGAAACTCATTGGTAGCTTGATGGGGATGGCATTGAATCTATAAATAACCTTGGGCAGTATGGCCATTTTCACGATTGATTCTTCCTATCCATGAGCATGGTATGTTCTTCCATTTGTTTGTGTCCTCTTTTATTTCACTGAGCAGTGGTTTGTAGTTCTCCTTGAAGAGGTCCTTTACATCTCTTGTAAGTTGGATTCCTAGGTATTTTATTCTCTTTGAAGCAATTGTGAATGGAAGTTCATTCATGATTTGGCTCTCTGTTTGTCTGTTACTGGTGTATAAGAATGCTTGTGATTTTTGCACATTGATTTTGTATCCTGAGACTTTGCTGAAGTTGCTTATCAGCTTAAGGAGATTCTGGGCTGAGACAATGGGGTTTTCTAAATATACAATCATGTCATCTGCAAACAGGGACAATTTGACTTCTTCTTTTCCTAACTGAATACCCTTGATTTCTTTCTCTTGCCTGATTGCCCTAGCCAGAACTTCCAACACTATGTTGAATAGGAGTGGTGAGAGAGGGCATTCCTGTCTTGTGCCAGTTTTCAAAGGGAATTTTTCCACTTTTTGCTCATTCAGTATGATATTAGCTGTGGGTTTGTCATAAATAGCTCTTATTATTTTGAGGTACGTTCCATCAATACCGAATTTATTGAGCGTTTTTAGCATGAAGGGCTGTTGAATTTTGTCAAAAGCCCTTTCTGCATCTATTGAGATAATCATGTGGTTCTTGTCTTTGGTTCTGTTTATATGCTGGATTACGTTTATTGATTTGCAAATGTTGAACCAGCCTTGCATCCCAGGGATGAAGCCCACTTGATCATGGTGGATAAGCTTTTTGATGTGCTGCTGAATCCGGTTTGCCAGTATTTTATTGAGGATTTTTGCATCGATGTTCATCAGGGATATTGGTCTAAAATTCTCTTTTTTTGTTGTGTCTCTGCCAGGCTTTGGTATCAGGATGATGTTGGCCTCATAAAATGAGTTAGGGAGGATTCCCTCTTTTTCTATTGATTGGAATAGTTTCAGAAGGAATGGTACCAGCTCCTCCTTGTACCTCTGGTAGAATTCAGCTGTGAATCCATCTGGTCCTGGACTTTTTTTGGTGGGTAGGCTATTGATTGTTGCCTCAATTTCAGAGTGTGCTATTGGTCTATTCAGGGATTCAACTTCTTCCTGGTTTAGTCTTGGGAGAGTGTAAGTGTCCAGGAAATTATCCATTTCTTCTAGATTTTCTAGTTTATTTGCGTAGAGGTGTTTATAGTATTCTCTGATGGTAGTTTGTATTTCTGTGGGGTTGGTGGTGATATCCCCTTTATCATTTTTTATTGCGTCTATGTGATTCCTCTCTCTTTTCTTCTTTATTAGTCTTTACTTAAGTATTTTTTTAAAATCATGAATGACTGTTAAATTTTACCATGTTTTACTATCTATTGACAAGATTATATGATTTTTTGATTTTCTTTTTTTTTTTTTAAGTTGGAGTCTCGCATTGTCACACAGGCTGGAGTGCAATGGTGCAGTCTCGGCTCACTGCAACCTAGGCCTCCTAGGTTCAAGCAATTCTCCTGCCTCAGCCTCCCAACTAGCTGGGATTACAGGCAACTGCCCCCATGCCCGGCTAATTTTTTTTGTATTTTTAGTAGAGACAGGGCTTCACTATGTTTGCCAGGCTGGTCTCAAAATCCTGACCTTGTGATCCACCCATCTCGGCCTCTCAAAGTGCTGGGATTACAGGTGTGAGCCACTGTGGTGGGTCGATTTTCAGATTTTCTAATATTAAACCACTTCTGCATTCCTGAAATAATCCAAATTACTCATGGTTATACATCTTTGGGTTCTATTTGCGAATATTTTGTGTGAGCTTTGTATTTTTTAGAAAAATAAATAAGATTTGTTACATGATATGATTGATCACTAAATGTCACATGCTAAAATTGATTTTTAAAACACATAATCACAAATAACATGATCTGGTTTACAAGGGTATGTACATACTTAAGGACATATTTATAAAGTATTCTGTTCTTTTGGTCATGGCAGACAAAATAATTCCTATGAACCCTTTCACTGAGAAAAACTAGATTAAATGCAAAATTACATTTTAAAAAATGTGATTGAAGGTATTAAAGAATACCAAGGCAATAAGAGGTATGACGCTTAAATCTGGGCATTGGGGGGATTGCTTTTAACATAATCAAATGGACAAGGGATATAAATACTAAAGTTTATGTCCTTGCAAAATTGATACTCTTTTTAAAAAAATGTTTTGAGATAGTCTCACTCTGTCATCCAGGCTACAGTGTGGTGGTGTGAATAGCTGAATAGCAATCCTGAATAGCTGGGACCACAGTCGTACGCCACCATGCCCAGTTAATTTTTAAACATTTTTGTAGAGCCAGGGTCTTATCATGTTGCCCAGCCTAGTTTCAAACTCCTGGGCTCAAGCGATCCTCCTGCTTCGGCCTCCCAAAGTGCTGGGATTACAGACATCGGCCGCTACACCTGGCCGGTTGATATTCTTTAGGCTTTAACATCCTTGAATGCTATTGGGCTACACTTGTCCCTGTCTGTGTTGGTTGTGTTCTACTTGCTTTCTCCCAGGTCCATTTTCTGCCCTTCTTTGTGTCCAGAGAGAATGGGATGAGTCAGGCCCAACAGACTATCACTTCAGCTAGTGCAAATGGGAAACTGATCTTAGAGGAATTTAAATTTAAGGGACTGTAGGTGAATATCTACAGATTTGGTAAGGAGTTGGACTTGGAGACAGTAGAAATTAAGATAATGTGAATATGTTTTAAGTTGTCCTCTTTACATACACATATGTTAAACGCATAGGAAATATAGGTGCAAATATGAGTGTGACTTTGCACCTGCAATTGATCAACAGGAACATCCTAGAGAAGACAATTGTCCTGGGGAGATGATGCGAGTGAAATAGGAGGCCAGCATGGAAAAATGGAATATTTAGTCCTTGCTAGCCAAGATGAGAGCAGAAATAAATGATGCAAAACTAAAAATATAAAAGCAAGTTAACTGTTTTATATAAGCATTAGGGAAAATGCATTATCAGCTAGGTGTGAAGGTACCTGTCCAGTCTGCCTTCGTTTTCTCCTAGGTGGTGCTGGTGTCCCTCCACTTCCCAAAAGAATGATGCCAGACTCATTCTTGGTGCTGAAGGACAGGTTGATTTCTGTTCCTACATCAACTGGCACAGGGGAGAGCTCCACAAAACCAGGCTTAGGAAAGCTAACTGTGTAAACATTCTGCGAGTAAAGGAAAAGGAGAGTAGACACCATTAGAAATAAAAATTTAAATAAATTCTCCATCTCACTCACCCTCCTCGATGCACTTAATGTGATTATGAAATAGATCGTAGTTTTAGAAAGCAGGAAAACCCACAGTTACACGGAAAGCTTAAGAGCAGTTGAAGAAATATTATTTCTAGTTATATGATAACTTCAAATCTACTAAGCAGTTTGTGTTAAAATCAGAATGATAGCATCTACTTTTATTCCAGAACTTTTGATTTTAAATATAGAAGATTATCACTGTTAGATAACTTTTTTTTTGTTTAAACCAAAGATTTAAGCCAAACTGACATACAAGCAGGTACATGTCTATCAATCTCCCTAAGTTTCCCTTGAAAACACTATAATTAATATCTCTTGAATAAACTCTATCACTTAATTGTTTATGTTTTACAGATGGGTATGACCATTATCTGTGCCTGCATTTTTCCCCAGTGATAAGACCAAACCTTAAAAATAAATAAACCAAACACCGCATAGTCTAGTTTTTTTCTCAAAATTAAAATAGTACCATTGTCCTTGCTGAGTATAAAATTAAAACAGTTACATTTCAAGTAGAAATGTGAATAAGGTGCAAAAGGGAGAAAATCAGCTCCCCATCTCCATCTCCTCAAAGCTGTGCAGAAGCATATAGCTTTCTATAATTCATTAATTCATTCATTCGTTCACTCTTTCATAACCTTGCCCTCTTCCTCTCTCCTCCTCCCTACACTTCAAATGAATCTTGATAGACACGTTCATTCCTAATGTCTTTTTTTTCTTACATATGTGGAGGATATCACTCTCAGTAAATGTAGATCATCACTTTTAATGGCAGGAGGACTTTCCACTGTATGAATTTGCTAGTATTTATTTAAGCAAGCCCATGTAGTTAGGAATTTAAAGTGCTTAAAATATTCATTTTTAAAGTCCTAGATTTTGTAGGAGTAAAAGCAAAGAATCCTTTAATGTAGTCTATTTTCCTCCCACAGTGTTTCAAGACCAGTTAAATGACACAAAAGCTGGTAAAATGTATAATCTGTTTTCTATTCCAATTTTCAAATCATGGAGTTTTAGATAGTTCAGATAAAACTACTGTGCAGACTTTTCAATATTTATCCACATCAAATTTCTGCCTCATATTTTAGTTGCAAAATAATTCCTGGTTACTGAAAAATGCCTTTACGGAATCGTAATTTCCACGTGCAGAGGCTATTCATTTTCCGGACAGTTTCCATCCTCATGTATATATCTTTTGAATGTGAATGAGAGTTAGGCTTTGAACATTAAAATTCTCAGTAAAACTTCCTTTAAGAAGCCAATATGGGTCCTTACAGTTTTAGTTCTTAATGTATTTTCCCTTTTCTTATTCCCAGACTTCTCAGAGTGGGTGTCTATGGCCTATTCCAAATTGGGGCCTGTAGCTGTGAACAATGAAGATCTTGAAAGTTCTGTTCCAGTCTTTAAACCTCATCATTCAAGTGGTGGATTCACTTTTTTCTTTACCCACGTTTTCCCTTCATTTCCCTAATTCTGTTGGAGTGGTTTAAGATAATTTTAATTAGAAGAAGCAGCCGAAATGAATAATTGTATTACAGTAGGATAATTAAAAATGTATGAGAATGACATATTTAACATTTTCATTTTAAAAACAAGCTCATCATTATTGAGTTTCTATAAAATTCTTGCTAATATTTGCTGTTGACCATTGACTCTTGCTTATCGATATTGTAAGAGTAGAGCTATGGCCTGGGTCTTTCTCACATATGGGTCAGTGTCAACTGAAGAAACAGTGCAGAATAGTTAAATGAAAATAGGGGAATGCTAGGATGCTTTAGCATCAAAGAAGAGTTACTGAGGATATCAACTAACAAAGGACTTTGCAGGCATGTCAAACACAAGTCTTTGCAGAGTTGGTTGCCACAGGTCCCAGTCTATGTTATTTCAAAGACAAGGGGGCTAGACTTCAAGGTTGTAGACAATAGACTATGCACTAACGGTTATGGTGTAAACTACTGCTTGCTACTTGTATAAACTCAAATGGTTCCAGAAAAAATGTAAGGTTGCTAATAAAGCTAAATGCAACACATAAAAGTAAAATAAATTTAAAATGAATGACAAAAATGAGGAAAAGGGAAAAGTAGTGTTGGAAAAAAAGAGAAAAACAGAAAAGAGATTAGTATTACTGATATGTGCCGTGGAGAGCTACACATTTGGGAAATTGGTTCACAATTCTGGGACTTCATAATCCCATTTTTTATCATGGTAATTTAGAGAATGCTTTAATCTTGCTTTAAGAGTAGGATCAGTAGAAATGTAAAATATATTAACAAAAGACTGATCCTTGTAGGAGCAGCCACACTAAGTAAGTAAAATCTGATATAAATGTGTTTAGAGAACTGTCAAGAACAGACCAACCTCCAGGGAACATCCTTTGGTAACACCAACATAATCGGGACTACTGAGGATATTGTACGGCGTTCTTGAAATTTCAATATCTTTGAGGCAGCCGGAATATTTCTTCAGATTTACTTCTGGCCTATTGAATAGTCAAATGGAAAGCAAAAGCAATATCATTAGGGTGATGGCAGTATAGTCTCTGACAATTGGAAGGAAGCCTTATGGAGCAGATACATGCAGGCACATGTCTATCAAACTGTGCACACGTGTACCCAGCAAACTCTGGTTTCCATTATCTACTGGTTGGTCTAAGTGGATGTGAATGTTATCTTGCAAAAGGAGTCTTTTTGTAGTCCCTCTTCTCCCCTTTAACAATAATCTCACCCACAGCCTTTAAACACGGAGTACAGGAATTAACTGACTTCTTATTAATGCTTTATATGTGTAATGAAATAAGTTTTTTTTTTTCACCAAAGAGAAGATAATTGTGTAGGCAGCATAAACAAACTATATCATAAAAAGTTTTTAAAAACCTTGCTCAAAAGTTAGAAAAAAATCTGAAAATGTTTATCTTGAAAAAGATTTTTTTTTTTATTTGAGGCTTTTTCTTGAGAGATAGCTGAAAAATAAGATAATATTACATATCTCTTTAAGGCTTTTAAGTAAAACAAAGTCTAAGAAACATTCTTTCGGATTACATAGTTTAATAACAGATGTTTAAAAATTAGGTTTACTGGCTGGATGTAGTGGCTCATGCCTGTAATCCCTGCATTTTGGGAGGCCAAAGAGGGAGGAGCGCTTGAGGCCAGAAGTTCAAGACCAGCCTGAGGTAACATAGTGAGACCCTGTCTTTGCCCTCCCCTCCAAAAAAAGTAGCTGGGCATGTTGGTGTGTGCTTGGAGTCCCAGCTACTTGGACATGCTGAGGAGGGAGGATCTTTTGAGCCCAGGAGGCTGAGGCTGCAGTGACTTATGATCATGCCACTGCACTCCAGCTTGGGCTACAGAGTGAGATCCCTGTCTCAAAATAAATACATGTTTTTTTTTTTTTTTTTTAAACAGATGAGTTTAGTTTACAGATTGACCCCAAAGTCTGTATTCTATATTAGAACAATAACAAAATAAAGCAATCAAATGCAAAAACCCATACATTTCATTGTTTCAATAAATTTGAAAAATGACTTTTATACTCAATCTACACTTGAATGTTTATTTTTGCATACGACTTCATAAAATGGGGCAAGTGTGTCAGCAGATTAGAAAATGAAGTCCTTGCCCTTGAGTCCAGATGTTGCAAGTGATCTGAGTTCTCCAAGACTCAGTGTTCTTATATGTGAAATAGGCACGATAATAGTAATCATAGTATCTACATGATCAAGTTGCAAAGGTTTAATAAATTAAGGAATAGCACTGCACACAGTAAGTGCTCAACATACAAAGGCTATCAGAATGTCAGTGATGATGATACTTCTTTAATTATAACAGTGCTGTTCCACAGAACTTTCTGTGATGATGGATATTGTCTGTTCTGCACTGTTCAAATCAGTAGTTACTAGCCACATGTGGCTATTGGGACTTGAAATGTAGCTTGTCTCAATGAGAAACTGAATATTTATTATTATTTAATTTGATTTAATTTACAACTAAATAGCTACTGTGACTTGTGGCTACTATTTTGAATAGTGAAAGTATACAGAAGTGAAAAAGATAATTCTTTATGTGGTGTTAATCAGCATCGGTAAAAGCTGTCCAGTAGGCATCAATATATTGTAGTTGATAGGGTGATGATTAATTCTCTCCTCATTGTCCCATGATGCCAAATTCCTTTTTTTATCTTAATGAAAAACACATAGCATGAGGAAAAATAGGTGGAAAAACAAATTAGACCTTGGCAGTGTATATCAGGTGATTTATTTCATGTCTGTTTCCACCCCCAGCTCCTTTCTGGAACTTCTTTATTTTCATTGATAAGTTTTCCATGTTCTCAAGGTTTTCTTTTCGTTCAGTCGGTTGTTATAAAGTACATGTCCAACTGTAGGGCGAGAATTTCGCTTATATTTTTCTTGCATAATGCAAAGAGAATGGTGAATTTCATTAACAGTGTTCACTTGCTTCCATATTTTCCTTTATGGAAAGACTGATTTATCACCATTTTTTTCAGAGGTCTTGTTAATAAAGTAAATCACCCCTATAAGTTATATAGTTCATTGTTTCATGGAAACACAAAGAACCATTCCAAAATATGATTTAGCAACCTCAATATTAGGACAATTACAGGGGATAAATAGTCACATAAGGTGACCGGACTCAATGGTAACAACGGGTCTCTGTTTCTTGAGGGTCACCACTCAAAGGCAAAATTACAAACCTACACAATGCCATCCCAGAGTTTTATTAACATATATTTCCAAGAAAGCCAGCCTTCACTTTTTAGCTATCTCAGCAAGTGTAGCACAGGTGGTCTTACAACTGAATCATGATAAAACGCATGGTTTATTTTCCCCTACTTTCATTTCTGTATATTCTATTCCTTTTATTAAAAATCTAGACTTGGTTTTAAAATTTTCTTTGATCAGTTTGGCTTTATTATCTTCTTTCCAGAAATCTGGCACAGCTGGGCTCTGAAATGCCAAAACACCAGGCTTTAGCTCTAGCCCGAGGATACCGGGCCTGCACGTCTCCGAGGTTTGGTCAGCCATTTATGGCTGTGAGGCCCGTTGCTCACAGCTTTTATGCAAATGCTAGTAAGAATTAAAATGCTCCTGAGAAGCTAGAACTATCTCACACTTCTTTACTATTAATGCAAATACTTATTTTAAATATAGTATTTCCAGAGATTCCTTCATCTGGCACCATAGCTAGTTTTAAATAAACATGTCAATACATAAACAGCTTTGACAAGAGGTGTAGAGGCTGTGTAAATGTTTGCATATCTGCAGGCCTGCAAAAAGCAAGAAGACGGTGGTAAGCATGTGAGAGCACAGTTTGATTCTTCAGCAGACAGCGTGGCACTAGGGAGGCCAGGGCCCGGGGTTCAACCCAAGAGTCCACTTTCCTGTGTTCCCCAGAACTAGACTGTGTACCAGAAATTGACCAGCTGCCTTTTGAGTGTGTGCCGCTGGTTACCAGGGGCACTCTGCCCAGATGTTTGAACAAGTGAGCAGAGCAAATCTCATCACTGCTGGTGAGACAACTCAAATTGCAGCCCAACTGATGGTGGGTAAGCAGCAGAATGTTGGCCAGCAAGGGGCAGCAGGAGAACTCTCACAGAGTGCACGGCTTGCTTGTGAAACATACTATGAACAAAGCTGTACTGGTGTTGCTCTGTTTCTGCACGGCTGCTTTATCTAAGAAGCCACATTTACCCAACCCATGCACTCGAAGAAGGCATGCATAAATTTAAATTTTACCTTGCTTTCATACTAGGTAACGGGAAAGAGGGAAAAAAAAAACAAAAATAAAAACAATTTACTTTTAATTACATTTTCATTTAGTAAAACAATAAACTTTAATCATAAATCTTTAAAAAGATCATTTCACAGGGATCTACAAAGGAAAGAAATGCAAAAGCTCCAACAGAACTAAAAATAGATATATGCCCTTGAAGGCAGTGAAATTAGAATCAAAATATGACCATAGCTCACACTATCAACTTGGAAAATTTTTACTTTGAAATATGAATTTAAAGTACTTGTTCTTATCAATCTAATAAATGGGAAATGTACAATGTCACTATTCTGTAGTGTTCATGAATGGCTTATAAATATTGCCTCTCAAAGAGCTTGAGCTTAACAATGCATGTAAAAATAATTTGTTTACCACATCTTTTGCACTTTGTCATATTGAGAACCTGTCTGCAGGCAAAATAGCAGGTAACTATGAATGTTTGAGTCCTTTATCAATCACAAACATATCTCTAACAGCTGTTTTGAAATAATGTACCACACTATGGAAATACTATACTGTAATTATGCAATGCTGTACCATGAAAGTAAAAACATTTTAGTGATAAAGATTCATTTAACAGATTCAGATTTATAAGATTTTATAGAATTTAACAGGCATGCCTTTATAGGTAATTCCTAAAATTATTTTATGATAATTAAAATCATTACTAGAATAAATGAAGCTAGATTTGAATAACCTTAGTTTGGCTGTATTTAATTCACTCAATAATATATAGTTAATGATCTTGTAAAGCAAATCTTAGATCTGAACAACCACTGGATTCCTAGTGAATTTTTTCACTGGAAAAATTCTGGGATTTTTCCAATCATAATCTGCCTTTTTGGAGTAGAAACACCTAGACAGAAGTTTTATGCCCTTTAAAAACTACCAAACTAATTAAACAAAACAAAAAAATTAAAAACATGGTAGTCTGTAATAAACTCTTATGGTTTAACCAAATCAGTTAATCCCATTCTAATTAGAGTTTAATTAACATTTATTGAGCACCAAATACCATCCTTATAGACTATCTTATGTTTTATAATGAGCAGTAAATTAACTACATAGCACGTGAGTATTTTCTGACATTTTTTAGTTACTTTATTTTTTGAACTAACTAAATTAGGAAGCAAATGTGTCTCCCCATACTGCTAGCTAAAAAGCATATGTGAAATTAAAAAAATGTTGGCATGGGTATGAGAACAACTAATATAGTTCTTGTATTAGGCATATGGGAAAGCTCCAATACACCATTATGATGCTAATGCTTAGCAATAAAATAGGTTATACTCATAGCATCCTGGAACACTGACTAATTTTCAGAACACTAAGCAATGTCTGAGTGCCATTATCTCCAGTGAATGTACAAGAAGAACAGCAATTACAAGATTCACATTCAACTCTGGCTTCTACCTTTAATTACTTTCATAATTCTTTTCAGCAGGTGCATATAAAGGAAACAGCGACTCCAATCCATCTCTTCAACAAAGATGTCAAATTAGTCCTTTGGTTTCTAAATCCTGGTGTTGTTCTAACATGCAACATGATGTTTTTGATTAAGCCTTTCTGCAACCAAGGGTTATATGACATTCCTGTTATAATTAAGCTTCAGAACTCTAGTGAGCAAAGTGGTCATTTAATTAAAACTTAATCCTTAGCTTTACCTATAAACTAAATTACCTCAAGTTTCTCAGCGTTGGCAGGCCACCAAAATATATTTTGTCATCTGCTTTCAAGTCAAGACCAAAGTTGTTTCCAGAAGATGAAGTTGCTATGTTCTCCTCCTGATTAGTATCTATATCTACAATCGATATGTTGGCTATAAAGGAGATAGAACATTTAACATTTTATTTGAGCAATATCAACCACATCTATATCATCATTAATACTTCAGGACAAATTTGGTTTAATTCGAGAATTAACATTGACTTTCTCAAGCACTTGCACTATATTTAGCAATTTAATAATTACAGAAACAACATCAATAAAATACATTATTAAACTATCCCCCAAAGAGCATGAAAATAATAGCTTGAACATCAATGAAGGCAAACCAATGAAGATAAAAGAGATAAAAATAAATGGACATCAAAGATCCATTTGACGTAGTTTTCTATAATCTAGATAAGTAGTTAGAAAATAAAGCAAGATTAAAAAATGCTAAATAACAAAGATATCTAATTAGGAATCAGATAATTAGAAACACGTCTAATTTATGGCTCTTTCTGTAAGTTTCACTATCCACAGAAACTACTGGGATTTAAACTCATCTGCAAAGTGTTACTGTTGTAAAATATGGTTGTACACGCAAGTGGAAGGGGATGTTGTACACAGAAGTTGTGGGATCCAGGTCTACTATAAATGACATTTTAGACTGGGATGCTAAGTGTTGTGACAGAGGTATAGTCATCATGCCTTCCTGCTTTTCTTTTGGGTCTCTCAAGGTACTTTTAACGTAATGAAGATAAGAATTCAGAAATAGATAGAAAAAAGGAAAGACGAGGAACTTCTCTGTTCAAACTGCATTGTTTAGAAAGCAGACAGGAACTCTTTATCTCATTGATCTCCCTCACTACCTCCCCCTTCTTAGGGGTCAAGCTAGGTTTCTTCTGAATTACACGCTTTTCTACCACAATTCCTTGGATCCAGTCTTTAACTACTTCATATGCATCCTTGATGCATATTGACATCAGTTCCTTAAGATGACAGATTTGGCCTCTAAACCTTTATCTGATGTAGGATCCGAAATAGCAAGGATTTGAAAGTGGGCATTTGAACCAATGAGTTATAAGGGAATTTCTAAATGTTTATTCTTTAGGATGCTGGTTTCTTGGATGTTCCTGGCTCAAATAAATATGACAAATACTGGGTTATACAAAGTTAAACATGTATCTTCTTAATTTTATGGCTGCCCAGATCTTTCGGCATGCTAATATACAATGCAATGCTCCTAGAGAAGGACATAGAGCAAAAAGTATTTCCCAAATTTATTTGACCATGAAATATTATTTTCACTCAACCCATCATCTTTCAGAATCAGTGTTCTTTGGAAAACACAGAGAAACATCGAATTCCAAAATTCCCTTGAAGTTTATAGCTCTATCATTTCAAAAAGATGTATCTTCAGTAAAATCAAACACAATTGCCTTATTAAAAAAGGACTGAAATAAAATACACAAACTAATGAACACTTCAAACCAGACTTAAAAGCAAACAAGAAAAATACCTAAAAGAATAATTGTCCTACTAAATATAGTTAGCATGTTAAGATTTTAAAATTGAATCACTTTCACACACCTATTTTATTATTTTTGTATACATAGTTTCATATATCTCCTTGACTGGACTGGGGGCTAAAAGCAAATAGATTTATAAAACTGTTTTCAAGACTTTTTCATACACATTCTTTTTTATCTAGATCTGCAAAGACATTTTCATATGGGGCTGTTGACTGGAAGATGAAAATAGTCTCTTTCTGCAGACCTGGTGGGTATTTTAATGGTGTCTGAAAATGAGATTCTGCCTCTCTATCACAGGCAAGCCAGTGACTGGAGGTAGTTTTCCTCCTTATCCATGAATGAATATATGCATTTTTAGAGATCATTCTAAGAAAGAATGATTAAAGAGCAGCAACACAATTGAATTGAAATTCACTGGCCCAAAAGGTAACTTTGGCAGAGAGACAGGATGGCATATTTTTACTGACTTAAAGGAAGTGCTTTGCTCTATCCTTCATGAGTGATAGCGATGAAGTGGGTTCTACCAGGAAATACTAGTAAATGCTAATGCTTGCTTTTATTTCATGCCCTATTTCTTTTCTTTACAGAATAGAAAAGTAGGCTATTAACACAAAATTTCACAGTTGATGGGTTCAGATGTGATTTATAAGTAGGTAGGGAAATCAGGATTTTATTAAGTAATAGAGTAGGGACTTAACAAATACTTTATAATCAAGGCAGAGTTGTTATAAGCTAAGTGTTTTTACTTTGGCTATTATTCTTTTTTCTCTTTCTTGATCCACTGAAAATCTAATTGAGTGTTCTCAACTTTGCTTCCTTATTGATGCATTTGGGGGATAGGGCACACTTGTGTCAGGGACTGTGGTTCTGTAACTGACTCAAAGAAGGTGGGGAACACTCCTGAAGGACTGTACTTGAATTTCAAGGGACCCTGCTCTTGCCAACTAGTTAAGAATAATTCTGTAAAACAAGTAATCTGGTCACTGAAAAGGAGCAATGATCCACATTGCTGGAGCCTTATTTCAATTCCCCTCCCATTCCTCTGTGAACTCTGGTCTTGCTAAAGTCCTCAGGGACCTCCCTATATCCAAACCCAGTGGAGTCCTTTTAAGCTTTATCCGAATCCATGTTTATGCAACATTTAATGCTGTAGCATTTCCTTCCTTATGGGAAATTTCTTCTGGCTTTCATAATGTCAAGCTCTCTGGCTTTCTTTTTACCTTTCATTCTCAATCTCCTACCCCGGGATCTATTTTTGAACACTTCTAAAATGTTGATGTTTTATAATGTCCCTTCCTTTGCCCATCTCAGGTTTTAGCCATCTGGGCAAACTCAAGTTTATATCTACTGACAATGTATTGATGACTTAAATATTTGTATGCTTGGACCTGATTTTTGCCTAAAAATTCACATTCAACAGGTGAGACACCATCATCTATATTTTCCTTGCGTACTTAAAGCTAAACATTCCAAATCAAAATAATTATCATCTAACTCCCAAATCTGTATTACTTAACTTACTTTTTTATTGTTGATAATTTGACCCCCCACCCAGTTTACTAAACTAGAGAGTCATCCTGACTTCTCCCTTACCACATCTAACCAATCAACAGCTTCACTAATTTCTTCTCCTAAATACCTTTAATATCTGTCCTACTTTTAAAACAGTTTTACTGAGGAATAATTAACATGCTATAATTTAAACCATGTTTATAGCATGCAATTTAACAACTGCATGCTTTAGGAGATATGTATACACCTGTGGAACCACCACCACACTCAATGAACATATCCATCACCCTGGAAGTTTCTTTATGCTCATTTGTAATCCCTCCTTTTTGCCTTTTCCTACATATGCCATTCACAAGTAGCATCCCTCTGCTTTCTGTGACTATAGATTAGTTTACATTTTCCATGTAATTTTATACAAATGTAGTCTTTTTGTCTGCCTAAATTTGCCTCTTTTTTTTTTTTGTCTGCTTATTTGGATATTCATCCATTTTGTACCTATATTAATACTTTCTTGTTTTTTATTGGTGACTAGTATTCCATAGTATGAGTATACTACAATTTATGTGTATCTATTTACCTGCTGATGGATATTTGAGTTGTTTACAGTTTTTAAGTAACACAGATAAAAGTAATGTGAGCATTCTGGTACAAGTCTTTGTATAAAAATATGCTTTCATGTGTCTTGGGTGAAGAATTAGGAGTGAAATGACTGGTTTGTATGGTAGATGTATATTTAGTCTTTTAAGAAATGGCCAACCTCTTCCAGTGTTATCCCACTTTATATCCTCAGCAGCAGTGTATGAGTTCCAGTGTCTCCACCTTCTGCCAGCATTGAGTATGGCCAGTCTTTTTAATTCAGTCATTCTAATAACTGTGTAGTGGTATCATATGGTGGATTTATTCTGCATTTCTTTGATGTCAATTCCCACAGCAACTCTTACTTCAAGCATCATTTATCTCCTGCCTGGACTATTATTGAACCTAATTTTTCACTTCGTCTTCAGTTTGGTCTTCCGACAATATATCTTCCACATTGACACCTCGACTAATATACTTAAGTCGAAATTACCCTGTCACATCTCTACTTAAAATCGAGTTCATCAAGATGAACTGCAAACTCTCCACATAGTTTAAACAGCTTCCTGTGATCTGGCCCTTGCCAACATGCCCAGCATTATCTTCTATCACTCTTTTGAAATTTAAACGCCAGTAATTCAAACTGATTGCAACATCTGCGCAAATAATCCATGTTTTTATACATCTTTATCTTTTCATGTGATGCTTTTTGGCCTGGATCGTCCTGCAACTGCTTCCACCTCTCCTACCCCCACAACCAAAAAAACACCTTAGGGCTCAGGTAGCGCCTTATTTCTCTCCCTCCATAGTATCTCCCTTGGTATTTACTGTATCCTAAACAATATGGTAATTTGCTACTTGTGCAGCAGGTAAGTTACTCAAGGGTAGGAACCTTATGCATCTTCACTGATCCAGCATAGTATCTGATGTATAGTTGGTATTTAATAAATGTGTCCTATAAGAGCTAATCTTATCAAAGCAGGTAGTAAGGTTATTTCGCCAAGCCTTTCTTCTTTTCCTTTTAAATTCAGATTTTACTGCTTTAAGTGTGATCTTTGGATATGCTACTGCAGGTCAAGGACCATATGCTTGTAATCTATTGAGATTGCATTTTTCACCTTTATATAAGAAGTCTGCATTTTTCTTTTTTGAATTATTTGTTTATAACATTTGCTTTTCCCATTGGGGCTTCAATGCTTTTCTTTTTATAAGGAAAAATTAATACATATTAACTGACCTGCTATAGTAATAAAATACTTTAAAAGTATCAGAGAAAATATATAGGATATAAGAGAATGCATGTGGAAAAACAGAACAGCTATAGTTTTATTATAATAAAAAATTTCACCTGTTTAATTTGAGAAATTTGTGGTGAGACATCAGAAATAACAAAGAATGGGTAATAACCATGGGCAGGAGAAGGTAGATGTTCCCAGTCTAATTTGAGAATCAAAATTCTGAACAACTGAACTTCATAGGACTTAATTTCTTTTTAATGGTGACACCAGGGAGATACATTAGAGAAGTAAGGAGAATGATTCATGTCATTAATACCCAAAATAAAAGTGAGAATGACTGCTTGGTGCATTTGACAGGAATATTCAGAAAGGCAAAAAGCAATGTGAGTCTAGAGTCAATTTGAAAACCAAGGAGAAGACTTAAAAATGAGAAGATATCAGCCAACTGTGTCAAAAGCATTGAACTAGAAACCAGAGATGGAACAGAAGATACTGAGTAGGCTGGGATAAAGGAAAGTTCTTTCTGATTTCTGGGCCACACAGTAGTAAAAGTAACAGTAACAGTAGCTCTAGTAAAATCTGGAAAAATTAGACCTATTGGGGGAAGAACTTTCTGAACTGATGGAATGTTGGCGTTATAGTAAACCTAAAACATATTTTTAACTACTTTCAAATTTATATAATTCTGTAACTTGACCTTTGACTAACATTGATTCAGAGCACGTATCTTTTGGTTATTTGTTTTATTGGCTAGAATAAAAGTTGAGATAACGGACTGATCATGGAAATTAGCATTTCCAAGGTGACCATTTATAAAAATTGTTCTTCTAAGTTGTTGAATCATTATATCCCTGTTTGTTACACTATACATTAACCAAGCATCTTATTATCTTCAGAGTTTATAGCATTAGCCAATTCAGCCTAGTGTTTTGAATGTCTTTATTTTTATTGTTTTAAAATTTTAGATTGGGGGGGTGCATATGCAGGTTTGTTACATGGATATATTGCACAAGAGTGAAGTTTGGGCTTCCAGTGGATCCATCACCCACACAGTGAACACTGTACCCAAGAGACTTTTTTTTTTTTTTTTTTTTTTTTTTTTGAGATGGAGTCTCGCTCTGTTGCCCAGGCTGGAGTGCAGTGGTCCTATCTTGGCTCACTGCAAGCTCTGCCTCCTGGGTTCACACCCATTCTCCTGCCTCAGCCTCCTGAGTAGCTGGCACTACAGGTGCCTGCCACCACTCCCGGCTAATTTTTTTGTATTTTTAGTAGAGATGGAGTTTCACCGTGTTAGCCAGGATGGTCTCAATCTCCAGACCTTGTGATCCACCCCCTCGGCCTCCCAAAGTGCTGGGATTACAGGCGTGAGGCACCGCGCTCAGCCCAATAGGTGATTTTTAAACTTTCACCCCTTTTCCTCCCTCCACCCTTTTGGAGTCCACAGTGTCTACTGTTTCCACCTTCACGTCAATGTGTATCCATTGTTTAGCTTCTCGCCTTGTAAGTGAGAACACGTGGCATTTGATTTTCTGTTTCTGGGTTATTTCACTTAGGATAATGACCTCCAGCTCCATTCACGTTGCTGCAAAAGACATGATTTCCTTCTTTTTTTATGGCTGCATACTATTACATGGTGTATATATACACCACATTTTTTCTCAATCATCTGTTGATGGACATTTAGGTTGTCTTTTTTTCTTTTATAATGCATATTCATCTTTTCCTTCTTTCTTCAAATCTATTATTCTACTACTATAGAAGAGAAGTTGGTGGGGAGACACTAGGCTCACCAGACTCCGTAGCATCCTAGATTGTTACACATCTCCAAACTGCTGCTAAAGAAACTTTACTAAAGCACAAATCTTACGATATCATACTCTTTCTTAAAACTCGTAGTATTCTCTGTATCCCTGTAGCTTTCAGGATAAAGTTGAAACTCACTCACTTAGCTCATATGTCCTCTTATGCACTGGTTCTGTCATCACTTGGCCCCTGCTGATAATTTCCTGCCAACATTCATCCATGTAGCTATGTATTGACTTGTAGTTACTAAAGCATTCACCAGAGTGTGTTCAGCAGAATGCTAGTATTACAGGAATGGAAGGATTTCTCTGATTAAATAAATTTGGGAAATGCTGGGTTAAACAGTGAAACATTCTTCTTATTGAACAACTGACTACACAGAGCTTCTGACATGCAAATGTGCCTTGTGCCTCTCTTACACAGGAACAATGTATGCAGCAGCACTCCAAAATAAAGAATTGTAAAGCCAGTTTTTGTCCCGTATGAGGGGTTTCTCTAGAGTTTCCTGTTGGAAATGCAGCTGGAAAAGGATGTGTTATGCTCTCTGATGACTCCAGGCTTTCACACGACTTTCACTACTCTGAAATGTCCATACATGCTTTTCATCCAGCTAACTCCTCATCCAGCTTGTGCCTCAGGGGCACTCCAGTGGAAACTGACCTCTCTGTTTCACTCAAGTGTCTCTCTTCTGAGATTGCTCGCTGGCTACACACATCTCTATCAGAGCAATTAGCTCTCTAACCTCTAACCATTGATACTTGTCTATCTCCCCAATTTGATGCAAGTTCCTTGAAGGCAAGAACTTAGAACTTCATTTAGTTCTTACATGGAACTTAGAAGGTGCTTGGCAGATATGTATTAAATGCAGAAATGAAAGACGGTACAAAGTTAAATTTAAATTTTCATGAAATGTCACATTGGCATTGGCAACATTAATTAAGTGTATTTATATTAGCAGAAGTAACAAAGTTTCATTTGCAGATATTGGTAATTCCATACCACACAGAATTAGTGCAATTATATACTTAAAAAGCAACAGTACGACACTCGGAACTAATAGACTTGGATTTCTGTCTTGGTTGTGAGATATTTTATATATATGTCTATGACCACATAAAAGTTTGAGTGTACATTTTACTTTCTCTAACACTGGAACAAAATACCTGCTTATGTGATTAGGTAAAACAACATTTGGGGAAGTGTTTTAAAATGTCCCCGAATCATAACCATGTCATGTTACTATTGATCAATTATTTACTTGCATGCATACAAATGTTTGGCAATTTAAATGAGCAGAGAACTGATAACTATGCCCTACCACCCCTACAGATTCCACTGTGGGCCGCTTTAAAGGAAACATCTTGATAGAATAGGGAGAAAAGAAAAGCACTCAACATTTTTTAAACATATTACAGGATATAATTTTGCAAGTTGTAAGACAGTTTTATGCTTTCAAATTAAGCTCTCAGTTTCAAAAGAAAATGATAGAGAAGCATTTGGCTCTTCAATCAGTCATGTTTAACCCAAATCACCTATAATCTAAGCCAAAAAAATGACTGTATCAATTTTTCACTGAACTCGTGAGTAGCTAAAATGATAGACGGAATCTTCCTCTTGATCAGGTACATGTGCACTCTGGATTGCATGATTAAGGCCCATATTGCATTATTACTGTAAAAACTCACCGTGCTTTTGAATTCTTGACAGGGTGAATGATTTCCATTTCCCATCATTATGGTTTTGATTGCCGACAACGGAAGCCATTCCCGAACCCAGATCATAACTGACTTTTATGTGCCCATCAGTGAGCTCCACACTCATGAAATCTCTCTATTAATAGAGTAAACATACACCAGTGATTAGATACACAGAGAAATAGATGAGTGTTGGCTTTTTTGTGGGGTTTATATTAGGGTCTTGTCGCTAAATTGCTGAATATGTCACTCTGTTACAGAAATACATTCTGAAAATAGAATTGGTGTTACTATTTTCTGAATTTTTGTGGTTGTGAGATTATGATGCAAATGGTCACCACCAAATTTCTAAGACCTACTCTTTTGTTACAGTAGTAAAATGTGAGTTCATTTGAAAACACATTAAGTGAACCAAAAGGTATGTTCCCTGAAAGAATTCATTAAGAAATAATGACCAGAAAAAAATGAGGCCAAAGAATATTTAGAATCTCCTTTTCAACTTAGGTCTCTGAAAGAAGATTAAGGAAGCATTTTGCTGCTGCATGGCTCCATGCTGGGAAAAATTATTACCGGATGTATTGCTTAAAGGATTATGTGGGGAGCTGTACCGAAAATAAACAGTAATTAAATTGTGTCTGTGATTAAAGTTATTAGTGAAAATACATAAGCACTATCTGTATCACCCATTCTTGGCTGCCAGACAGCCATCCCAAGGTTTTTAGAAAATAACTGATAATTTTACCAATAACTGATAAAAGAAGCAAACACATTTTCAATCATGGAAGCTCTGCTATGCACATGATCTTTACCAGGTCTCGTGTGGCAAGATACATCAGGAGAGCACTCGAAGAAAATGTTCTGAACTTGAACATGACAGTGGAGATGTTGGGGTACCAGCGAATGGGGCGGCTGACCAATGCATAACCTTCTCCATCAAACTGAATAGTCCCCTCACTATCTTCCACCTGAGGACTGAGAAGGAGACATTTCACGTGAATCAGATCATATCTATTTGGTCTGTCATTATTCAACACTTCATTGAACAGCAGTGAGATTATAGGCTGTTGTAGGGCAGGAAATATCTTAAATACATCTTCGTTCCATCCACATATCTCCATCTCTACTGCCACCGTGCTAGAATAAGTAAAAACCATCTCTCACCTTTCATGAGGTGTGCAATAACTAAGTCATCAGTTTTTTTAAGTGCTTTATGTTTTGTAGAAGTACTTGGTAGTAGATAGTTATATCGAAGCCTAAGGGTGTCTTAGTGGTATTTGAGCAAAATGGTGGGGTTTCTGGATGGGCTGAGAATACATTATTACATTTCTTTTATATAGGATCCTACTCTCTCTCAATATTTGCCTTCCAATAAGTTTTTCTGGAACAAATTAGATTCAGACAATGAAGGAGGCCTGTATTTATTTGTATGTTTTTTATCTGTCTTCTTCACTAGAATGTAAATTTCATGAGACCATCTAAGAGATTATGGGCTAGGTCCCATGTCAGGCACAAACTCAAAACATCTAGTACATACAGTACAGTGCTTGGATCCTAGAATCCAGTTGATGTTTGTTGGATGAAAAAGATTTTAGTATAGCAAATTGCCTCACAAAGAACATATGTCTAATCAATATTGGGTGCATAATTAATGAATATCTAAGATAAGTCTTGTGAATATAACATTTAAAATATTTTTTCCAAACATGAGGCTATTTTTATGTATCTCTCTATCTACCTATCTATCTGTCTGATGGTACTACGATTGTGGAGATATCTGCAGGAAAGAGTTGTGGGCTGGGAGTGGCTACACACAGAGCTGTAGATCCCCCCACTTCATTTAATTCATTAGCAAACACTAGAAGAAACAAGATAAGTCTGGCTTTGAATTGGTGACTATGGGATGAGAAAAAATATGAGTCCTTCAAGGTATATACTGTAATATTTCAACATAGAATAGAATTATCCTATTCATTCTGAATACATTTACTAAAAAAAAACCCCTACTCTTTCATAATTAATAAACACTAAGCTTCTTAACTTACCTTTCGTTTCTCTTTTGAACCTTGATGTCTGGTAAAGTTAGTACAGATTAATTATGCTATTTTGAAGCAACTATGTTCTTCCACATGTAACTCTAGTTAACAAGAACTAGGTGACTATTGGGGCTTAGTCTATTAAAATATCATTTCAATGCTCAACTAACTACATTTTACTTGTAGCTACTTTTTTCCCCCTTACTTTAATCTTAATGTGAATTTTAGAAGTGTGAGAAAAATAAGATACACTTTCAAAAATATCTTTGACAGATTACTCTTTCTAAAGCATAGCAACAATTTTATCTCTTCTACTGACTATTGAATAAATGCAAATTTCTAAAACTGACATTCTAAGGTCTTTATGACATTTTCTTAGTCTACCTCTTTTAGCCTCATTTTTACATTTTCTCCGTAAAATCACTCCTGCTCTTTAGTAGGAATGATTGCTCTTTATGTTCAAATGTGCTAGTGTTTTCCTGAAAACAACAAATAAATAAACACACACACACCAGGAGTTCTATAAAAATTACTCTAACAAATAACAGGGCTTATGGGAAAATAGGGTTGGGGCCGACCGCTAAAAACTTACACAACTATGTAATTAGAGAACTCACAAAACAATAACAATCCTGATCAAAGTATTAGCACAGCTCAAAACGACACACTAAAACATTAAAAAATATAGGATTATTTCAGTATACGTATCACTTCACCTTAAAAGGAAAGTGCGAAGATAGTTTGATGGCAAGGGGTGTGAGAAAGGGTTGACACTGCCAAGTGTTAGCAATGGGGCAAAAATGCACAATGACGGAAAAGACGTGGGCCATGAACATTTCCAAGATAGAGTGCTTGGCCAAATCAAGCGGAAGGCAGGCATATGGGTGAATGGGCACTGTGGACAGGCTGTGTTGTGGCATGGTACTTTGAGGTTGGTGTCTTCAGCTATGTTGGTTTACTTTGCATTCAGCTACCATTATGGGGTAGAAAAGAAACCATGATTATGCTGGGAAGAACTGTGTATGAACCTGCGTGGCCACTGCAGCTTACCCGAATCATTCTCCCATTTGCCAGTCCTGTATGATTGGATTCACACTTGTTCTTTTCTAAAAACACTCCAGCTGCCCACTCTTCCTCCCTTGGCTCTTACTGGTTTCAGGAATTAGAATGTTCTTCACATTTCATCTGCTGTCTCCTCTTTTTGGACTCTTACCTCAGGTCAAGACCCATTTCAAACGTCACCTCCTCCATGAAGCAGATCATGATGCCCTTAATCTGATGTGGGCAATCGTAGTATACTCTGAATATGTCTTTTTAAAGGGATTTGTATTGCGCCTGATATTTGAACTATTTAGTATTTGTCTTTTCCTCCCTTCTTGGTGATGTCTCCTCATGGCCAGGACTAGGCTGTATTCATTCTAGTATCAAAAAGTTGTAAGTGTGAATCTCTGCAACCTACAAAGCACCCTTTGTATATACAGGAATACTCTTATCAGAAATTAGCATAATGCTTTATATGTTGAAGCGTAAAATCTTTGCAGAATTGTTAATTAGTGATGTTACAGTCTCACATGACATGCACTGCTGAATGGATATTTAAATGCCTTAGATGTTTTGTTGATAATAGGCTTTTGAAAATCCTGCTTAGAAGTTTACCAAAAAAAAATGCTTAGGGAAAAGTTGGTGTTTGTTTGTGAGTAGCAGAATATTAATATGGGCTTCATTGTCTTTCATGTATTGAAAGAATTTTACAGACAACCTTCCATGTTAGATTTTGTTGAAGATTATTGACAAAATCATCTTAAACAATGAATGGGTCAGGCTTTCAAACTATCCTCAATTTCATGTTGACAAGTCCATGATGTCAAAAAGAAAACAAAGAGTTGGAAGTTAAGACTTTTAGATGGATAATATTTTGGGGCTACTTTCTTCTATGAAACTGTAGAGATGTAGAGAAGGAAATGTGAAGTGTACTCTGCTAGGATTTGGGTCCTACAAACATATGTATGTCCTTTAAATGGAAAATAACACAAACTCCTTAGCACTTAATGGTTTCTGAGCTGCTGTTATGACATGTTAAGTCTGCAGGTATTTAAAGTATGTTTTATCATTTTAATTTAATATAATACAATTGCTTCAGGTTTGGGTGATCAGTGGGCTCTAAGATTTTTATGCTGAGAAATCCTCTACTTCTAGCTAAATATTTTATATCCTCTATTCATTTTTATATAAAAATGTTTATTCTCTACACATGCTTAGTATGATAGGATGTTAAATATTTTCAAATTCTTATTCATTCTACCCTCTATCTTATAATTGAAGACATGTATTAGGAACTTTCCTCCTGGACTATCTCGGCCCCTTGTTCTCCTTCTCTCTTGAAGCAGAATCATTAAATCCCATAGGTTTCTACTTGAAGCACTTGTAGGATCCTATGTGTCAATAAAAAATCCATAAAGCCTGGGCTGGAGTTCTAATTTTGTTATAAACATAAATAGAGTGAATTAATGCTCAGCAAGACCTGAAACTTAATCAATTTGGGGAAAGCTCTCTTTAGGAAAAAAAAAAAAAATTATAACAATGAGTTACTCACAGACACTAAAACCCCCCTCGACATGAAGGAACACTGGAGTGGAAACTTAACTGATTGTAGTCAAAATCTCTTACCTTTGCAAATTTTATAAAAACATATGACTATGCAAATGTACTGCTAGTGTACCTCCCAGGGCCTTGAAATATGCCTTCACAAATGCAAGCAGGGACTTGAAGATTCATTAGTTTTGGGGTAATTCCACCTCTGAGCATAATCATTTCAAACCTGCTCTACATCATCCACATGATAATAGAATATTATGCAATAAAAATTGAAGCTTTTATTATGCACAGGACAGATCTGGGAGAGTCCTCATCTCAACTAACCTCACAGTGCATCCTTTGCAGTCACCTTCTTTTTCTCGGAAATTCCACAAACCTATAGGTTTGTTGTCAAAGTATGTTTCTCCCATGCAGCCGGTGAATGTAATCACACGTACAGCATCAGCCTTCTGCAGAAAGAAATACCGTATTTGTTAGAATTTGGAATTTCACAAATAATCTTGGTTTATCCATGAAAGTTATTGTCAGCAGAAGCTAAAGTGATCATTATCCATTCTTTCTGATATTTTGGCATATGTACATATTCATCTTTTCACCATATTATATCTATATCCTTAGAGCTACTCCAGGATGAGTCAACAACAGGGGAAAAGCTCAACTATGCAATCAATGAATGCTGATTACATTTTGCTATACCAGTTTTCATCATCAGTAAATAAACACTTCCTAGCTTCTTGCTTTAGGTGAACTGCTGACCTTCCCCACAACTCTATTCTTTTGTCTGCAATGTGGAATTATTGTGAGAATAAAGTTAGATAATTTATTTATGGCACCAATCTCAGTGCCTGACATACAGAGGGTGTTCAATAAATGCTAATGCTCCTACCTAATTTTCTTTGGGCAAATTTGGGCCATGCATACACAAAGATTTTCCCCCTGAGATCTGAAGAAAGGGTACATGCTGATGACATAGAAGAGATTTTGTAAAAGCACTTGTTTAAATCACTCTATGGTAGTGCTGTTCTAAATTTTTAAATTTCTGTTCACAGCCAAGAAGATTTCAAGTTCAAGGGAATGAAGAAAAAGTAAGCAACTTTGTAAGAAAAGAGACCACGTTGGTGTTGTTTACTTGTATACACAGCACGGGGCCTGGAGTCAAATAGAAAATCAATAAATAATCTGAACAAATTCAATCCTGGTGTCATTTTCACAGGAAAGGTCTTAGGCTTGATGCACAATCATGAAGAAAGAGAATGACCTGGTCCCTTCTAGAGAAGTTTGTTGTAAATTTAAACAACTGTTTAGGCATTGACATATTACAAATGTCTTGGTAAATGACAGATCACATATATGATGGTGCTTCCATGAAATTATAATACTGTATTTTTACTGTACCTTGTTTATGTTTAGATACACAAATACTTACCCTGAGTTACAATTGCCTACGGTATCCAGTGGAGTAACATGCTGTACAGGCTTGGAACAGTAGGCTATACCATAGAGCCTAGGTGTGTGGTAGGCTGTGCCATCCAGATTTGTGTACTGTACACTCTATGATGTTTGCACATTGAAGAAATTGCCTAATTCCATCTTTTTCGGAATGTATTCCTGACATTGAGTGACACATGACTGTACTATATTCTGGTGCCTATAACTTTAAAAACTTTGTGCCAAAGTGAACCCATATTTACTTAAATTATCTAGGAAAAACAGTGCATTGACTCATTTGGTTTTTAGAACACATGTAAGAAAACAGTTACTGACTAGTTAAATTTTTAAATCGTAAAATCAGTTACTGAATAGTTAAAATCACGGAGTGTACAGTACTTGAACAAATCTAGATGGTATAGCTTACTACACACCTAGGCTGTATGGTATGGCCTACTGCTATAGTTTTAGGTTAAACCCATCAACATGTACATTTCCCACTGCTGTGACCACGTGTTGCACAGCCGCATAGAAAGACTGTTGATCAGAGCCCCTGACTTGCACATTGGAGTCATCCTTGCAATGCTCTGTCATCAGTCTGAACCTCTTAATTTTCTAGAGATTGATTATCCTACTTGTGAATTCTGCTTGCTTTCTGCTTCTTCTCGCATCCTGAAAAGCTATATTTGAGAGATTTTCCTGCTCATTTGAATTCTCATCAGCAAGTTCATTTAGTTGTTTTCAGCTTTTGGTTCATAGTCTGGTGTGGCAGGAGCCTTGAAATTCTTGGCCAAAATGATTTCTTAAGGTTTTCTGTACATTTCATTTGTTCATGTTTTCTTCCTTTTTCTGAGACTGACAGAATGCTGCTTTTGTACCAATTACATTTGCATAATAATTATTAAGATACAATTTAAGGTGTGATGACCACATCTCAGTTATTTGCCATATATTTTATTTTATTTTATTTTATTGTTTTCTATTTATTTATTTATTTATTTTTTATTATACTTTAAGTTCTAGGGTACATGTGCATAACGTGCAGGTTTGTTACATATGTATACTTGTGCCATGTTGCTGTGCTGCACCCATCAACTCGTCAGCACCCATCAATTCATCATTTATATCATGTATAACTCCCAATGCAATCCCTCCCCCCTCCCCCCTCCCCATGATAGGCCCCAGTGTGTGATGTTCCCCTTCCCAAGTCCAAGTGATCTCATTGTTCAGTTCCCACCTATGAGTGAGAACATGTGGTGTTTGGTTTTCTGTTCTTGTGATAGTTTGCTAAGAATGATGGTTTCCAGCTGCATCCATGTCCCTACAAAGGATGCAAACTCATCCTTTTTTATGGCTGCATAGTATTCCATGGTGTATATGTGCCACATTTTCTTAATCCAGTCTGTCACAGATGGACATTTGGGTTGATTCCAAGTCTTTGCTATTGTGAATAGTGCCGCAATAAACATACGTGTGCATGTGTCTTTATAGCAGCATGATTTATAATCCTTTGGGTATATACCCAGTAGTGGGATGGCTGGGTCATATGGTACATCTAGTTCTAGATCCTTGAGGAATTACCATACTGTTTTCCATAATGGTTGAACTAGTTTACAATCCCACCAACAGTGTAAAAGTGTTCCCATTTCTCCACATCCTCTCCAACACCTGTTGTTTCCTGACTTTTTAATGATTGCCATTCTAACTGGTGTGAGATGGTATCTCATTGTGGTTTTGATTTGCATTTCTCTGATGGCCAGTGATGATGAGCATTTTTTCATGTGTCTGTTGCCTGTATGAATGTCTTCTTTTGAGAAATGTCTGTTCATATCATTTGCCCACTTTTTCATGGGGTTGTTTGTTTTTTTCTTGTATATTTGTTTGAGTTCTTTGTAGATTCTGGATATTAGCCCTTTGTCAGATGAGTAGATTGCAAACATTTTCTCCCATTCTGTAGGTTGCCTGTTCACTCTGATGGTAGTTTCTTTTGCTGTGCAGAAGCTCTTTAGTTTAATGAGATCCCATTTGTCAATTTTTGCTTTTGCTGCCGTTGCTTTTGGTGTTTTAGACATGAAGTCCTTGCCCATGCCTATGTCCTGAATGGTACTACCTAGGTTTTCTTCTAGGGTTTTTATGGTATTAGGTCTAACATTTAAGTCTCTAATCCATCTTGAATTAATTTTCATATAAGGAGTAAGGAAAGGATCCAGTTTCAGCTTTCTACTTATGGCTAGCCAATTTTCCCAGCACCATTTATTAAATAGGGAATCCTTTCCCCATTTCTTGTTTCTCTCAGGTTTGTCAAAGATCAGATGGATGTAGATGTGTGGTATTATTTCTGAGGACTCTGTTCTGTTCCATTGGTCTAGATCTCTGTTTTGGTACCAGTACCATGCTGTTTTGGTTACTGTAGCCTTGTAGTATAGTTTGAA
Source organism: Rhinopithecus roxellana (assembly GCF_007565055.1). Lineage (NCBI taxonomy): Eukaryota > Metazoa > Chordata > Mammalia > Primates > Cercopithecidae > Rhinopithecus > Rhinopithecus roxellana. The sequence goes on from NC_044552.1 coordinate 127,020,987, forward strand.
GTCAGGTAGCATGACGCCTCCAGCTTTGTCCTTTTGACTTAGGATTGTCTTGGCAATGTGGGCTCTTTTTTGGTTCCATATGAACTTTAAAGCAGTTTTTTTCCAATTCTGTGAAGAAACTCATTGGTAGCTTGATGGGGATGGCATTGAATCTATAAATAACCTTGGGCAGTATGGCCATTTTCACGATTGATTCTTCCTATCCATGAGCATGGTATGTTCTTCCATTTGTTTGTGTCCTCTTTTATTTCACTGAGCAGTGGTTTGTAGTTCTCCTTGAAGAGGTCCTTTACATCTCTTGTAAGTTGGATTCCTAGGTATTTTATTCTCTTTGAAGCAATTGTGAATGGAAGTTCATTCATGATTTGGCTCCCTGTTTGTCTGTTACTGGTGTATAAGAATACTTGTGATTTTTGCACATTAATTTCGTATCCTGAGACTTTGCTGAAGTTGCTTATCAGCTTAAGGAGATTCTGGGCTGAGATGATGGGGTTTTCTAAATATACAATCATGTCATCTGCAAACAGGGACAATTTGACTTCTTCTTTTCCTAACTGAATACCCTTGATTTCTTTCTCTTGCCTGATTGCCCTAGCCAGAACTTCCAACACTATGTTGAATAGGAGTGGTGAGAGACGGCATCCCTGTCTTGTGCCAGTTTTCAAAGGGAATTTTTCCAGTTTTTGCCCATTCAGTATATTAGCTGTGGGTTTGTCATAAATAGCTCTTATTATTTTGAGGTACGTTCCATCAATACCGAATTTACTGAGCGTTTTTAGCATGAAGGGCTGTTGAATTTTGTCAAAAGCCTTTTCTGCATCTATTGAGATAATCATGTGGTTCTTGTCTTTGGTTCTGTTTATATGCTGGATTACGTTTATTGATTTGCGAATGTTGAACCAGCCTTGCATCCCAGGGATGAAGCCCACTTGATCATGGTGGATAAGCTTTTTGATGTGCTGCTGAATCCGGTTTGCCAGTATTTTATTGAGGATTTTTGCATCGATGTTCATCAGGGATATTGGTCTAAAATTCTCTTTTTTTGTTGTGACTCTGCCAGGCTTTGGTATCAGGATGATGTTGGCCTCATAAAATGAGTTAGGGAGGATTCCCTCTTTTTCTATTGATTGGAATAGTTTCAGAAGGAATGGTACCAACTCCTCCTTGTACCTCTGGTAGAATTCAGCTGTGAATCCATCTGGTCCTGGACTTTTTTTGGTTGGTAGGCTATTAATTATTGCCTCAATTTCAGAGCCTGCGATTGGTCTATTTAGGGATTCAACTTCTTCCTGGTTTAGTCTTGGAAGAGTGTAAGTGTCCAGGAAATTATCCATTTCTTCTAGATTTTCTAGTTGATTTGCGTAGAGGTGTTTATAGTATTCTCTGATGGTAGTTTGTATTTCTGTGGGGTTGGTGGTGATATCCCCTTTATCATTTTTTACTGCGTCTATTTGATTCCTCTCTCTTTTCTTCTTTATTAGTCTTGCTAGCAGTCTGTCAATTTTGTTGATCTTTTCAAAAAACCAACTGCTGGATTCATTGATTTTTTGGAGGGTTTTTTGTGTCTCTATCTCCTTCAGTTCTGCTCTGATCTTAGTTATTTCTTGCCTTCTGCTAGCTTTTGAATGTGTTTGCTCTTGCCTCTCTAGTTCTTTTAATTGTGATGTTAGGGTGTCAATTTTGGATCTTTCCTACTTTCTCTTGTGGGCATTTAGTGCTATAAATTTCCCTCTACACACTGCTTTAAATGTGTCCCAGAGATTCTGGTATGTTGTATCTTTGTTCTCATTGGTTTCAAAGAACATCTTTATTTCTGCCTTCATTTTGTTATGTACCCAGTAGTCATTCAGGAGCAGGTTGTTCAGTTTCCATGTAGTTGAGCGGTTTTGATTGAGTTTCTTAGTCCTGAGTTCTAGGTTGATTGCACTGTGGTCTGAGAGACAGTTTGTTATAATTTCTGTTCTTTTACATTTGCTGAGGAGTGCTTTACTTCCAATTATGTGGTCAATTTTGGAATAAGTGCGATGTCGTGCTGAGAAGAATGTATATTCTGTTGATTTGGGGTGGAGAGTTCTATAGATGTCTATCAGGTCCACTTGGTGCAGAGATGAGTTCAATTCCTGGATATCCTTGTTAACTTTCTGTCTCGTTGATCTGTCTAATGTTGACAGTGGAGTGTTGAAGTCTCCCATTATTATTGTATGGGAGTCTAAGTCTCTTTGTAAGTCTCTAAGGACTTGCTTTATGAATCTGGGTGCTCCTGTATTGGGTGCATATATATTTAGGAGAGTTAGCTCTTCCTGTTGAATTGATCCCTTTACCATTATGTAATGGCCTTCTTTGTCTCTTTTGATCTTAGATGGTTTAAAGTCTGTTTTATCAGAGACTAGGATTGCAACCCCTGCTTTTTTTTGTTCTCCATTTGCTTGGTAGATCTTCCTCCATCCCTTTATTTTGAGCCTATGTATGTCTCTGCATGTGAGATGGGTCTCCTGAATACAGCAGACTGATGGGTCTTGACTCTTTATCCAGTTTGCCAGTCTGTGTCTTTTAATTGGAGCATTTAGTCCATTTACATTTAAGGTTAATATTGTTATGTGTGAACTTGATCCTGCCATTATGATATTAACTGGTTATTTTGCTCGTTAGTTGATGCAGTTTCTTCCTAGCCTCGATGGTCTTTACATTTTGGCATGTTTTTGCAATGGCTGGTATCGGTTGTTCCTTTCCATGTTTAGGGCTTCCTTCAGGGTCTCTTGTAAGGCAGGCCTGGTGGTGACAAAATCTCTAAGCATTTGCTTATCTGTAAAGGATTTTATTTCTCCTTCACTTATGAAACTGAGTTTGGCTGGATATGAAATTCTGGGTTTAAAATTCTTTTCTTTAAGAATGTTGAAATTGGCCTCCACTCTCTTCTGGCTTGTAGAGTTTCTGCCGAGAGATCTGCTGTTAGTCTGATGGGCTTCCCTTTGTGGGTAACCCGACCTTTCTCTCTGGCTGCCCTTAAGATTTTTTCCTTCATTTCAACTTTGGTGAATCTGGCAATTATGTGTCTTGGAGTTGCTCTTCTCGAGGAGTATCTTTGTGGCGTTCTCTGTATTTCCTGAATTTGAATGTTGGCCTGCCCTACTAGGTGGGGGAAGTTCTCCTGGATGATATCCTGAAGAGTGTTTTCCAACTTGGTTCCATTTTCCCCCTCACTTTCAGGCACCCCAATCAGACGTAGATTTGGTCTTTTTGCATAATCCCATACTTCTTGTAGGCTTTGTTCATTTCTTTTTCTTCTTTTGGTTTCTCTTCTCGCTTCATTTCATTCGTTTGATCCTCAATCGCTGATACTCTTTATTCCAGTTGATCGAGTCAGTTACTGAAGCTTGTGCATTTGTCACGTATTTCTTGTGTCATGGTTTTCATCTCTGTCATTTCGTTTATGACCTTCTCTGCATTAATTAGTCTAGCTGTCAATTCTTCCAATCTTTTTCCAAGATTTTTAGTTTCTTTGCGCTGGGTACGTAATTCCTCCTTCAGCTCTGAGAAGTTTGATGGACTTAAGCCTTCTTCTCTCATCTCGTCAAAGTCATTCTCTGACCAGCTTTGATCCATTGCTGGCGATGGGCTGCACTCCTTTGCAGGGGGAGATGCGCTCTTAGTTTTTGAATTTCCAGCTTTTCTGCCCTGCTTTTTCCCCATCTTTGTGGTTTTATCTGTCTCTGGTCTTTGATGATGGTGATGTACTGATGGGGTTTTGGTATAGGTGTCCTTCCTGTTTGATAGTTTTCCTTCTGATAGTCAGGACCCTCAGCTGTAGGTCTGTTGAAGATTGCTTGAGGTCCACTCCAGACCCTGTTTGCCTGGGTATCAGCAGCAGAGGTTGCAGAAAATAGAATATTGCTGAACAGTGAGTGTACCTGTCTGATTCTTACTTTGGAAGCTTCCTCTCAGGGGTGTACTCCACCCTGTGAGGTGTGGGGTGTCAGACTGCCCCTAGTGGGGGATGTCTCCCAGTTAGGCTACTCAGGGGTCAGGGACCCACTTGAGCAGGCAGTCTGTCCCTTCTCAGATCTCAACCTCCGTGTGGGGAGATCCACTGCTCTCTTCAAAGCTGTCAGACAGAGTCGTTTGCGTCTGCAGAGGTTCTGCTGCTTTTTTGTTATTGTTGTTTAGCTATGCCCTGTCCCCAGAGATGGAGTCTACAGAGACAGGCAGGTTTCCTTGAGCTGCTATGAGCTCCACCCAGTTCAAGCTTCCCAGCGGCTTTGTTTACCTACTTAAGCCTCAGCAATGGCGGGCGCCCCTCCCCCAGCCTCGCTGCTGCCTTGTGGTTAGATCGCCGCAGACTGCTGTGTTAGCAATGAGGGAGGCTCCGTGGGCGTGGGACCCTCCCGGCCAGGTGTGGGATATATTCTCCTGGTGTGCCCGTTTGCTTAAAGCTCAGTATTGGGGTGGGAGTTACCCGATTTTCCAGGTGTTGTTTGTCTCAGTTCCCCTGGCTAGGAAAAGGGATTCCCTTCCCCCTTGCACTTCCCAGGTGAGGCGATGCCTCGCCCTGCTTCAGCTCTCGCTGGTCAGGCTGCAGCAGCTGACCAGCACTGATTGTCCGGCACTCCCTAGTGAGATGACCCCAGTACCTCAGTTGAAAATGCAGAAATCACCGGTCTTCTGTGTCGCTCGTGCTGGGAGTTGGAGACTGGAGCTGTTCCTATTTGGCCATCTTGCTCCGCCCCCCCCCAACTTGCCATATATTTTATACACACAGTCTCACTATTCACTGTGGCAGTGAAGCAAGATGTTGCGAGTGAAGACTATTGTGCCTATCAACCTGCGTTCAAATCCCAGCTCTGCTAATTACTGTGTGACCTTGGTCAAGATATTTAACATCTCTCTTCTTCAGATTCATTAACTATAGAATGAGGAGAATATTAGTATCTACCTTGCTGTGGTGTGAATGTTTGTGTCCCTCCCAAAATTCATATATTAAAATCCTACCCACCAAAGTGATGGTATTAGGAGGCAGGGCATTTGAAAGGTGAGTTTTAGGTGGTGAGGGGCAGGGCCTTCATGAATGGAATTAGTGCCCTTATAAAATAGGTCCAAAGGAGCTTGTTCACTCTTTCTACTATGTGAGAACAGCAAGGAGGCTCCTTCTATGAAAAACTGGCCCTCACTAAACACCAAATCTGACGGTACCTTGATCTCAGACTTCTTAGCTTCAAGAACTGTGAGAAATAAATGTTTGTTTATTTATAAACTACCCAGGGTATTTTTGTTACAGCAGCCTTAACAGACTAAGACATACCTTTTGGGGTTGTTGTAAAAATTAAACAAGTTAATTCATGTAAACTACTGGGAACATTACTTAACATATAGGAAGAGATATAAGCATATTAAAAAATGTATTATTGTATCGTACAATATGCAAGCAAGGTAGATATTTTTATCATTCTTCTCTAGTTGAGAAAACCAAAGCCCAAGGGTTTAAGTAACTTGTCTAAGGTCATATTTTAGTAAGTGGAAGAGAAGGAAATTCAACCTGGATTTGATTTCAAAATTCATGGCTTTTGTACTACTGTGTGCTGTCCCTGTATTTATCTATCTGTGAAGGAAAGAAAGTTGATAATATGACTATATATAACTATGTACCATATACATTTATATGAAGTTCTAAGAAATGAGGATAACTTCAGTGTGTGATTTTGGAATCAGTTCTCATACTTTAGAGTCACATCTCATATTCAAAGCAAATAAAATAACCTCGTTCTATATGAAGGCTGAGTCCTCATAAATTTGGGGTCACCCTGGCTTTTCACATTTTCTGACTAATCTCATCCCAGAATGATTCTGACAATCCCAGGATTATCCATTATATTTGGTTATGCTTCTGCATCTCACCCATAGTGGTTTCCCAACACCTAATTCCATTTAATCAACACAATCTTCTTTAAAAGGCAAGCTTTCTGCAATTTGAAATGTGCAAGGACTGTCATGAAGCAATTATGAATATTAAGTGCATCACCGTATAAGAATAAGAGCAACTTGAAAACTTTAAACCAGATCATGTTTTGAAAGCTTATAGCTCCTGTGATATTTCCCAAAGTATTCATAAATCTTTTAATTAGATGTGAGTATGAACTTTATAGCACTTCATATCTATAAATCATAAATCGATTCAGAAGATCAGGTATACTTAAAAAACACTTGGCTCTTGAGGCAACTAAAACAAGAATACACACGAAACTGATGCCACAGATAAAGACAAAACAACAGCTGTTTAAATAAACACACATAGGCTTAAAAATATTGTGTTTCCAGGTTGAATCTTCAAAGAAGAAAATTCTTACTCAATATAAATTCATGTTTTCTTAAATGAAAGTTAAGTAAAACATGGTCAAGTTTTACAGAGCTTTATCATACCTTCTCCTGAAGCAATTATGTCAAGAGATGTCAACAAAGATGAAATAGAACAGGAGGAGGATGAACACATTACCTTTAATTTCCCAGTCAGGCCACCAACAAACAGCATTGCATTTGCATCCACATCTAGAATAGTGTACCCTGGAGGAGACGTCGAATGGTATGTGCTGGGTACAATGCTGGCTTTGGGTCCATCCAGGGCTCTCACAGAAATAGTTCCATTTCTCCCAGTTCTTCAAGGGTACGTGTTGAAGTGAAGGGGAGGAACATACAGAAAATGAAATATGCATCACATTTCTGGTAATTCCAGATTTAAAAGATATAAAATGCAGAGACTTGTTTTTAAGAATTTAGGAGAAAACTGGCTGTTTAGTTTCTAACATTCCAAATTCATTAGATCTCAAATCAATACTCAGAGTCTGATCTTGGCTGAACACCCACATCAGTTTCAACCAGAACCAGTGAGCACCATATCCTGATTCTGTGTGTGTTCATTGACATGAAATGACACAGCAGCAGTTAATTGATGGAATTGCTATTGGTTAAGTGGAAAGTCTTTTTCCTATGGCTTACATAATTTACTATTTACCAACACATACAATTTATGCAAGTTTATATTACTTTCAGCATTTTGTCTAATTTAATTCAGCAAGTGGACCCCAAATGAACCACCCTTCCATATCATAAGCTGCATGATTTCTCCTAAAATTCTTTATAATATCTTGGATCCCAGTTTGTTGAAGTAGTCTTCCTAGAATGGTATATCTTTAGTTGTTTGGCACAGTATCTTAATATATAGTACCATATCCACCCTTCAGATTTCAGTGTACAAATTGCATAGAAGTTCACTTTGAAATTCAATTAACAGAATTTTGAAAGCTATTATCATTTTATTTCATTTTCTTTTTTAAGTGATTGATTTCCATGAGCTGTTAAATATGAAAATCTGGTCTCTCCTTTGAGACAAGCAGTCATAATAAAACTTCGGTGTCATATTTCTCTCCCTGCTGTCTCATTTTGGTAATCTTTTTATCTTTGAGGATGCAGTGTTAAGTGAAATACATGGTAACAAAAGAATGAATTTATCAAATAAGGTTCACCTTCTTTAACAGAATGTATCTTTTCTGAAAGAAAAACTGTACTTTATGAGTATAAATGTCCTTAAACCCAGTTAAGTACTTAATTCCCTCAACACCACTAAATATGCAAGCACTCTGTCACTCTCTCTCTCTCTCTCACATGCACACACACTTTTGCTGAAAAACTTGCTTGAAACGAACTAAAAAATATTGCGTCTCATTTTTTTTTTTATAACTTTTTTTTTAAGAGATGAAGTCTTGCTATGTTGCCCAGGCTGGACTGCAGTGGTTATTCACAGGCACGATCATCATGACCACAGCCTTGAATTCCCGGGCTGAAATGATCCTCCTGCCTCAGCCTCCCAAGTAGCTGGGACTACAGCACATGTCATTGAACATGGCTCTTTCTTTTAAACTTTTTATTATGGAAAAGCTTAAGTATCCACAAACAGAATGCAACTCTATGTATCTATCACCCAGAGTCAACGATTACCAGTTCTTTAAGTCTTCTCTATCTCCGATCAGCTTCATGTCCAGCCCTAGGCCCATAACCATACCTCTCAACTGTTAGCTGCTTTGGGTTTAACAGGGAGTTGAGAATTGGGAAAACAAGAAGAGACAATGAGAGGGAAGTGCTGAAGACAGGGATAGTTCTATAAGTAATCTATATCATACTAGACGTTGATAATTGCATTAAAGCTCCAAAGATAGAATAACTGAATCAATTCTCGATTATTTCCCATTTTAAGTAGGGTGGACCTGATATGTTACATATGAATTTCAGTGTTTTGATACTGCATGTTTCTATGGTGGCTATATAGACTAAAAGAGGAGCTGTGTACACCAAAGACAGGCAATAATGATGCTCTTATGCTTTGGCTTGTATTGCATAAGAATGAGTGACAGTGCTTTTTACAGGCAAGATAAGAAGCCTGAGACAGTGACGCCCCCAAATTCCTACAGACACAAGATGAAGGGGTCAGAAATGGACTGGGTCCTCTGGTCAATACCTGGAAAGTTTGTCAGTTCCTAACAAGTATGACAAACATACCCACTCCCAGACATGTATATGTATAACATAGAATTCATACACATGTGTCTACATACATACACAGCTACCTTATTGAAATGGAAATAGGAGTTGTCTTATAAACTGGGAAATTACTTCAAAATTCTGTCATTTAATTATCTTGATCTTTATTAAGTTGGTTACCTTGATGCCATGATACGGTACCAATATGAGTCATCAATAGTCAAATCTGGGTACTCTACACGTCCAACTCCAGATCCAACATCCCAGAGGAAGCTGACTTTGCCTCTACGCATTTCTATAGCCAGAAAGTCAATCTAGTTCAGAGAAATACAAAAACAAGAGATATCAGATATAAAGCACCTTTAAAGAGGAGACAAGCAGAGTGATTTTCAGTAAGTGCCATTTGCAGACATGTGAAACAATTAGGAGCTTCATGATAATACTTGTCAAGTAATATTATTTATCATTACACATTATTAAAATAATATTTTATTTTTGTATCCTTAAAGCAAAAAAAAAAAAAAGTCCATAATGCTCAGGCATGTTTGTTAATTTTACCAATTCTAATTAAGTCTAATTTTGAGACCAAAGCCTTTCTCACTCTGATACTTGTGGTAAAGATAAAAACAAATATTTAAATTCAGAATCCATCATTATTTTCATCAAGGACGCTGACATTTTTGAGGAGGCAGCTATGATTTTATTTCCCAAATTGACCTAGAATTCCTTACCCAAATGGCAAATATTGACTTATACCATGACTGATTTGTTAAGAAGTCATATTCATTTTGGAAGATCCCCATGCATGCAAAATCAAATAGTTCAAATGGAAGAAATTAGAACTTTACGGGTGGGCTTTTGTCGATATAATCTGTGTTATTTTAGTTCAAGTCACAAATTCAAAACAAGTTAGAAGAGTTTTCATTGGTTAAAAAAAAATAGTACACACTTTGCTATTTTCATTTCATTAACAGAAGAGTTTATTGTAATTTAGTTTGAACAGTAAATAAGATAAATAAATAAAAAGTAAGTAAAATAACTTTGTTCTCATTAGCGTTCTTAAATCACTGGATCTGAAAGTATAATTTAATAGAAACGATGATATACCGACAAATGAAGGTAAATGTGACTAAATACTGTAGTTTTCTTCCTTTCATTTGACTTCTAACTTAATTTGACACTTCAGAATTTTGTGAGGTAAGATGCTGAGGTTTTCAAATCTGAACGCCTATGTTAGACCATTTGGGGACCATGTTATTGGATTCTACACATTTTTGGATTACTCTCTAGCTAGACACATATAGCAGCCTAATGAAAAGTTGAATATTAGACTTACAAATTTGGCACTTCCAAGATAAAAGAGGAGGTTGTCAGCAACAGCTGTCTTTACATTGACAACAATATTATTGTAACTTCCTTTCTTGATTTCTGGCTTGTATGTTCGAATGCAGTCACCTCCCGAAGACACAGATACTTTGATCTTTAAGAAAAACAAGGTACAAAGAACCAAGAGTAAATCTCTCAGAAAGTTTGAAGTAGCTTCCAACCACAAAGCCATCATTGTTTTTTCTTTGAAGTTATTTTCTATCATCAAATAGTATCATTCAATGCCCATATGCAGATACCATTATACTCATTAATGAGGGCACAGAAGAGCAGTTTTCCACTAGAATTTTGCCAATGAGCTGTTCACAGCTCCATGTCTTGTTATCATGCTATTTTTTGAAGCATGCAGCTAACAACTTGCTACCATCATACCTTTCTCCATTATGAATATGGGAACATTTTAGGAAGGTGATTTTACATGGAGCTAACAAGAATGATCTTTATTAGGTTGTTTAGTGAAATTTTACAATTGAAATTTCAGCGGTTTTGGTATCACTTAAACTAAGAAACTATTTTTCTTTTAGTTTTCAAGAGGAAATTACCAACCCTCTCATGCTCTCATAGTTGAAAGAGGACAAATAGATTTTGTTCTAGGTGTTCTAACAGTAAGAAGAATATTAATCATTCCACTCAGAACACACATTTCAGAATAAATTACACCTTTTTATGAAGTTGCCAGGAAATGAAATGGAAATAATTTCCAATAGCTATCACTACTAATGTATTTAATAGCTCCCTTTTCTTTTGAAAAATACCTTAAAATTACTATAAATTGATAAAAAAGGAATGCCTATATGAATAGAGTAACATTGTTCATACCATTTTTTACTTACATTTAGATAGCCCTCCTTCAATCATAAATAACACTAGTTGATTATCTGATTTAATTTCTGTAGGGTCAGATGGAAAATCACCATCAAAGGGTTACTTTCAGGATAGCAAAATAGTTGCCTGGAGAGATTCTCAGAGAGAATCTGTACCTTTGGTCATTGATAGCACTCTAGAAAGAGGCAGAGACAGAGGAAGATGTAAAACCTCTCTCTGCCATTTGTTCAAATGTCCTGTTGGCCTTCACTAGCCGTGAATTTTCATTTTTTCATTTCTTCTAGCATTTTGTGCTACTTGTGCAATTTGCACATTTGGAAGAAAACGAACTAGCATTATCATTACCCCTATGGAAGGGCTGTGCAGACTCCCAACAAGATAGCCTAGAAACCAAAACAGCCTCCCTATGATCATGACACCAGGAGGTGTCTCCAGGAGTCTCATCTGTGTTTGAGTATGGGCAGAACTGTGGCCCTTCTCCAAGGGTTACGAAAGTTTACTGCAAAGGTTGGGTGCCAAATTGGTTGGATTCAAAAGAGAAGACTAAAGAGGGATTTTTGCAATGGTAAATTCATATAGAATTGAGACTTCTAGGGATACAGAAGATCTGTTATGTCTCCCACAGACCTGCATAAGTCATTTATTTGTTTATTGTTGTTGCCTCACCTGATCTGGTAAACAAATTGTATCTCCACAAAGAGGAAACTGTGTTCTGGAGAGAAACAGGGGCTGTTTCCTCCACCACCTGAGGAAGGGTGACTCCTGGAGGCCTGAGTGTGGTGGCCTGGGGCTGGACATCCCAGGAAGTCTGCTGCTTAAACCACTTTCTTGTTCTTGCCTTCCCCAAAAAGATGGGGCCAGCCTGCCAACTGCTGGGTGCAGGACTTGGGGTCAACTAAGGTCCCCAGAGTGTTTGCTCTGTGTCCTAGGGAGATAGTCTTCTGGATGGGGTGGTTTTCAGTTGGGAAGTTAGTTCCTGCTTCACAAAGCAGAGAATTTCCCTTCTACATACAGTGTTGAGAGTAGGTGAGTGAAAATGAATTGCAAAACAATGTAGGAAATGTACAATTTTTACTTGGATGTTAACATGGCAAAGCAGATGAGCGATGGGAGTTGGTAAAGGGTGTTCTGTGCTAGAATGGCAGCTATACCAAGGGTCATCCAAGGGATTAGAGATAAAAAGAATAAAGCAAAGCAAGAGAAAGACAGCACAGTAGAGGGCAGGGGGAAAAATATGGTCCTCAGATATTTTTAATGTTCAGGAAAGGGTGTCAGATATAGTGCTTTTTTTAGCAATTTGCTGAAAGTGAACCAAAATCACTATCAGAGAAGACCTTGGCATTGAGAAAATCTAATATCTGAGGCAGGTTATAAGTACCATTGACATCATAAGAAGATCAAAGCGAACAAGAAATCAAGATCTGTCTGGAATTCATGAGTAGAACTGAATAGTGCGTTATCCCTGGCAGATAATCATATCCAATTCTGATGGGGCTGAATTAGTAGTCAAAGTGACTATATGTAGTTTACTTCATTTTTATTTCATAAACGCTTTATAGCTTGGCCCTATGGCTGTATTACGGCTAGTTTAATTCCTAATAAATCAGTTTTGTTTAAAAAACACAATTGAGGCTGAGTGTGGTGGCTCATGCCTGTAATCCCAGCACTTTGGGAGCCTGAGGTGGGTGGATCCCGAGGTCAGGAGATCGAGACCATCCTGGCCAACATGGTGAAATCTCATCTTACTAAAAATACAAAATTAGCTGGCCATGGTGGCACGTGCCTATAGTCCCAGCTACTCAGGAGGCTGAGGCAGGAGAATTGCTTGAACCCGGGAGGCGGAGGTTGCAGTGAGCCAAGATTGCGCCACTGATTGCGCCAAGATTGCGCCACAGCCTAGGTGACAGAGCGAGACTTTATGTCAAAACAAAACAAAACAAAACACAATTGAACAATATCTCTCAGATATTAATTAGAGAAGAGATGACTGAATATAAATGTAATGTGATCATTTGGTCACAGAATGAATTTCAGTCCTTGCTTAGGTAAGCCTGGTAAAAAAAACAAAACGAAACAAAACAAAACCAAAACCAAAAAAAAACTAGGGGATTCCATGATTAGTGTGTTGAAAAGGAGGTTGTCAAAGTGTAGCAGACAGAGCCGGGTGTGGTGGCTCATGCCTGTAATCCCAGCACTTTGGGAGGCCAAGGCGGGCAGATTATGAGGTCAAGAGATGGAGACAATCTTGGCCAACATAGTGAAGCCCTGTATCTACTAAAAATACAAAAACAACTATTAATTGTTTTTGTAAAAATACTAAAAGTTTTGCAAAAATACAAAAACAATTAGTAGTAGTCCCAGCTACTCAGGAGGCTGAGGCAGGAGAATTGCTTGAACCTGGGAGGCAGAGACTGCAGTGAGCCGAGATTGCACCACTGCACTCCAGCCTGTCCACAGAGTGAGACTCCATCTCAAAAAGAAAAAAGAAAAAAGAAAAAAAGTGATGCAGATAGAGCAGCAGCATTAAAATCTAACTGACCTGGTAAAACTCTACCTGAGAACTCCAAGTCTAAGGGAGCAGCCATTTTAAAACTGAGTATCTAATGTCACTAGAGGTTACAACCAATCTATTGTATAGAATACATATCTAACAAATACAATTCTTGGAACAAAATGATGATGTTATTATACCAAATATGCCAGCAATTAATCCTACAGAGTAACTGCTATGGTTTGAATGTGTCCAACAAAATCCATGTGTTTGAAATTTAACCCTCAGTGCAACAGTGTTGGGAAGGGGCCCTTTTGGGAAGCGTTTTGGTCATGAGGGCTCTCTCCTCATGAATGAATTGATGCCACTATTAAAAAGGCTTACAGGGGTGAGAGCTCTCTCTCTCTCTTGCTCTTCTGCCATGTGAAGACACAGTGTTCCTTCTCTCCTGAGGATGCAGCATTCAAAGTGCCATCTTGGAAGCAGAAAAACAGGTCCCTAACCTGCCAGCACCTCGATCTTGGATTTCCCAGTCTCCAGAACTGTGAGAATAAATTTCTTTTCTTTATAAACTACCCAGTCTGTAGTATTTTGTCACAGCAGCGTGAAGTGGATTAGACAGTAACCTATCGTCCAGCTCTCACACATTCATGTAGAAAATCCTCTTGGATTGTCTGCTCTCTGTTTTCTGGTTTTGAATATACTCTCAGAACCTGAAACATTCACTTAGCCCAAACTGTTGACAACCAGTACATAACTAGTAGTCTTTTCCTTCTGAATACTTTGTGTTTTGATTTTCAATAATAGGTATTTCTTTTAACCAACTTTAAACAGGTAAATCTAAATATTATATCTTTAGAAGAAATCAGGTAAATCAAAATACTATATCTCTAGAAGAAATCTTTGGGATATATCCCTCTTGTAAGAGGAAAGAAATTTCTGAAATTCAATCATCCTTTCAGAATGTTTGGCTCTATCAATTATTGTTATTTCTAATGCAGATCCTTAGTAAGATCTCTAAACAAAAATCACTAAGCATTAAGTATCTTTAAGGCATTTCAATAATACAACATTATTTACCAGTTAATCATCATGAACTCAAACATTATTGAGTATCCCGTTGTTATATCTATTGGATTTTCACTGTATTTTTCATCCAGTAAGTAGGTCATTCATTTAAAGGAGTATCAGCCACTCAATTTCAGAATCAACAAACCCAGAGAAAGCTATTTTAAAATAAATGTCTTTAATGTTTTGGTCATGACAAGTATGTGTTAAGGTCGTATCCAGATATCCATATTTACAAATCAGAAAATGTAATATTCATTTAGTACAAAACTCATTTGGAAAAAAATTGGCTACTTGCATATTTCTAATGTCTTACAAAAAATAAGGCATTGTGCTGTAGTTCCATTTGCAAAAGTGATTGGGAATTTCTTTGAAATGCATGGACAATGATTACTTTTTCTAACATTACTTTTGTACCTTTCTTTTTTTCTTTTTTTTTCCTTTTTTTTTTTTTTTTTTTGAGACGGGGATTCTATTTGTCACCCAGGCTGGAGTGCCATGGTGTGAACATGGCTCACTGCAACCTCATCTTCCGGAGCAAGTGATCCTCCCACCTCAGCCCCCCAGGTAGCTGGCACTATAGGCATGCACCACCATGCCCAGGTAATTTTTCAATTTTTTGTAGAGATGTGGTTTTGTAACATTGCCCAGGCTGGTCCCAAACTCCTGAGTTCATGAAATCTACCCGCCTTGGCCTTCCAAAGTGTTGGGATTACAGGCATGAGCCACCATGCCCAGCCTATACCTTTCTTTTATTTTGTACTTTAAGACAGGTTTTATATGCTTACATGTCCAAATTTCACCCTTTTGTGAGGAGGGGAAAAGCACTCAGAAATCTTTACAATGAAGAAATAATAAAAATGTCTAGATTTATCCACTTGATGACTAAGTCAGAAAATGTGGCTAAATGTGAGATTCACAAAATAATTACTCTTATTGCTTCTTCCAAGTTAACATTGCAAAATATAAGAGTGGTACATCACGTTCTTCTTTTCTCTTGCCACAGCTATAGTTGGGTCCTTCATTCTTCTTTCTTTCATCTACCCCACAAATTGCTTCTGGATTTATATTTAAAAAGCACAGCTCTGATTACACTGTGTTCCATGCTCAAAGCTTTCAGCTTATCCTCTCCAGTGAGGCTTATCCCAAGTACAAGTGTTGTTAAATGAAACTGCTTAACTGATTATTGAAGGCCTGACAAGACCTGGCCTCTATTGACCTTTCTGGCTATGTGTTTCCTTTATCAATTACTCTGGGCAAACTGGACTTCTTTTTCCTAAACGGACCCTAAAACTTCCTTCTCCCTCTGCCTTGCTTTAAGTCATTCCCTCTTTTCAGAATCCTCTCCCCATTCCCTGACTCTACCTCCAACTCCCCAGCACTATCCCACCTCAATGCCTGGCTCAAATCCTTCCCTTCAGGAAATTTTCAGGCCCTACTAGAAGTGATTGTTCCTTCTAGAACTTTTATGTCACTTCTCATGGCTTCTATAATGTGGTAGAACATTCTGCATTATGTGACAAGGTATGTGTACATATCTTATTTTCCCTACTATTTTATAAACTTTGTGAGGGAAAGAACTCCTTTATTCATCTTTATGTACCTTACAGAAAGTAACACTGAACATAGTAGAGGTTTTTTCCATGTTGGATAAATCTTAGATAAAACTTCAAACCTTGAAGTAACATCTGGTTTCTTTTAATCTTCTGCTTCACATACATAATGATCACCTGTCAACGATATTGCCTGGCTTTCATATTCTAGCTGAATATATGTTTTCTCAGATCCTTTCACTGATTTATTACTCTGGTCTTATGTAACATCATCTTCACTAATCTTTTTGTTGTTTTCTTTGTTTCTTTTTCTTTTTCTTTTCTTTTTTTTTTTTTTTTGAGACGGAGTCTCGCTGTCTCCCAGGCTGGAGTGCAGTGGCGCGATCTTGGCTCACTGCAAGCTATGCCTCCCGGGTTCATGCCGTTCTCCTGCCTCAGCCTCCCGAGTAGCTGGGACTACAGGCGTCCGCCTACACTCCCGGCTATTTTTTTGTATTTTTAGTAGAGACAGGGTTTCACTGTGTTAGCCAGGATGGTCTCGATCTCCTGACCTTGTGATCCACCAGCCTCGGCCTCCCAAAGTGCTAGGATTACAGGCGTGAGCCACCGGCCCTGGCCCTTTTTGTTGTTTTCTAAGTTTTTTTCAGGCAGTCGTGAACAATGTTCACCTTGAACTTATTGTCTTGGCATTGTTTAGAAGTGTTAGATGTGAATAAGGAGGAAAAAGAATATGCTGTTACTGGAGCATCATATTCTTAAATACTACAAAAATATAAATTGATGGACTAAGAAAGGGCTTTTCTGATCATCCTAGCTCCAGGGTTGTCAAAAAAACAGAATTTTTGAGATGGAAGACTAAGGTATCTAACAAGGTTTGAGTTCAAGCCTGAAAACAAGAAAACTGTCCTTTCTTTCTTTCTTCCTCCCCTCCCCTCCACTCCCTTTCCTTCCTTCCTTTGACTAAAGTTTCACATGGGCACTTAACAACTCTGCCCTGGCTCATTAGCATACTACCTTCTAGAAAGCTCTGTCTCTATCCTAGTAAACTTCAAATTGGGTAAATAAAGAGCAAAATTTTGAGACAAATCAGCTATTTCCTATCTACTCCAAAACAAAAAATAAATGTAAAAATTATAACCAAAGCCATTTTTATTGCTGTTTATACGAGACAAAAGAATATATATGTATAATATTTGTTTCTTTTTGCTCTTATTCCGTATATTGTTCTTTCATTCCTGCCGTAACCCCACTAGTTGGCCTTTTTTTGGTTTGTTTTTAGCAAGAGGAAGGTACTCTCATCCATGGCTTTTTATTATACAACAATAAGGTTTTCTTTCTTGCTATTTGTATTATTCTATGCAAACAGTAATAGAATATACCAGAATTCTTAGTTCTACAAGATTATTGTTCTCATGAAATGTCTTTTGCAATTTACAAACAAAACAAAACTAACCTTTCCCCCACTCCAACTCCTCCTACCCCAAATCACTTCAGGTTAAAGGAAAAGAACCCAAGATCATTCATTGGGGAATCCTGGGGAAAGACATTCCCTCTAGGAATAATCCAACAATTACAATCAATTACTGATACTGACGATAAAAAGAACTTACAGAATTGGCTTGTTTCCGAGCTTGGTTTATCAATTCCTTTATCTCAGAGATGTTTTTCTTTAGATTATCCTCAAGTTCCTTGATGGGTTTGAGTTTATCTATTAGCCGGTCAGCTTCCTGTTCTAGATTTTTGACAGTGGCATCTGCGTCGGCAACTGCATAGAACAAAATTAGTGTGCACGTATGTGCATGCACACACGTGCACACACAGAATTAGAATAGCAGTATGCTTAACCAAACAATTTTATCTTATTAACGCGACAAAGCATGGCCATAACAGCTAAAGCAAAATGTGTGATGGCAAATGTGAATATTTTAGTTGAGACTCAAGCAGGCCAGGGGAGCAGATGTTAGGACAGAGGGCCACCACTTTTGCTTTGTGATTAAGGTAAAAATTAGCATTGAAGGTAGAGAATATGAAGAACTTAATTCAATGCTTAATTTCTAACTTCAGCCAAAAAGTTAACCTTTACAGAATAGAACTTTAGTCACAGAAGCAAGGAAATGAAAGCATCTTTAAAATGTCACCTAGTCTGTCCAAGCTAGAACTGTATTTAAATCAGGGTTTTTACACAAAATTGGTTTTCTTTCTTTTTCTCACCGCCTTTTTTTTGCACATCTTAAAGAGAGAAGCTATCAAAATGTCTTTTGAAGAACATTTTGATGTTGAAAAACCCTTAGACTAAATGCCTATATTTAATTAAATCTTTCATGGTGCAGTTCAATTTCATTTTGAAGAACAGTTGATTATCCTGTGTTATATATTAGATTGACCCATATTAAACAGCTGTTTTTGTAGGTTAAAAAAAATAATGGGTTACATATTGGCAATTTCAAAAGTTTCAACCCTAAAGTAGTTGGAGGTCATCACTGATCCACAGACTTTCAGTATGTGCTTTTCAAGGGAGGGCCTATGCCACGTGGTAAACCACTTATTCTATTGCTGGGATGCTGGCAGTCTCATCTACACTATGTCATTTATTATCTGATTAAGTGTGTATTGTTCAGCTTTTTGTCATTGTGACTCTGATGAAAAAGTTAAACTGCTTAAGGTTCAAGGCTACATGCCGTGTTAGACTCTGAATGATCTGCTCTGTGGCTGACACACAACCACTGAGAACTAACCCTCAGGAAGGAATCACATGTGCTCAAAGGGAAGTAAGTTATTTTTTTAAAATTCGGTTTTGAAGTAGGTATTTTGAACTCATACTCATAAATATGACTTATATTGTTACTGGCATTTAAAAAGAACATAGGTCTATTATTAACTTTAACAAATAGCTGGGGCTTGCTATATCAAGAACTGAGCACAGTATTTTATTCCTGAAGTGCGTGTCATCTGGAAAGAAGTGTTTGTTATGTCATCAAATAGATAGCATAAACACAGTGATCCCTTTATTTTGTATACTTTTAATAAACCATTTGTTCATTTTGCCCTTCCTTTAATTCTCCACTGTTATTCTGACATTCTACAAATTATTCTAAAACTGAAGCAAAATGATTTAGATTTGGATTAATGAGGAAGAGCAAAAGTAGTTAAACAAAGGCTACTTAGATTGAGGCAAATTACAGACACTTTTATTTACAAGTTCTCAGAAGTTTTTGCCACACGTTTCAAAATGGAACTTGTAGGTTCCTCTTCTCCCCTCTTTTTCCTCTATCCTCTGGAGCAGTTGAAGTTTTGCCAAGTAATCTCTTATGCGTTAAATTTCCTCCCTTGTCTAGTGATGCCTCTTTTAGAGCTTTGCCTATTTGTCCTTTATTTTTCTTGATGAAACCTGACAATCACTTAATTTTTAATCTAGATTCCTAAGGAGTCACCTCTTAGATTTATCAGGTCTATTATTTTCTGTCTTCAAATTCATTAATTTTTTAATCTTTTTCATTCTTTAAGTTAACTCTGCTTTTTCTAAGTTACCAAAGTTGATTCTTTAAAATTGTTATTTCAATGATGGTTTAGTAATGTAGTTGCTCTCATTTTCCACTGAGGACATCCTTGGTCATATTTTTCAAATAGTGATAAATTAAATTTTGTTGTTATTATTTTTGTAGCTATTTTTTTCAGTTTCATCTTGACTTTCAATTTAAACTATGGGATGTTTAAGAGAGAATATTTTGATATCCCAGTAGTTGCTCATTTGTTAAGACCTAATTTTATTATGTGTTTCTCCAAATATAATTCTACAGAAGTTGAGAATAATTACATGGAGAGGAAAAAGTGAGCTTCGGGGCATAAAAACAACAACAATGTAGACCTAATCTATTTTAATCCTCTTGCAAATAAGTCATTTGTATGTCAGGGGGTGAATCTGTATTATCAGAGGCAGCATAATCTAGTTAATTCTATAGAGAAATTCAGTTTTCTACTTTTAGGTGGCTATCATACAGATATTTCACTCATTTTTCCTTTTTGTAGAGATAGAGTCTTGCTATGTTTCCCAGGCTGGTCTCAAACTCCTGGCCTCAAGTGATCCTCCCACCTTGGCCTCCCAAAGTTCTGGGGTTAGAGTATGAGCCACCCTGCCTGACCAAACTTTTTATAACACTATTAAAAACATTTTATATCACCTTTATCCACATATGACCTTTTTATAAAGGAAGATTACTTTTACATATCTACCATTAATACTGTGACAGTGGAAAGAATAGCTATGCAATGTTTGAAGCAAAACCAAAATATAGTACATGCAAAGCTGAAACTTTTTGCAACAGACGATGAAGTATGAGCGTCACTAAAAGTTATATAAGTAAACATATACATACTGATTTCTGCAGGCAATTTCACATGGAAGCAAAACAAAAAAATTAGAAAATTCATGAGAAAGTATTTTCTATAAATATTATAAAGTAATGACTATAAAAAAATGGTATTTTTCATAACAGATACTAATTATAAATGCACCCCATTTTAACTCAAACAAATGTTATCAAATAAAAGTACACAAAATATACAATTTAGTGACCACTCTTTGTATTTTCAAAATTATTTCCACATTTCAGTAAGATGAAAACAGACCCAATTTAATTAATATTTGTAGATAATTAACTATTTCTCATAATAGAGGATAGGATTAAAACAGAGATATTATGAAAGACCACTACTAGTTGAGAATCAATCTAAAACAGAATGGAATTCTTTTGGAGGATGGCGCGCAGGATGAGGGAGAGGGTCAGGAAAAATAACTAATGGTTACTAGGCTTAATGCATGCGTGATGAAATAAATAATCCACACAACAAACCCCCATGACACAGGCTTAACTAGGTAACAAACCTGCACTTATACCCCTGAACTTAAAATGAAAGTTAAAAATGTATCTTAAGTTATGAAATAAGCAGAAGAGATAGTAACATTTGATTAAAATTTTGCTTTCATTCATTTTTAGTGGGAATATTGTGATTTGGCATAAATCATAAGAAGTTATTATGGAATCTTGGAACTACAAGGCAAGCCATTTCTGGGCTTACATTAAACATTTGTTTAAATGTTTTTATCTCCCCTTTTTCTCCCTGGCTCTGAAGTTTATGTTATATGTGTTTGTACTCTTCCTTGCTTATGAAGAAGTCATATTAATAATGTCTGTTATATCATAGCATCCATAGGATTTGATTTGAGGCTAGGATGCTGAAATCAAGCTCCATTCCCCACTCAAACAGCATTTGAATTGTATGGCATATAATACCAATTACAGTGCTTTTGTTTTTATACTCCAAATACTTTGACACCCCCCAAAAATGTTGGCATATAAAGAGGGCTTGTCTCTCGAAAGTGAAACACACAGATTACCCAAGCATCTCCTTTGGTGAAACCATGTAACAAGGGTACCAAGATAACCCTTTTTTTTTGAGACAGCATCTCAATCTGCCACCCAGGCTGGAGTGCAGTGGCATGATCACAGCTCACTATAGCCTCACCCTTCTGGGTTCAAAGGATCCTCCAGCCTCAGACTCCCAAGTGACTGGGAATACAGGTGCAATACCACTACCATGCCTGGCTATTTTTAAAATTTTTTGTAAAGATGGGGTCTTGCTATGATGCCCAGGCTGGTCTCGAATTACTAGGCTCAAGCGATCCTCCCGCCTCAGCCTCCTAAAGTGCAAACATTACAGGTGTTAGCCACTGTACCTGGCCCAATATAGCTTTGTATCATTTGACAGAAAAGGAAAAATACATTTTAAAATGTTAATATTTTGACTATATTTAACTAATAATATAAATTATGATATTTTCTCTCAGGTTTTCTCAGTAAATCCTTAAGTCAATATAATTTGATACAATATATAAAAGATGTGAATAGTCTTTAGAAACTAGATAAATGCTTTATTTTTTTTTTCCTGGAAATGTGAAATAACTGGAATCTAAATAATAAAATATCAAGATTTTCAAATTTTAATGTATTTCAATTTGATATCATTTTCATACCCTGTTCTAACAAGTCTGCTAATGAACGTGCCCCTTAACCTCTATGTTCCAGGACACTTTGCCAATTCTGAGGATATAATTACCCAAGTACAACTGTATTTTTAATTACACACATGGATTAAAAAGTGTTTGGCATCTCTATGCTGAATGTTAGGCACACCTTGAGAATTCCTAATCTCTTCCCGATTTGAAAAAATTCAGATGACAAAAGCACTGGGGCAGAGGTGGAAGACTTGGATTCTAGCTTTGGAACTGCACGACACTCGATTCCTGAGGCCAATCTATGAAACAAGGAAGGCAGACTACACCACTGTGAGGGTCTTTTCCAACTCGAGCATTTACGAGTCTGGGATACTTTCACAGTGAGAGGAAATAAATGACATCATCGCAGTGAAAAAGGAGATCTTACTGTTCTTGGAGGGATCTTTAACCACAGCATTCGTTTTGGCGACGCTGTCTGCTAGTTTATCGTAATTCTTCTTCAGGCCATCGAGGTTCTGATGGAGCTGTTTAATCTGTGCCAGTACATCTTTAGCTGTGTCGTTGGCTTGTCTGGCTTTGTCCTTAACAGCTTGCAGTTTAGCAGCTGTGTCTGTCAGCAGACGAGGGTATGAAAAACAAAACCAAGGGTGTGGAGTTAGTGGCTTAATCCATGCTTGTCAAAGTGAGGCTGCTGCTGGCTAATCTCAGGGACACATTTACAAAGAGAAAAGGCTGAACTTTGTCTCATTCAGGTGTAGCAAATGAAGCACAGTTTTTAGCTAGATTAAATTTTCTCAGGGACTTTTGCTATGAATACCTGATTAGCTCTTAAAGTAGTGAAGTGACTCTTCTAAATGTTCATTGTTTAAGGTCATATTGTGATTTGCTGCTGAACTTATTAACGAGATAAATTTATCCACGTGAGCGTCATGAAAACGAGGCTTAAGATTTAATCTGCATTTCCAAAGCGGGGCAGGGGTCGGGGTGGGGGTTGGGAGAAAATTAACGTATTTTCATTTTAGGATAGAGAAACATTGTCAGGTATGTTAGGCCATGCATTTGTGTAATTATATTTGTTTTCAGCATTGGAAATTTTCTATGTACTTACTACTAAAGAAGTGACATGAAAATCTGAAAAGTTACTCAGGTTTTTAAATGTTAAAAAGGTAAAAACCACTAGATTTTAATGTTAACTGTGTTGTATAAATATGTGCATTTGTCTCCTGATCCTAATTTGTATATTGTACCTGCAGATGACTACTAGTGTGTATAGGTTAGTGGTTAAGATCATAGGCTCTGAAATCAAACTGTGGGGTTTAAGTTTCCTTTGTGCCAGTTTTAACAAAATGGCCTTTAGTATGCTGTGTCTATTTCTTACCTGTAAAGTGGGGATAATAACACTATCTTAACTGATGTTAAGTGTTAGTGCTAACTTATGTTAAGATAGTGTTATTACCATAACACTATCTATACTTACGTTATCTACATTCAGTATGCTTATGTTAAGTGTATGTAATCCTCATACCAACTGATGTGAGCAAATGAAGCAAATTTTTTTGTTCCAATTGGTATGAGGATTACATACACTTAACGTAAGTATATTAAGTACTCAGTAAGTGTTTATAATCTTTGCAGTTATTATATCATGCTTTAACAGTATAAAAATAGTAAAAGTAGTATCTTTAAAATAATGTGTGCTTTCAGGAACTAATAACATTCAAAAATTTCCAGCAGTTCTAATAGGTAGAAAGATATTGCAGACATGGTTTGACCACTAATGTTTTTGAAAGTTGGAATAGCTAAAGAAATTGAACTTTATCAAGAGAGAATGCAGTGGGCTCTCACCTATTACTGCAGGTACTTTAATAAACTGTGCCTTTGTGGTGCTACATCAGTATTTTAGAGAATAGTGTCTATGTGATTTATTCTATCTCACTAATACACGATTTCTTGGGCTGAAACACAGAAGACAATACAGTTGTCCCTCTTTGTCAGTGGGTTCTGTATCTGTAAATTCAACCAACCTTGGATAGTTGGATATTTGGATATTTAGGGGGAAAAAAATGGTTGTGTCTGTACTGAACATGGACAAACATTTTTCTTGTCATTATTTCCTAAACAATACACTGTAAGAACTTACATAGCATTTACATTATGTTAGGTATTATAAATAATCTAGGGATTATTTAAAGTATATGGGAGGCTATGCATAGGTTGTATGCAAATACTATGTCATTTTATAAAACGAACTTGAGTATTCAAGGATTTCCATATCTGTGTGGGGGGGTCCTGGAACCAATCCCCTGCCAATACTGAAGAATGAGTTTTACAATAATAAGATGTCTATATCTTCCTTTCTGTAACACATTCCTAAGGATACTGGCTAAAGGCAATAAAAAATAAAAAATAAAAAATACCATAATGCAAAGTATGGTTTAGTTTCTCATTCTCACAAAGAAGAATTCATAAGTAGGAAAACCAGTATCTAATTTCCAGATAATAGTACCAGAATAATCTTAGAAAAAATTGGTAAAAGTTAACAACAGTCTTCAAAATTTCAGGTCAACTGACACAGTTGGTAGTGTCCTGAATGCTTACCATTTGGAATAGCTGATAACTTTCCCAAAGTGTCATTCAAAGCTCTCAAGAGATCCCCATTTCTAGCATCAGCATTTTCTATCCTGGTTTTTAAGCCATTTAGATGGTCTTCATTTTCTGTGAATAGAAAACAACAACAAGAAAAGGATTAAGTTTTATCATCTCTGAGCTTATACTTGGATGTGCGATTTCAGGTTATTTTAATATAAAATTAATTAAAAGCAAGACAATGTATTTATTGGCATCTATACATAAATGTATTTCCAATCACAAAAAAATGTGTTTTTATTATCATTGAATTATTGGATGCTTCTACATGTTGAACACTGACATTTTCTTCTTGGTATCTGATCTTTATCTGACTTAATTTGATATCTTCCTATAGAGAAGAAACCTCCAAAGAATTACTCTTTTATTCCATTTGTAATTATGCCTTCTTGTTATCACTCCCATTGATTCCACTTATTTAAAAACTTTTATTACCAAAATGAATCATTGGATTAGATTTTCAAAATCTCAGATACTACTGTTTAGCAGAATCCTCCAACTTCAGTATAATAATATTTATTAATATTTATTTGGACTAAAATACAAATTAAATAAATGGAAAAACAACTTTTAGCACATATCTGATAATAGTCATTTTTCTCATAAAGTAAACAATATTTTTACAAATTGGGTCCAATAAACTTTATATAGATTTTTTCTCTTGCTACTTTAACAATGTTATCTTTAATATTCAAAAATGCCGTTTGCTAGAGATAATTTAATATTACATATAGAAGTTTTCCAGCTTCTTTCCACTAGCTTTTTAATATTCTCTAAACTTTAGATTAATTTATATTGTAATAGTAACTAAGCAGTTTAAATTCGAGTACAATTGGCTGGGCGCGTTGGCTCAAGCCTGTAATCCCAGCACTTTGGGAGGCGGAGACGGGCGGATCACGAGGTCAGGAGATCGAGTCCATCCTGGCTAACATGGTGAAACCCCGTCTCTACTAAAAAATACAAAAAAAAAAAAAAAAAAAAACTAGCCGGGCGAGGTGGCGGGCGCCTGTAGTCCCAGCTACTCGGGAGGCTGAGGCAGGAGAATGGCGTGAACCCGGGAGGCGGAGCTTGCAGTGAGCTGAGATCCGGCCACTGCACTCCAGCCTGGGCCACAGAGCGAGACTCCGTCTCAAAAAAAAAAAAAAAAAAAAAAAAAAAAAAAAAAATTCGAGTACAACAATGTAAAGAGCAAAATTTGAAATCATTAAGGGGAAAGAAAATAAAGATCCAATCTGTTGATACCAGTTTAGAAATCTTGCTCAGGTATGCATTAAACTGCAAATATATCTTAAGACTGAAATGGAGTTCATCTGTCTTCTTTTTCTTACATCTTCTATTAGTGAAAATTCAAATGGAAAAAACAAAATACGAAAAATCCTATACTTCCCACAATACTATTTACCTCTCTTGACTGGATACAATAGATAATTTCTTAGGTAAATTTTTAATAGTTTATTATGCCATAAAAATTGTTTTTGGGACATGTATACCAATTGTTTAAATTAGCTCCACAGAAATGCAACATGTAAATACAAGACAGAGTCCCCAAATAAGGAGGACCACTGAGAAAGGACCAAGAAAGAGAAGTTGTTCTAGTCCCTCCTGGATAGGATGGACCAGTATTTAGTAAGAGTAATGCCTGACAAGCATTGAGTATGTATATTACACACATTTAGTGTTCTTCAGTTTCAGTGGATTGTTTTACTAAATCCTTACAATAACATTGATGTATGATGTGTATGATGATGTATATACTGTTACTATCTCCAATTTACAAATGAGGAAATTGAGACTTAGAGAATTTGAGTAAATTTCCTAAGCTTGCACGGTTAATAAATGGCAGTGGTGGTATTCAAATCCACTTCGTCTCATTCCATAAACAATGCTAACTACTGCATTCTACCAGGGACTGATAGTCAAAACCAGGGATTAGTAGAGCATTTGGGGTAGTAATGCTCCTCCCACCATCACCCTCAACCTTTTCTTCCTGTCCTCCTCCTTTCCTTTGTCTTCCTCTAATTTTCTCCTTTGTTGTCTTAAAAAAATTGGTCACAGTAGGCCGGGCGCGGTGGCTCAAGCCTGTAATCCCAGCACTTTGGGAGGCCGAGACGGGCGGATCACGAGGTCAGGAGATCTAGACCATCCTGGCTAATACGGTGAAACCCCGTCTCTACTAAAAAAATACAAAAAGCTAGCCGGTCGCGGTGGCGGGCGCCTGTAGTCCCAGCTACTGGGGAGGCTGAGGCGGGAGAATGGCGGGAACCCGGGAGGCGGAGCTTGCAGTGAGCTGAGATCCGGCCACTGCACTCCAGCCCGGGCGACAGAGCGAGACTCCGTCTCAAAAAAAAAAAAAAATTGGTCGCAGTTACAGAAATCAGAGAAGCCTCACCTAAGCAACATATATAACCAAATTGTAATTATTCAGAGTGGATTAGCATTGTCTATGTGCGAAAGTGGCAGGCAAATATGCAAAGTGTTCCATAGTTTTAAGGATAATGAGGAAAATATAAGAATAGGTACTTCACAATAAAATAAACATACATAATCAATTATGAAATTCTTAAAAAGCACTCAACATTATCATAAAGAACTGAAAAACTAAGCAACAGTGAGATGTCATTTCTTATTTTTGAGATTGGGGAAAATTAAATGTATGATAATGCCAAGTGCTCACAAGAGTGCTAGTGGAAGTGCAAACTGATTCCACTGTTTGAAGAGCAAGTTAATAAGTTTATTAGAATTTTAAATAGACATGTATTTGGTTCGGCAATTTTACTGACAGAAATTTACCCTACAATATACCTGTAAAAGATTTATCTTTGGGGATACTCATTAGCTCTTCTTTTGTAATAAAAAAAAGGAGGGGGGAATAAAAATACCCTAATAGGATTAAAGTACTGTGTATATCAACATAGCATGTTCATACAATGGTACATGCGCAATCTATAAAAAGAAGTAGATGAGCGGATGTGGACGTGAAATAAATCTTAAGACCTTTCCATGAAAATAAAGCAAGATGCACCATATATACGCTGACACATATACAAGCATTTGGGATGGTAGGGGCTGGTGGGAGCTGGGTAGAGAAGAACATGCCAAAAACCTTTACAGTACTTAATAGTGAGCAGAAACTGGGAATGAAGGTGGCAGTTAATA